>NW_024882026.1:0-456254 GCF_019059575.1 Amphibalanus amphitrite
GTACCTATTAAAGTAAAATATGCAGCATAAAAGTAAGACTGCACCCTACACTAAAAATATTAAAATACACATGAAACACGCCTAAAAGTTATCAACACCATTTAAAAAAAGTATCAGTGTCCTATTTAGGTGGAGGTCGTCAGCCACTTTCTCGCCCTTCTCCGACAGACTCTGGCAGAGCGGGACTCTCTCACTTCCGCAGGAGCGCGGTTCCAGAGTGAGACAGCACGACAAAAGAACGACTTCCGTGCGTGTTCACTGCGCACTCGAGGGATCTGCAGCGAGCCGGCTAGAGAGCCCCTCGTGTCCCTGGTGGAGACGTCACTGCGGTGTGCGATTTGGGCCGTGAAGCCGGTTGGCGCTTGGTCGTTATTGAGCAAGTAGTGCATTTGCGATGCGTCGCGCTCGGCCACAAGGTTGTTGTTGTTGTTGTTGGTTTTCCCTCCATCCGCGGCAGGGCCGCGGTGTAGCTTCAGCTCTGGAGGGCCCTGAAGGCGGCCACCAGGGCCGCCACCGTGTCGCCGCGCCTGACCTCTTCCACCGTCGGCAGTATGTTGCCGACCGCCGGGATTCTGAGGCGAACCCCCATCAGTCCCGGGCAGGTCAGCAGAATGTGTCGAGGTGTGTCGGCTTGCTCGCCGCACAGCGGGCAACGAGCTGCAGGGCAGTCGAGGTTCCTGCACTGTGGGCAGTCCGCAGATGGGTTTCGTCCGATGGAATGTAGAAACTGCGCCGAGCCGCTCCAGCGCCCAGTGCGGATCTGGTGGACGTCTACTGCTGTCGTCCTGTCCATGTTGGTGAGAGGTGGTGGCCATCTTGCACCCATAAGCTCTCTGTACCACCCCGTTGCGGCTTTGCGGTCGGGGTCCGGGTATGTCGGCCTGTCCCTTGCGGCGCGGTCTCTGGCGGTGCGGACTGCCGCTCGGTAGATGGTGTCTACATCGAGCATGACGTCTTCTTGTGCCAGCGTCGCAGCCTCGTTTGCCAGGGCGTCGGCGGACTCGTTCTCTGGGATCCCGCAGTGGGATGGAACCCACTGGAGGGTGACCGTTCGGTCTCCGGCGGTGAGCTCCAGTAGCTGCTTCCATATGGCAGCGCCTCTGGCCGAGCGCTGTGCCGACGGACCCTCTCTCAGCGCCGCTACCGCCGACAGCGAGTCGGTACATATAATGACTGGTTCTGGTGCGTCCCGCTGGTGTTCCAGGATGTGGTCCAGCGTCACCTGCAGGGCGACCATCTCCGCTCGAAAGCTGGAGCAGAGTGTGCCCGCTGGGACACGGAGCTCGGTGCGGCTGTCATCAGCTCCGACGATGAGGGCGCCAGCCCCCCCGCGGAGGATCCCGCCGCTCGACGAGCCGTCGGTCCACGCCCACGTCGCGCACTGCGTCATGGACGCCAGGTGATGGAGCGCTGCGTCTCTCTTCGTGGACCTCGCCGCACCGGCGGGCAGCGCGCCAATGCTCAGGTTGAAGGTGATCTTGCCGGTGGGCGTCCACGGTGGCGGTCGCTCTGGTAGCAGGGCCTCAACCGGCAGCTCAACCCGTAGCTCCCGCAGGGCCTCCCGGCCTACTTGGCGCCACCCCGTGACCAGCTTGAGGCGCTGAGGGGGGTCAGCCATGGCGACCGCTCGGAGGGGGTCCTCTGGCGGGAGCGCGGCAGCCTTCGCGAACATACGCGCCGCTAGCGCAGTACGTCGTGCCGCGACAGGCAGCATGCCAGCCTCGGCCGTCACACCGTGGTGTGGTGCGGAGTGTATGCAGCCCGTGACGATCCTCGCCACGGCGCGCATCTCCCGCTCCAGGATCTCGATGTTGGACTTGGACACTGCCGGCAGCCAGGCAGCAGCCGCGTGCTCTATCGCGCCGCGCACGTAGCCGTTTGCGACGGCGCGCAGCTGCTGTTCTTGCAGCCCCCAGCTGCGGCCGGTGAGACGTCGGAGTTGGGCCGCTCGGGGCCGGACGCGCCGACGGAGACTTCTGCAGTGCGGGCCGAAGCTCAGCGTCCTGTCTAGCGTCACTCCCAGAAGTTTCAGCTCAGGTCCCCCTTCCACCAGTTGACCCGCCACGTGGATGTGACAGTCGACGGCGTCTCGGGGGTTCTGGGAGAGGACGAGCAGCTGCGTCTTCTGACCCGCGACCTCCATCTTACTCCGGCGGGCCCACTTCACGAGCGTGTTGGCCGCCAGCTGCGCCCGGTCCCGGGCCACGGCGATGGAGTTGCCGGCGCAGAGCGTCGAGGTGTCATCGGCGAACATGAATGGGGTTGTGCCGGGCAGGGTCTTGAGCGTTGCTACGAGCGGCGCCGACCATAACAGAAACAGGGTCGGAGAGAGGACACTGCCTTGCGGCAGGCCCGCCCTGTACACGCGCTCGCCACTCTTCGTGCCGTTGACTTCGACACAGGCCCTCCGGTCTCGAAGAAATGCCCACACCCAGGTGTTGTAGCAGGCCGGGATTCCCAACTCTGCAAGACGCGCCCTCAGAAGACGGTGGTCGACCCGGTCGTATGCGCGGGAGAAGTCATATGCCACCAGGACATACTTCTGGGCTTTCTCCGTCCGGGACTTGACGTCTTGATGGCGGGCACGGCTTGAGCTGCCATCCATCTTGGACCTGCTGAGTTAGCCGGGCGACGACATCCTCGACGCCCCGCTTCTCGCGGAATCCGACTTGTTCAGGTGGGATCATGTTGCGTTCGGCGGCGAGGTGTGACAGACGGGTCGCGATCACCCGCTCGGCCAGCTTGGCTACGTGGGACGTCAGCGCGATGGGCCGGTAGCTCGCGATCTTCCTTGGGTCCTTTCCCACCTTGGGAATGGGCACTATAACAGCGCGCCGCCATTCCCGCGGGACCACGCCGGACTGCCACGAGCTATTGATGAGGTGAAGGAGGACTTCGCGCGCTCTCGGGCCCAGGTGCTTGATGTGCTCATTACACAGGTCGTCTGGGCCTGGCGACTTCTTGAGTTGCGCCTGCGAGATCTGTCGCGTCAGTTCCTCCTCGGAGAACGGTGAGCAGTAGCCGGACCTCCGCCCCCAGCACTCATGGCACGTCTTGACGTTGGACGCCTTCAGTCTGGTTTTGGTGTCGCGGTCCACCTTCCGGTCCCGCACCTGCTTCGATACGGTCGCATAGGTGCGGTTGAATGCGTTCGCCTTGTCCCGGTCCGACACGAGCGTCCGGTCGCCATCTTCCATCGACTCAGCGGCTCTGTGCTGGTCGTCGGAAGCACCCTCCCACATCTTCAACGTCTTGTGGACGCGGCCGAGGCTCTGATGTTTGTTGAGGGTGGTGGAGACATATTCTCTGAACTGTCTCTGGGAGACACGTCGTTCCACAGATGCTGCTCTGCGTTTTGCCTCCACCCAGCGTTCCTTGGCCGAACGGTCCCCGCTTCTCAGGTCCCGCCGCGCCGCGCGTCTGGCGTCGACCGCCTCCTTCAGCTCTGGATCCAGGGCCCATGGTCGTGGCCGGTTGCGTGCTCCCCGAGGATGTGACGCACGCTTGCTTCTTCCGGCGCTTGGTGGAATCTGGTGGCCAGTTCCTGAACGGATTCGTGCTCCGGGCCCGCCTCCGCAAAGGCAGCCTCGCACTCCTCCTGGAACGCCAGCCAGTCCGCCTTCTTGAACGACCAGCGGGTCTTCCGGATCATCTTCGGAGGCGCACCGCCGGTCCGGATCTCCAAGAGCATCGGGAGATGGTCGCTGCCCAGGTCGGGGCCAATGCTCCACTTGGTCCGCCGCGCTAGGGACGGGCTGCAGAACGCCGCATCCGGTGCTGTCTGGCCCCCGGAGCGGTAGCTGGTAAACGTCGGTCGGCCGTCGTTGAGGGTCGTCCAGCCGATAGAGTCTAGCCAGGTCGCTATCCTCTCGCCGACTTCGTCCGCTTCGTCGCAGTCCGCGTCCCACAGCGGGTGGTGGGCATTGAGGTCTCCGGCGACGATGGTGCTGTCGCCGCTGGGCAGGTGGGTCGGGTCGAACAGGTCTTGTCTCTCATCCGACTCATCTGGGCGGATGGGCGGGCGGTAGATGTTGATGAGGTCGAGTTCGAGGGGTCCCAGGATGCGCACGCCGCATATCTCGGTGGTGTCGTCCACACCGGGCTTGAAGGGGCCGTCCAGGACCGTGAAGTTGCGACTGTCGCGGACGTACATTGCGACGTCTCCTCCTTTCACGGGGCCGTCGTTTCTTCTGCCTCTTGTGCGGCGTGTTACGACCGGGGGTTGGAAGCCGGGTATCCTTGGAGCCGTCTTAGGGAATTGGCCCTCTTGTACCGCGATGACGTCGACTTGCGTCTCGGAAAGCCAGGGGGTTAGCTCCGCGATCTTCGGGCGGAGGCCCTCCGCGTTCCATACCATGACGGTGAGGAGACTTCTCCTGGCGCAGTTGCGACGGTATCTGCGGTTGCGGGCTCGACGGCGATGGCGGTTACCCGGGCGACCACCTTGCGCCTCCCCGCCGCCGTCGGTCACGGCGGGGGGCGCGACCCGGTCGCTAATCATTCAGCAGGCCGAGCCGCGCGACGCGCGGCTCCAGGCCTGCCGATGGGCGTAACGCTGCCCCCAGAGCGGAAGAGTCGGGAGGGTGTCCACGTCGGTGATGAGTCCGCAACGGGTGGTGAGGTCGGCGCGACGACACGACGGCAGCCAGATGGGTGGCCGCCGCCAGGAGCCCCCACGGAGAGGGCGCTTTGGAGACCGTTTTGCTCCGGGCCGGGGGAACCGGTCCGGTGCCGACGTCGGGCTGACCCTCCGTCGACTCTGCTGCCCACCGCGAAGAGGCGGCCTCCACCAGGCAGCCCACAAGGTTGTCGAGGGCTGCCGTCGACAACCTTGTGAAGGTTGTCGCTGAAGACCCGATGCGGGCCTCTAAGGGTTCGCATCGGACTCTGAGGGCCCATCTTGGCCTTTGAGGGCCCTCTGCTGGCCTCTGGGGTCCAACGCCGGCCAATGCCAGTCTTTTAGGGTCCCATTCTGACCTTTGAGGGCCCCATGCTGGCTGTAAAGGCCCACATTAGCCTCTGAGGGCCCCCCGCACTGGAATCTGAAGACCCGATGCCGGCCTCTAAGGGTCAGCATCGGCTTCTGAGGGCCCATATTCTACTCCGGTGCAAAAACTGGACATCATCGGCGTACATGACTATTTTGGACTCCTCTGTGTCTATGTAGGACACTAAATCGTTTGTAAAAATTAAAAATAACACTGGGCCGATCAGCTCACAATATGGGTGAGTACATGACAGATGTACGGCATGCACAGCTTCACGAACCGAACACACAGACCATCTGCACCAGATGCTGAGCTGTTGCTCATCTGCGCCACTGTCATCGCCAGTCTTTCCGGCGTCACCGTGTGCACCGTAAACCGGCCGGTAGTCACGCGCGGCAGGCGCACCGGCAGCTCCGGCCCGGATGAGTCCACCTGGCGAGCGGTCTGCGTACCAACACTCGCGAAGTAATTGTTCATCGTGTCGGCGTCGGCAGTGGGCATAGGCCTGGATGGCTGCTTAGCCATCCAGGCCTGCTACATTCTCCGAGTGGCAGAAGATCAAGGCCGGCTGCCCCCAGGGCTCGGTCCTCGGACCCCTTTTAGCCCTCATTTACCTTATATCTATCTAATTTAACTGAAAACCAAATTTTATTCTTTGCTGACGACACCTCTCTTTATTCCTCTCACCCGCGAAATTCACTCGAACACCAACAGTCTCTCCAGCGCGACCTCGATATCATCAAACAGTTCGGCGATAAATGGGGGATTTATTTTAGCCCACAGAAGACACAGCAGCAGACATTTACCACAAGACAGGACACATAAACACTACAGCTGACTTTTGGAGGTGAACGGATCCCAACTTCATCCAGCCACACACATCTAGGACTGACGTTCTCGACTGACTTACGCTTCCATGAACATGTGAACAAAGTTGTAACTAAAGTAAATAGAGCACTTAGCCCTATCTATCCTGTCGCCAAATACTTGCCAAGACAAGTATTGAATGACATTTATTTTACTTACATCCGACCACTTTTCGACTACTGCGACATAGTGTACGACGGACACCTGACGACTTCAGACATTTTCAGACTACAAAAACTACAGAACAGAGCGGCGAGACTAGTGACTGGTGCCCTTTACAGATCTCCAACTGACAAGTTACACAAGGACCTGGGGTGGGAAACACTGACGACAAGACGACTGACTCATAGACTGACATTTTTTCATCAACTCCGCCATCCACCACCATCAACTCCTGCCTATGTAACAGACCTAATCACGCCGACGCGCCAGGACTCGACTCAACGCAACCTCCGCACCTCATCACTTCTCACGCTCCTGAAAAACCGCCTATCCTGTTTCCAGCGATCCTTCATCCCTGAAACTACCAGATCCTGGAATTCCCTCCCGGAACATATCCGTCAGATCCGATCACACTCCAAGTTTTCCACTAAAGTAAGACAGCATTTGTGTCCCCAGCCCAACCCCTTCTTCTCCTCAGGATCCAAGCTAGGCAACACTCCACGCTAGACTTCGTTTGCATATGTCCACTCTAAAAGCACACCTCTTCACAGTTTATCTAAGGACACCCAAGATGCTGCCTGTCAGTGCTGTCATCTTTGGGAGGACTCACGTCACTTTATGCTGCACTGCCCTCTTTACGCTGACGAACGGACGCTTCTTTTTAACTCTGTCTCCACTGTATTCCACGACTTTGACGCTTTTTCTTTTAGAAGACAACTCGAAATTCTCCTAGAGGGTCAAGGTATTGGCGGCGGCGACAGTGGGGTGGTCAGGGCCATTCAAAATTATATCATTGGCACTGGTAGGTTCATATAAAAGGCACGCTTTAGGAAGTAATTTCTCTAAGTATAAAATAGGCGGACTGGCGACGGGCGGCTCTGCTTTTGGTCTGCTGGCTGTGCGGTCGGGGGCGGTGGTCGTGCCCCCTACCTTGTAGGGAACTGGGAGAGGTGCCTAGAGATAAGCGCTTGTCGCTTCTGCACCAATCCGTGTAAATGTATGACTGTAAAAATGTTTTTATAAATAAAATATGAATCAATCAATCAATCAATCAATCAATAATGGTTAGATCACGAAAATGACCTGACCTCATATGACCTTAAGGAAAAATCCGAAATATACAAGTTGTGAGATTCGTAATCGATACTAGATCCTGCAAGGTTCATTTCCCTGTGAAAGCTCCTCTGGCAGTGAGGGCGTTGCGAAGTTGCGACATCTGAAGACCATGCAGAGGTTCACTTATGACGTGATAGGTCAGTGACCTGACCTGACCCGAAAATGCGGTTGGTGTCAAAAGATCCGACTTGAATCAAAGGTCAGGTATGCCAAGTTTCAGCTCTCTATCTCCAGCGTGTTCGGAGCTATCGCGAAAAAAACCCTATGGGGGGCGGCACCCGCCCCCCCCTCGGCTGAGGAGGGTTATCCTTCCAGGCGGTGGGGGAGGCATTTTTTTGCCCCCCTTTAGTTTTTTTCATTTTTTTACGCCGCCACCCATTAATAGGTGACCAGGAGTGCCCCCACCCTCGAACCCAGCGACACACAGTACCCTTACGTTAACACCAGAGAAAAAAAAAACAATGTCGCGGCACTCCCAGCTAAGAAATGGAAAAGAAATAAAAAGAAGACAAGAAGGGAGCGAGGATTTAGGTATGGTATAATCATAAGACAGAAAGTAGTCAATGAGCTCATAAGTCATTGACTGACCCCCCACTACAATCCCCAATAAAAAAGGTTAAAGTGATCATGGGAGACCCAGCCATGCAGATAATTTAACATTTATACAATTTTCTGAGTAATATGCAAAATATATGCATACATTATCTGGTCATTTTAGCAGTTTGCTATTGCTGGAGCCAAGTGAGATCCCGCAGCTAAGCAAAGCTTGTTGCCGCTCGGTCTCACCGGTTCCAGCGATGGTTATTGGGTGATATTTGATACCACAATAATACACGGCAGGACGTCAACACAAAACACTTACATGTAACACAACGATGTAAACAAACAGCATACATCAACGTACATTCGTAATGCAATAAGAGATGTAAGTAACATACATCAGCATACAACCATTATTACCATTATCAATGGTATTATCAGCAAGTGTGTACCTATGTATCACTGGTCATCGTACCTGGGGTACCTACAGTGAAAGAAGTGATAAAAAAGAGAAAAAGGTACTGTAACTGTACAGTGTACCTACTGTACCGTACTGTACTGTAAAAGAAAAAAAAGAGAGGAAAAATTAAGGCAGTTGAGTCTTTAGAATACAGAATACAGAAAATATATGTAAACAGACAAAAGGCATATATAAATTATGATATATGCACACATACACACATACATACATACATATCACACATATACACATTATATATATATATATATATATATATATATATATATATATATATATATATATATATATATATATATATATATATATATATATATATATATATATATATATATATATATATATATATATATATATATATATATATATATATATATATATATATATATATATATATATATGTTACGGGCAAAGTGCGAAGTTGGGCAATTCGCGAATTGCCTAGGCCATTCGCGAACTGCCGGCAATTCGCGAATGGCCTAGGCAAAGTCCGGTTTTTCACTTGGCCTAGGCAATTCGCGAATGGACTGACTTTGTGCTCACAGGCAAAGTGCGTAATTGGGCATTTCGCGAATTGCCCAGGCAAAGTGAGTAACTATATCACAAAAGTTTTCTACCGTGCTAAAATGAGTATATTCATTAACATTAGGACATTTGCTTATGGCTAAGTCTATCTGAGGCGGCCAGAAACTTGCTGTTCTGTAATTTTAGGGAATTTTCAAATAAATCTGATAGTACTAAGGTTCTCCTTCCGAACTCGTTGCCATTTATAGTGGGAGGGGGCTGGTGTGTAGTACTTACCATCGTCCCTCTTGTATCCTAATTTAAATAGGTGTGCAGACGTGCGAAAATGATTGTCCTTTGTGGGGCGCGCGGGGTGGCAAATAAATGCGATCGAAGATACATTTTTATGACTCATTTGAATTTTATTGGATCAAAAGTTTAATCATATGAGGTATCTGTATAACGCGAAAGTGTTTAGGTTAAGAGAGGTTGTGTACGCAGTTATCAAGTTCCGTAGCACGTGGTCTTTAAACTATTCGATAATTTCCGTCAAAAACAAAACCATGCCAAATCACAAACAACAGTCTGACTTTCTTACTATTTATTATTGCAGTGAGCGCCTTTATGGCAGCGACTGATACAAGTAACGCCCGCCTTGATGCACTTGCATCGGCCTTTACATACACCCCTCCTGCACTTGCAGGAAAACATCCCCTGACCCTTCCCCCCTGAGACCAGGCGAGCCAAGGCCCTATAGAAGGTACAGTCACTCCCCCGCCGACCAATCAGAGACAGATCATGAGTGACGTCACCCCTGATGCTCGAAAGGGGTACTCCATTCCTTTACAACGTAAAAATGACTAACTTCATTTGAAGATTGTTGGTCTAACACTCTACACACATCGCTCAACCATTGATGTCATTGGAAAGTCCAATTAATTTTCTAGCGATAAAAAAGAGCAGCAATATGCTAAGAAATGGCCGGTTTTGAAGATATAGACGATTTAAAAACCCTCTGCAGTTGCAGAAAAGCAACGTAAAAACGCATCGAGCTTATATTTTTACTATGAATAAATCATTTTTCAGTAAGTTTTTAAGTATGGTATCGATTTATTCAACAACTTAATTACAATATTTTTATTACTTGGAACTTTATTTCAAAATAATATTTTCAAAAATGGCAACTGTTGGCAAGTAGCTTTGAAGCGATTGTGGCGCGCCGCGCCATTATTATCCTGAGGCCCCCATATGATGTCATCAAAAGTGGAGTGACATGGGCCTGAGGCGAGCACATTCTCTAAGTGTGATCGAGATGTCGGGGACGTCGGAGGAGGAGATGAAGTGCCCGGCACACGGTTGTACTGCTTCTGGGCCGTAGACGCCGGACAGCTTCCCCTTCGTCGTGCCAATTATATACTGTGACTCGCCGACACACTGCGAACACGGTCATCTATGTCAACGAGCGATACAAAGTTTTTACAGCATCAGCAATTAATTTACTGCAGATAATATTGATATGATTTATAATTATTGCGACCAGTGCCAGACACCTACAGTTTCGATCTGTGTTAAAAACGTTTTGTTGTTGACATCAAATCTAATTGAACCGACAATGTCCTTTCAGCGCCTTATACACTTGAAATCATGATGAAAAATAACTAAGCAACTATTTTTACAGATATTAAATCGTTTCAACATTGAGAACAATATTCATATTGATTGAAAATCATATTATATACTTAATTCACAGTAAAAAGTTATCGAAATAAAAAATTGAAAATATAGCAATAGAAAGCGTGGCGAGAAAGAGCAACCAATAGTACAAGCAGCTGCAAAAAGAAAATTACTCCAGACTCACCTCCAATATCACTCCGATAACATTTTTCTGTTGCGTCCTCGCCCTGTCCACGTCGGGAATGCCAATGCGTACATTTTGACCCACAGATAGAATCTTCTTCGCCTGCCTTCCGAGCCAGCATGAGATTCGCCTGTTTTTTCTGAGATGCCGAGGCGATCTCCCGCTCTTCAAGTGCCCTCTTAGCACGAGAACACAGATCGCAAAAGCCGTCAGATGCAGGTGCCGGCCCATAACAGTGAGTGCAGCGCCTGCTTCTTAGTGTTCGCTTAACAGGCTGTGCAGCTACCGGTGACTGCTGCATGCCCTTGTTGCTGCCGGCTACCGCCACTGTGGGACCGCTCCTCCCTGGAGTGCAGCTAGCTGGCTCCTCGTCGCTGCTGCTGCTGCCGGCTACCGCCACTGTGGGACCGCTCCTCCCTGGAGTGCAGCTAGCTGGCTCCTCGTCGCTGCTGCTGCTGCCGGCTACCGCCACTGTGGGACCGCTCCTCCCTGGAGTGCAGCTAGCTGGCTCCTCGTCGCTGCTGCTGCTGCCGGCTACCGCCACTGTGGGACCGCTCCTCCCTGGAGTGCAGCTAGCTGGCTCCTCGTCGCTGCTGCTGCTGCCGGCTACCGCCACTGTGGGACCGCTCCTCCCTGGAGTGCAGCTAGCTGGCTCCTCGTCGCTGCTGCTGCTGCCGGCTACCGCCACTGTGGGACCGCTCCTCCCTGGAGTGCAGCTAGCTGGCTCCTCGTCGCTGCTGCTGCGCCGGCTACCGCCACTGTGGGACCGCTCCTCCCTGGAGTGCAGCTAGCTGGCTCCTCGTCGCTGCTGCTGCTGCTGCTGCTGCTGCTGCATACTACAGCACGACCGCTCCTTCTCCTCCCTGCATGGGCGCGGCCAGCCGGCTGCCAGTCGCTGCTGCTGCTGCTGCCCGATTGACTGTCCAGTCCTGCATCTGTGGCCGTCTGGCGACTTCCATCAGCCACCAGTCCCAGCATATCCGCCAGCTCCTGCTCAGTCCTCAACAGTCTGGCGGGCGCTCCTCTGAGCTGCGTGTCCCTCAGGCCCATGTGGGGCTCAACACCGAACATCGCTTTGTAGGGAGCAGTTCCAATCCCGTCGTTCTTCTGAAACAGTCAGAACATATTCAAGATATTAACAACAGAATGTTCACACAAAAATACGAGACTGTGCAGTTAAGCGTAACCAGCTAATACTTTACACTTCTCCCGCTTTGACTTAAATTACAGCTAATGATTGGAAATATTTTTTTTCTTCAAAACATATGTTTTAAACGAATGAGGAAAATTTCAAATGATATTTTTTGTAACTAATACAGATGAAGGCTATATACCTGCGTGTTTATCATCCACTGAACAAAGCGTAGTCCCTCGGGCCAATTACTTCCGGGTTATCGGCAAGCCAGCACCGAAGCTTTTCCTGAACCAGCCGATTCGCCCTTTCGACAGATCCCTGGAAACATTAAATGTGTCAATTTACCACATGCCGAGATATCCCTTTAACATTAGCACGTGATTTTGGGAAAAGCTTCCGGACCGCTCACGGCTAATGTTTAAGGTATTTGGGAAAAGGTTCTTGACCACGGTCATTTTGATTTTCCCAGACAATTTTTAAGAGAATATTCAAGATGAAAGTAGCAATTAACGGCATGTAGTAACTATCTTCCCACCCTTTGGGCTGGGAAAATGCTTAATTTATTCACCTCGAATTTTTTGCTACAGACCTCGTGCCTGCCGGCACTCGGTACTTCCGCAAAAAAACCTTGGTAAATAAAATGCATTTTCCCAGCCCCGGGCGGAAATAAATATTACTATATCCGTACATGAGAAAGTCAAGCATGCACATGGCGGCGAATATTACATGGTACAGTTTGCATTGACCTCTTTTAACTCTCGATTTATTTATTCATGTTCTTTCCACTTCTATTTATTTGCGCAGGCATTGATATTGAATAGTCACTTTTTGAGCAATCAAATAAGGGCGCTTGATAGCCTATTTGCGCTTTAGCGTCCGTCCATAAACCCCAGCACAAACATGCACACGATCAATTCAATATGAATATCTATTTTAAAGACTTCAAAAATCCATGTAGGAACAACAAGCTAATTCTATACCAAATCTAAATTCGTATATTGGTGAATAGCCAATCTGGCTTATACCTATCAATCGCTCACCTGGGACTGCGAATGGCGAGGTCGTCCACGAACGAGCTGGAGCGATGGCCACATGGCTGTGCACTGCTTTATTACTTTGTTGCGAAACTCGCGTCCGTTGTCGCTCTGAAACACATTTAGGTTTTCTGTTTTAACGAATTTTTAACGCAATCTTAGCCTTTATCTGAACTACTTTCATGTTTTTATTGCGATGTTTCACACAGTGGTTGTGCAGTTACCTTCATGAATCACGAGCGAATCATTGTAAAAGTGACTTAGAACAGTTCAAATTACCCTAATCTTGACCTTAGGTGAAAAGGTCATCAAAGGTAATCCTAGGTCAGGACCTCAGATGACCTCGGATGACCACGGATGACCTTGACACATGGCGGGTCAACTATAGTGTATTCATAGGCGCTGAGCTCGAATCTGACATCCATTCACCTCTAAGCAATCATCCTGACGCTCAAACTCGCAAAAAAAAACAGCTAATTGAAGCGACTAAATTGACCTAGAAGATGCTCCTAACAAGCGTGACCTTGCGTGACCTTGACCTTGAGTCAACTGTATGCGATGTCTAGACATCCATAAACACCAATAAACTCTCATAGAATGCATACTCATGCGCTGGGAAGCAAGAACGCGCACCATCGTGCGACAGATCGCAAAACCTGCCGATTTCGTCCAAACATGACCTGACATATGACGTCATGACTTGATGACCTGACATCGACTTGAAATTTCCACAGTACGTGTCAGATTGATCAACGCGAGGGTACTGTAAGTTTCGCGGCGATCCGCCGCGTTTTACGCGAGTTATTCGCGAAAAACCATGGGGGGGGGGGGGTCATCCGACCCCCCTACAAGTGCGAGGGTTAATCTGAAACTATGTATGTCTCTGGTTTTCTTCTAATCAAGTCAGTTATATCAACTCCAGCATCTGCTATAATGCGCAAAAGAACGACCAGTGCATGTTCGCTCATATCCAAGTAATTTTCTAAAGACTGAAGCGGCCAACCCCACCCTAATATCTTGGAGAGCCGTACATATTTTACGAATAAGCGCATGCTGGCTGCTGCTGCTGATGAGATGGAATATATTAAAACAACCGGTAATACATGATAGTATAGTACAGATGCAGACCATAGACAAAATGTAGGGTCTTAATGATGAAATTCCCTTAACATTCAATGAGGGTGAGATAAACTGTTTTTGCACTTAAAAACAGAGAAAAAATAAAAACAGAGAACGTTCATGATTGCTTTCACCTATATATCGGTAAAAAATACAATATGACAAAGCTACTTTACCTGCAAGATGTTTGGAGCCCCAAACAGGCAGAATATGTCGATGAGATGAAATACCACCTCTTCCGCCCTTTTTGATTTTAAGGCCGCAAAACGACAAACTTGGTTAGGTGGTCTTGATATGTTAAAATGTATCTGGATCCCTTTGAGCTTTCACTCGTCCAGTCTATTAGATCAACCTGGGCTCTGGAGTTCATGTCGTTGCTGAGAATAGGCTTAGTCACTACCTTCTGGCCAGGCCTAGGCTTTTTCTGCTCGCACGTTTGGCAAGTTGAGAGGAATGCCCAGACGACTTTTCTGCTGACGCTTGCATAGTGCTTTTGAACTTCCATAAGCGTCTTGTCTCTTCCGCAATGCCCAGCCAAAGAATGGAGTTCATTAATCACATCAAACAAATCTGATTCCCGCACGATTTCTTTTGCACTTTTCTTATCTACAACCTTTTCAATTGATCCGAACTTGACTAGCCTGTACTTCTGCCAGATGCGATAGCGTTTCGCGGTGCCCGACGGTTTTGCGCCTTTGCTGATTCCCTGCAGTTCTTCCTTTATAATCTCGTACTTTTCATCGGTAATCAAAGCAGAGTTTGAAGATATTTTGGTTTCGTGAACCAGTTTATAGAACTGTTCTTTTTGAGACATCTTTGCAGAAACGACGAACGGTCTACCTGCGAAAGATAGAGATGTATGCAAGATTACAATAACAAATTGACTTTATGAATTTAAAAAATATTGATAAATATATATAATATACAAAGAATGATAATTACGAGCGAGCGCGAAGTGCGAGCGAGTCCTTTGTGGTTTAGTGGAAAAATGTAAGTATTAGCAGCCCGACCCGGCCAAACGACGCTAATTGACAGCTTATAACTTTGCAACCACATGTCTGATTGACAAGTGGCTTTCATTGATGGGGAGCTACATCCCTTTGCCACGAATGGAGCATACCCCGAACCATGTGGGTACCAAATTTAGCACGTGGCACGTGCAGAGTGAGGGGTGTCGAAAAAAATACAATGCTACAGCCTTGGAACGTCTGCGCCGATAGTGTTGAAATTTGGCATGCTACTAGGTACTCATAGGCCTAACCCTCCACAAGAGTGAGAAGGGAGATTGTGCCGCGCGCGCGCACAGTGCGCACTCCACCTTCGATTTTCAATAACTGCAGCGTCTGTCATGGGCGTAGAAACGGCTAGAACATTGTGGGCGCATAGGTGCAGATTGCAGGAGTCTAGCCATAGCTGGTTGAGCGGGGGGGGGGGGTAGGAAGCGGCAATTGGATGTGATATACCGACTTTACCATTTTTAACCCGCACCCTATTTTCCCCTGAATATCAATAAGAAACAAACAAACAAACGAAAACGGTGAGCTTCACGCCGCTTTTTTTTTACAAAAAAAGCGGCAAAAATCGGTGACCAGATGACCTAAGGACAGGTCAATTTTGCATCCTCTCTTGTAGGTCAATGGAAGAAAATTAAAAGGTGTCTCTTTTTGAACGAACGTCATTCTCAATAATTTCAAACACCAAATTATACCTAAGTTAGCACGACACACAACAGAACCGAAAAATGGCACGTGTGACACCTCTTTTAGCAGCTGAGGTCATCTTTGGTGGGGAATTGTATCTAACTTTTTCGTAAATAACTTTTGGGAGAGGCATGATAGAGTAAAGTTTAAAACACCTTAGTTTTGTTCGGCTAGACGATATACAGATCGGCTGATATGCAACACGATCTTTAACCCGCGCCCCGCTGGGGGTCCTGGATTTCCACGCCCTGCTGGGGGAGTGTTTGAACACCCCCCCCCCCTTCTAACTCGGCTCCTGGGCCACGTAGCGATACCGGAAAGGCGGCGTTCGAAGAGCGTCAAAAATAAGGAAGAAATCACTTCGGTCACTTTTTTGTTCAGGTCAGAGGTCAGGTCACCAGAGGTCATTAACACGTCCCCTGGAGAGGGTCTGAGAATTACGCGCCCTCGAGGGGGGGCATATTCTGCCCCCTGCTATCTCGGCTCCCAGAAATGCTAGAAACACGAAACTTGGGGGGTGGGTAGGCCCGCATAAGAACTCTTTGTGGTGCAAATTTGGTGATCCTAGGTCAACATCTTCAAGGTCAAATGACGTCATCAATGCAAAATTTTCGCACTTTTTGGTCAAACGTGCAGCGCTTTGCTTTAGCCGGTCTCGCGCCCAAACTAAGACAGATAGCTTTGATCTGCAAAAAAGGTAAGATGCGCAATGAATTGGGCTATCTGAAGTAAGTCGTCAGATTTGACCTCAGGTCAACCGTTTAGGCGCTAGAGGTCAAAGTTCACATCAACGGAAGCGTCTTGTCACGAGTTTTCGTTTGCCGCCTCGCCCTTGTCGCTGCGGCTATTGGTTCTCGAGTTGTCGACTGGGGACGTTTACCCCCCCCCCCCCCCCAGCAAGTGGCGGGTGACGAAATATCCCAGCTGCTGCCGAGTGTGGAAATCCTGGACCTCCAACGGGGCGTTGGTTAAAATAACGGGCTAAAACCATCTGGAGTGGGTCATCATAAGGTATGTGTATATCACATGTGCTATGGCTTCTTCCACCTGAGCGGATATATGTAAGCTTTGAAGACCATCTTGCAGAGGGCAAAATATCCTATGTAGTTTCGTGGTACTCATGGGATTATTGGGAGTTAGTGTTGACGCGAAAAGGGGCTTTTGTTCCAGATTATTGTGGGTGCAGAATACATTGCCTGCACCCACTGCCAAATTATTGTGGGTGCAGCTGCACCCACTGCACCCATGGTTCCTACGCTTTTGGCGTCTGTAACTCGGTAACGGCTTGACCGATCGGGCTCAAATTTGGTATGTGGTTAGAAACCCACCGTCTCAGTGACTTCCAATTGTCACGAAAGAGGTGCCTCACCACTAATGCGCACGTGGGGAATATAAATTTTGCCATATGGTTTGCATGTTAAATTCACCTCGCTCGTTCCTCGCCATCCATGACGTCTTACTGGTATAAGTATGAACACAATTACAATATAAAGGAGTAACTTCATTTAAAAATAACCTACAATATAAATGAGTAATATGAGTAACCCCTACAGGCAGAGGGTTAAACAACCCTGCACGAACACATCCACACAGACAGTCGTTGGACCACTTACCTGACCTCTGCCACAGCGACCAGCGACCCTCCTGCGATCCAGCACAAAACAGAGTGAGCGGCCAGCCGACAAATCCGACCGAGGTCGGGTCGGTGGTGCCACTTGTAGAGATGCAACTTTTTCTCCAAAGCTATTACCGGCACCAAAACCGGCACCGTAGACGTGAAGAAAGTTCATTTCAGCAGCGCTATTACGAATTTTCGTTTCAAAAATGTTCTATCACACCAGGCAATTCGCGAATTGCCTAGGCCATTCGCGAATTGCCGGCAATGTGCAAAATGCCTAGGCCATTCGCGAATTGCCGGCAGTTCGCGAATGGCCTAGGCAATTCGCGAATTGCCCAACTTCGCACTTTGCCCTAACATATATATATATATATAATATATATATTATATATATATATATATATATAATATATTATATATATATATATATATATATATATATATAGATATATATAATATATATATATATTATATATATTATATATATATATATATATATATATAATATAATATATATATATATATATATATATATATAATATATATATATATATATACAGACAGGCCCCAGAGGGTTCGTAATTCGTATCATTCACCCTCAGAAATAAACGGTCCTCGTTTTTCGCCATTATTCCGGGATCCCCCCTGTGCTGCGATCCTGAACGTGCCGTGAATTCAAGATATAATTCCTAGGGGATGCCCCTTCCCCTCCCCCTCAGGGTTAACTTTCACCTCTCTGAATCCGCAGATGCGTACAGTCCATTGTTCTTAACCCGAGCCGGGCCGGAGGGTGTTAGGACCCTCCTCTGTGTTTTTCGCAGATATAGGTGTAAAATACGGTGGCGTTCCGCACCGCCGTTTTTGGCACATCGATTTACTCGTATGCATCTTTTCCGTACATGTCGTGAAAATTTCAGACCCAAGTCGCTCAAGGTCAGATTATCATGTCACGTCAAGTGACCGCCTCAAAAAGTTAGAATGCTTGTCATAGCTACACCGACTAAACGATCGCCATGAAACTTGCAGCGATTGATAAGATTAACAGTATAAACAAAATGTATATCTCGGAATTTTAACATCGGTGACCTAAGGTCAGGTCAGTTTTGCGCCTTTCCATGATAACTCCATGGGAAAACATTGAAAGGCGTCTCTTTTGGACGAACGCCATTCCAAACACTCAACTATCGATATGCAAGTAGGGGAGAGTGGGGAAAGATGCCCAGGGTTTTGCTATGTCATATATTATTCGAAAATGACGATCGAAAAGCAAAAACTTGGAGTTTCAACGGAAGCCGACATCATTTTCTCCAAAAATATCACACTTTCGTGCCTGAAATATGATAACTTTTTGCTATCAAGCATTTTCCCGAAGAAGTGAAAGGGGGCATCTTACCCCACAGGGTGGGAAAGACGCCCCCTGGCGTTGGGGAAGATGCCCCCCTGCACTATAAGTGACATAAATGGGCACGTGAATCGCCTGAACGAATCAGTAGTCCCTTCGAGCCTGCAGTAGACACCAAACGTCATCGTAAGAGGCCCTCAAAAGTAGTCGTAAGGGGCTTCAGAGGTCATCGCTTAGGGCCATCATAGTCCAACGCGGCCAAACAAGCCTCCGTGGTGGCGTTCGGAGACCACTGTGGGGCCCTTATAGGTCTTCATGATGCTTGAGGGCCCTCGAGCCCATCGTGGGACCTCAGATGCCAGCGCGGCCCGTGGAGGCAACGTGGGAGCCCTCAAAGGATGTCGTGAGGGGCCCTGGAGCCAATAATGGGGCCCACAGAGGCCGTCGTGCAAGGGCTCTCAGAGTCAGATGCCGCCCAAAAAGTCGCTATGTGGGCCGAGAGACCGGCATGGGGAGCTCCCGACCGTACTGGACTCTCAATAGTCCCAGATCGGCTTTTGTCTCTCATCACAAGTATGTAATAAATGATTTGACGGGCTGCTTGAAGGACAGCCTATGGATTTAGGGGGGCGTCTTTCCCCATCAGGACAGGGGGCATCTTACCCCAAGGTACAGAATTAACATTAAATCAGTACAATTTGTTAGCCATAAAACTACACCCTAAAACAAACTGTTTGGGACACAGTACACGCATGTTAATGTATCACGACCATAGCAAGGAACATAAAAATTATTTACATTCTTTGATATTTACAATGTTTTGACACCAAAATATTTTCCGAAAGCAGCAAATAAAAAACATTCAATCACCAGCCAGCCGTTGCCAAACTGAGCTTCGCAAATGCTTGTGCAGTTGACAAAGCAGGCTTCCGCTTTACGCTAAGAACATTAATTTCCAGGTTCGATTCTTTGTTTTGCCGCTAGAGGGGGTGGGGCGTCTTTCCCACCCTGGGCATCTTACCCCACTCTCCCCTAAACCTGACTCACTGAATAGGAAAATTGCACCAGTGACCTCGCTTTGTGCCCCTGAGGTCATCTCAGGTCATGAAAGGTCCTCAGCAGTTTTTTTTGCAATAAGTTTTCATCGAGTTATGATTTGAGCGATGAAAACGCCTTAGATGTGTTCAGGTCAACGACACGGATCGACTGATATGCCACATGGCCTTTCCTACCCAGTAAACATGCCGACGTCGGCCCGACGTCGGGGTGACGTCGGCATCTCGGCATCGGCATGCCGACGTCGGCCCGACGTCGGTCTCGGTCCAACCTCGGCACGACGTCGGCTGGATGTCGGGTATGCCCGCATGTACCGACGTCCAACCGAGGTCCAGCCGACGTCGGACCGACATCACCCGCTGTTTTGACCGTTAAAATAATGTTACGTTAATTACTCCTGGATAGCCCTGCCTTCCAAACTTCCTGCCCTTTTATCCCTGACACACAGTAAACTCACTTGGGCTGTCTATTTCCAGCCAGGCACCTTTTCAATGGTTAGAACAGCACGGTTTCCCAAGGTAACAGTTTGACCCGACAACACATATCAGCCTGTAATTAACAGCCTAACTACTCGTGTACAGTGACTCGGAGAAATGGAGCCATGGCAGGGACGAGGCTATGGGACAACATGCTCGGAATACCAAGCAGCATGGGCAGGCGCTCGGAACACCAAGCAGCATGGACGAGTGCTCGAAATATCAAGCACCAGGAAAGGGGACATTCAGGGGGTAGCCCTGAATGCACGAGCGCTGCACCGTCGGTATCAGCACGGCTCGTATCTGAGGAAGGCAGGCGAGAGGGCTGAGGAACGCGTGCTCACCTGCTCACTCCCGGGCCGGGACTGCCCGCCGCGGCCGACCTGACCCCCGGTCACGCCACCAGCCAATCAGGGCGCAGTGTTCGATCACCAGCCCACATAGACTCGCAGATCACCAATCGCGTAAAGGTTCACCCGCCTGGTCTCGAACCCAAGGCAAAAACGGTCTCGACCAGGCGATACATGCGCCGTAAGCCACTAGGCCACCGGGACCACGGCGGCCGACATACCGCGCGTCACTTAAGAGACTACAGGCTACAGACACAACTGCGCTACAGGCAGAGGCAGCGCAACAGGCAGAGATAGAGCCATACATCGACATACGTAACACTGCCCCCCTCTGAGATGCCATTTTCGTCCCGAAAATTCGATAATAAAGATGAAATAAATGAAAACAAATAAACTTCTCCGCGATATGACACCATAACACAGGCACCCGTACAACACGTTGACAGGAACTTGTCTTTCACGCTGCCAGGGACGCAGCTTATGCGTTCAGATAACAAGCAGGCCCCACTTCAAGGATTGTCCGCTCCAGTCAAGGCCAGCCGCAACACAGTCAAGGCCACGACCTCAGGAGCGTGACTGGAGCTGAGACACTGCGTCGTACGGCAATCACTTTTGCTTTCCCAGCAGCCACGCTGGCACTTTCTGGCTGACCTTATGGTAGCCATACTCACTGAGATGCAGTCCGTCTCTGTTAAACTCTTTGGCACTGTTCACGACATGCCGTTTCTTAACACGGTGGGTGAGCCGGCGCCCCAGCTCCACCTGAGAGATGTCGGGCCGAGCCATCTCCCTCAGCCAGTGGCTGATATGCCGCTCCAGGTGATAGGCTGCCGTCCTCTCCCACGGTCTGCCCGCGTCGTGAACAAACCTGGGTAGCGGACCCAGCAGCACCACCCGATCCGCCACGTCCGCCAAGGTAGCGGTGCATCGTTCCACCGTCCGGTGAAGCGCCTCCCAGTGGCCATCGGAAGGCAGGTCAGCAGCCCCTCGGCGCCGGGAGTACACGTCGTTGCCCGAGAGCCATAACACCGCCACCCCCAGACGAAGACCCTGCAGCGAGGCGGCCTCCTTCCACTGGCGAAGATGCTCGTCAACCGGAAGCCTGCTCCACGTCATGCCCCCGACGGTCAGCCTCAGCAGCCTGTCAGGATGTTGCACCCGAAACGGGGCGTCTCTGGCAATGGAATCGCCGCTCAGCAGGTGCAGCGCTCCTTCGCTCCCCGCAGTCTGGCCGCCGAGCCACTCCTCGAGGTCACTGTCGTAGAGCTGAAGCTCGGCAGCAGACTCCACAGGCTGCGCCATCACCTCATGGAGCAGCTCCATAGCGTCCATCCTGTAATGCAAGAAATAATACGGCGCAGACTCATGTGCCTTGGGCAGACAAACACAACACTAATGAGTAAAACAAACCAGACGAAACAACGCGCCAGTATTTACATTTGCGACAGCCCCGTTCACATCAGGACATGGTCGCCTACCACTGCTTACTCCTAGGTAAAACATCATCTGGGACCCCGCCGAGGACGGAGGAAGTACGGATATTGAGGAGTTGGATCCTCTGTGGGACCTTGAGGCTGCTCAAAGAGGTCAGGATCTTGGCAGTCATCAGTTTCATCAGAGGTTCGAGCTGGGATGTTCGGGACGGATTCCTCATCGTGTGGTACCTCTTCCTGGTTGCTGTCTTTCGATGTGCCTTCCCAAGTGAACTTGGGATTGTGACACTTCCAGAGCCTGTTCGCGTGGACCACCTTAGGTCTGGCTCTTGCTCCTCTTCTGATTCGGTATGTGACGTTGGAGAGTCGGTGCATCACCTCGTAGGGTCCTTCCCAGTCGCTCATCAGCTTCGGGCACTTCCCTTTCACCCTTCTTGGTTGTAGAGCCAGACAGCTTCTCCAACATTGAACATTGCGTCGCATGCTTTGGCATCGTGCCTCGTCTTCATTGCGTCTGCGGTGATCTTCAGTCGACGGCGAACTTCATGATGTACATCGTCGAGGTGGCCCTTCATTCTTCGAACAAAGTCTGTGCTGTTCTGTGGGAGGTCGGCGTCTGCTGGTCTGCTGATGACCAGGTCCACTGGAAGGCGCAGGTCGCGTCCCATCATCATGTGAGCCGGGGAATAGTCGGTCACTTCATGTTCTGCCGATCGATAGGCCATGAGCAGTAGTGGAAGCTTTTCGTCCCAGTCGTCTTGCTTCTCAGCGCAAAACTTCGCCAACTCCTGTCCCAGTGTCCAGTTGAATTTCTCAACCATCCCATCCGATTGTGGCCTCAGTGGCGTAGTTCGCGTCTTCCGGATGCCCAGCAGGTCACAGCACTCCTTGAAGACGTTCGCCTCGAAGTTCCTGCCCTGGTCAGAGTGTAACTCAAATGGCACGCCGAAACGGGTGAAGAATTGGCCAACCAGAACACGTGCAACAGTGGTCGCTTCTTGGTTCGGCACCGCGTATGCCTCGGGCCACTTGGTAAAATAATCCATGGCAACACAGATATACCGATTTCCCGAAGCGGTGACTGGAAGAGGGCCAGCGATGTCCACTGCAACTCTTTCCATGGGTGCCCCAGCGAGATAAATCTGCATCGGTGCCTTTGGTCTTCCCTGCGGACCTTTCTTGGCACAGCACACGCTGCAGGAGCGGCACCATTCCTTCACATCACTTCTCATTCCGAGCCAGAAGAATCTGCTTCGCAGCCTTCCTAGTGTCTTCTTTGTTCCCAAATGTCCACTTGTGATGCTATCATGCTGTTCTTGAAGGACCTTAGGCCTCACCTCACGTGGGATGACAATCTGCCAATGAATTGTGAAGCCATCTGAAGACTCCCACTTGTGCATCAACAAACCGTCACTTATCTTCAGAGCATCCCATCGTGCCCATAGACCCTTCGCTTCCAGCCCAAGGCCAGACACGTGGTCCCAGGCTGGGCGTTCCGAGCTGTTTTCCAGCTGCCGAATGATCGGACCCGTGTCGGGATCTTTCAGTTGAGCCGAGCGCATCTCCTCCTTTGAAATTGGGTCACTAGAATCGTCGGTACGGCTGGCTTGCAGTGGCAGATGCCGCACATCCGAGACCTGTTGCGTCGCGGCAGGCATTGACATCTCCTCGTCTGCCTCTTCGTGTCTTTCAGCTTCACTGTGTTGGCGGCGATGTGGCCCGGAGACCTGCCGGCAGCTGACATCACTGACAGTTTCTTTCGAGCCGCAGTACTTACAGCTCGACTGGCAGGGCCTCCTACTGAGTGCGTCAGCGTTGCAATGCACCCGGCCAGGACGATATTGGATTGCGTAGTCGTACTGGTCAGCACGAGCGATCCACCTGGCCAGCTGACCTTCCGGTTCCTTCAGACTTTTCAACCACTGCAGGGCTGCGTGATCAGTGCGCATGACGAAATGCTTGCCGTACAGGTAGTGGTGGAAATGCTTCATGGAATCAACAATGCCCAGCAGCTCCCTCCGTGTGACGCAGTAGTTTCGTTCTGCGCTACTCAGCGATCGACTGAAGTAGGCAATGACATGCTCTTTTCCGTCTTGCATCTGAGACAGGACTCCTCCAATGCTGCAGCCGCTCGCATCCGTGTCCAGCACAAAGCTGTCTGTTGCGTTTGGGTATGCGAGGATGGGCGCGGTGACTAAGTGCTGCTTCAGTTTGATGAAGGCTTCCTGGCACTTGTCTGACCACTCGAAGCGCTGTCCCTTCTTAGTGAGCTGATGCAGTGGGGCAGCTATCAGGGCGAAGTTTCTCACGAACCGGCGGTAGTACGTACAAAGTCCCAGGAAACTACGGAGCTGGTGCTGATCTCTCGGCACGGGCCATTCTTCGACAGCTCTGCTCTTGTCTGGATCAGCTGAGATGCCCTTGTGCGACACAACATGGCCCAAGTACTTCACCTGACGTTGGAAGAGGTTACATTTCTTGGGGTTCAACTTGAGGCCGACATCAAGCAGCCGCTTGAAGACTGCCTCCAAGTGTGAGGACTGCTCTCTGAACGTCTTTCCCAGCACGATTACGTCATCGAGGTACACCAGGGAAGTTTTCCAGTTCAGACCATCCAGCACCCTCTCCATGAGACGCTCGAACGTTGCTGGGGCGTTGCACAGTCCGAAAGGCATGACTCGGAACTGCCAAAGTTGAAGCCCTCCGCCCGCACAGAATGCTGTCTTTTCTTTATCTTGGTCTGCCATCTTGACTTGGTGGTAGCCGGACTTCAGGTCCAGAGTGGAGAACCACTTGCTTCCAGACAGGGCGTCAAGCGTATCGTCAATTCTGGGCAGAGGGTAGGAGTCCTTCACAGTGACTTGGTTTAACGCTCGGTAATCGATGCAGAACCGTAAGGTGCCATCTTTTTTCTTTACCATGACCACAGGGAACGACCAGGGACTCCTCGATGGCTCAATCAACCCCTGCTGCTCCATGTCCCGGATCATTTCCTCAGCTTCGTCCCTTTTTCCAAGAGGGACCTTCCTTGGTGGCAGCTTGATCGGTCGCTGGTCCCCCGTGTCGATCGTGTGCTCGGTCAGATCTGTGCATCCCAAGTCATGACCACCCCTCGAGAATACATCAGCATAGATGGTAAGCAGGTTCTTCAGCTCCTGTGCTTCATGAGGGGACAACTCGGACTGGCTACGTTCGTATAGTTCTCGAAGATGCTCAGGTAGTGATTCGGAGTGCTTCACAGGTTTTAGATGCGTTTCCTTTACCTCCTCAATGCAGTTGACGAATTCGCAGGTCCCAAGCAGAGTCCCCTCAGGCAGGCTGATGGATTTGTCAGAGATGTTTGCCACCAAAGCAGGCACCGCTGGCTTCCCACAGTCAACCAGGGTGCGGCCCACCAGCAAGCCTCTGTCAATGATCTCACTACCTTCGATGAGCGCATGGTGTGCACCGTTAATATCAGGCAGACCTTCCGCGCGGCAGTGAACGACCATTTCTGACATGGGCGGGACTCGAATTGCCTTTTGTGTTGTGATCCTGTATGAGCTGACACTGTGCTCAGCTTGTACTTGCATTGGGACCTGCACGCCAGCAGCTTCCATCGTTAGATTGGGTATGTCAATTTTGCACTTGTACTTGGTCAGGAAGTCAAGTCCGAGGATGCAGGGATCGTCGATGTCTGCCACGTACACGGAGTGTTGCAAAGATGCGGTCCCCACTTGCAGTTCTACATCCACTGGACCGCAAAGAGGTATGCGATGACCCGTTACTCCACACAGGTCAACCTGGGCTTCTGGAATGTCTTTGGCTTCAACAACGTCATTTCGCACAATCGTCTTGTTTGAGCCTGAGTCCACCAAAATGCGCTGTCTCCTTCCGTTTACTGTTCCGGTCACTACAAGAGAGCCAGGATTGCTGCATCGGGCGACGTTTTTCGTGACAGTGGGACTTATCTTGAGGTCGGCTGACTGATGTCCCGTTTCGTCAGCCGTTCTCAGTTTCCCAGCTGTGACGGCTGTCCACTCCGTTCAGACCGCTGATCCTTCCCGCCTCGGATGGGAAGCCGACAGTTCCGCTGCAGATGACCTCGCCGCCCACAGTTCCAGCAGGAGGCATCAGTGCGTCGTCGATTATCACTGACTGATCCTGAGGCCGCTGCTCCTTCTCCCGTAGCTTTTTGACTGCGCTCTATCCTTGCTAGTGCTTGCATGATTTGTTGTAGAACGGATTCTTGAGACCTAGCAGTTTCAGCACCAGCGCTGGCTACGCGCGTCTTGAAACCGGATGTTCCATCACCAGTTGTCTCTGCCGGCTTCACTGATCTCCGGATTGACTCCAACTCCAGCGCACAACCAAGCGCGTCCTTGAGGGCGGACGGGCGGGTCTGCCGAACGGATATCTTCAGCTCGATGTCATCCAGGGCGTCAATAAACTGGTCTCGGATCAGGATGCCGCGAAACTCTGCAGGAGCCAACGGGTAGGCCAGATATGCCAACTTTTCAATGTCTTGTGCGAGCTCGGCCAGAGGTTCCTGAGGACGACGAGAGCGCGTCCTGAACTGCGCTCTGAAGGCCTCCTCTTGGTGCTCGACCCCAAAACGCTGGTTCAGCGCTTCTGTGAGCTTCTCGAAGTTTCGGCACTGGGCCTCCGGGAGGTGACCAAGGATCTCCAGCGCAGGACCCTTCAGACTCGCTGCCAACTGCATCGCCTTCTCCTCTTCTGTCCACTTGTTCTGGCTTGCAATTAGCTGGAACTGTGTGAAATATGCACGCCAAGATGAGGCACCATCGAAGCTTTGAGGGATGCGTCTGTCTTTGTCACATCGGCTGATCCCTGGGGTGGCTGCTGGGAGTTCCTGAACCCTGTCTCTCCCAACAGGATGTCCTGAATCCATGACCAGGTCCGTGATGTTCTGCATTCGTTCCTGAAGGGCATGCATCTGATCTACAAATGCTGCCTGAGTCCTTTCGTCATGTTCATCCAGCTTGGTCTGCATCAGCGTTGCTATTTGCTCTCCCAAATCTCCCGGAAGCTGTAACTTCCCCTGCTCAGTTTGGCTTCTCGTTACCCTTTTGTCTTCGGACATGATGTGGGTTTTTATGTGGGAGAAGGTGAGTGAAAAAAACTTAATTGTTTCAGTTACTTCCCAGAAAATCAAGTATCCCACTTCTGACACCAGTGTTACGTTAATTACTCCTGGATAGCCCTGCCTTCCAAACTTCCTGCCCTTTTATCCCTGACACACAGTAAACTCACTTGGGCTGTCTATTTCCAGCCAGGCACCTTTTCAATGGTTAGAACAGCACGGTTTCCCAAGGTAACAGTTTGACCCGACAACACATATCAGCCTGTAATTAACAGCCTAACTACTCGTGTACAGTGACTCGGAGAAATGGAGCCATGGCAGGGACGAGGCTATGGGACAACATGCTCGGAATACCAAGCAGCATGGGCAGGCGCTCGGAACACCAAGCAGCATGGACGAGTGCTCGAAATATCAAGCACCAGGAAAGGGGACATTCAGGGGGTAGCCCTGAATGCACGAGCGCTGCACCGTCGGTATCAGCACGGCTCGTATCTGAGGAAGGCAGGCGAGAGGGCTGAGGAACGCGTGCTCACCTGCTCACTCCCGGGCCGGGACTGCCCGCCGCGGCCGACCCTGACCCCCGGTCACGCCACCAGCCAATCAGGGCGCAGTGTTCGATCACCAGCCCACATAGACTCGCAGATCACCAATCGCGTAAAGGTTCACCCGCCTGGTCTCGAACCCAAGGCAAAAACGGTCTCGACCAGGCGATACATGCGCCGTAAGCCACTAGGCCACCGGGACCACGGCGGCCGACATACCGCGCGTCACTTAAGAGACTACAGGCTACAGACACAACTGCGCTACAGGCAGAGGCAGCGCAACAGGCAGAGATAGAGCCATACATCGACATACGTAACAATAATATAAAATGCATGTTTCATGTTTCATAAAGAGCTTCTGTATTCAAAATATCCTCAGGAAACTCAAATCCTCCTCCACGCCGCAACCCCCTGCTCCGGACTGGACGGGAAACTTTATCCCATTTGGGATTGCCCGTAAGCCGAGCTCGCCCGTAGCCGGGTGCGGTGAGTGCTTGGGGGCTGCTCGGCCTATCCTTTGGTCAGGCTCAGCCGCGGCAACTCACCAGGGCCGGGCCCGGGGCCCAGTTCATATAGAAAGGCCAGTCGGCAAGTGTCACTTTGCCAAACTGCCACTTATCAAAGGGACACTTTGGGAAACGTTGGTGCAGGTGTGTAAGGGTGGCTATATGAATACGCATTTCTGGGGTCGCACTTTCCAATAAGTGTCACGTAACAGCAATGGGACTCTATATGAACTGGACCCAGGGTGCTCGCCAAGAAGACCAATGTCTCCATCCTATCATCCTTCCGGCTCTGAAATGGTCTCGTCAGACCCAAAGGGCATAACCCAACAAAACAAACTAAATTCGCCATCTGGCTGCGTGGTGTAGTGGTTAGCGCACTAACCTCGCGTTCAAGTGACAAGGGGTTCGAATCCAATCGCCGGCTGATGCTTTTGGCGCGTTGTCCCAGTAAACATGCCGACGTCGGCGACTGGGGCTCGAATCCCGCCGCCGGTTGATATTTTTGGCGCGTGGTCCCAATAAACATGCCGACGTCGGCCCCGTCGGTCCAACGACAAACGATCTCGTCAACCTCGGCAGACGACCTCGGCCCGACGTCGGCTCGACGTCAGCTGGACTTCGGCTGGACGTCGGTACATGCGGGCATACCCGACGTCCAGCCGATGTCGGGCCGAGGTTGAACGGGCCGAGCCTCGGCCCGACGTCGGGCCGACGTCGGCATGTTTACTGGGTAGTCACGTCATGACCTTGGCCTTAGGTCAAATTCTGAAATTGACCTTTCAAAGTCAACTAATTGTTGATTCGACACGTTTTGACGATAGAGACACGGTGCTGGCAGAACAAATGTCTTTCTTTGGTCAAAAGCTATTACAGAACAACGTGTTTCGTTAAAAACGGTTATTTTTCGCGGTTTGCCCCCTGGAGGCCAAACCGCGACTCCCAGGTCAAATCTGAGATCGCTACTTAGAAAGAGCGTTAATAGGGTTATCGATTGCGCATTTATGCGGCGCTGTAGCTCTATTGGTTCCCGAGCTATGTGCCGCATTTCGAGAAAAAAAAATGTTGAAATGGCAACATTTTTCATTTGATGACCTCTGGTGACCTGACTTTTGTCCTGACCCCAAAATTGACTGAAGTGCTTTCGTCGTGATTTGTGGCATTATTTCACATGCCGCTTATCGCGTATCGTTTCGCTACGTGGCCGAGGAGCCGAATTAGAAAGGGAGGAGGAGGGGTGTTCAAACGCCCCTCCCCCGGCCTGGCGCGGCTGGCGCCGAGCACCGGCCCGGCGTAGGTGAAGTTCGACCCTTACGGTAAACGTCCCTTTGAAGTTTGAACACAGCACGGGATTGGCGAGATTGGCAAGTGAATTACTTGTAAAACTGCCAACTGGTAAGCGCACATTGATTTCACGGACGATCAACTTCATCAAAATGATTTCTACCTGGTTCCCGTTTTCCAGACTCGCAGCTCGTATTCGCCTATATTTATAGCTCCATGAAGGTGATAGATGACTTGTCAGGAATCATAACTGAACGAATTAATCAACTGCGCGGCCTTCAAGACTAAATGTAATCAATCACAGCAAACAAAGACACATAGCCAACAAAACAGCCAGATCCAACTGGGGAGAGTCTCACAGAGTCTGAAACGAAATTATAACGAAATTAGCGTCATTCACTCCCGAACATAGTACTCGGAATTGGTCTGAGCCGAGCCCAGGTACGGCGTACCGGCTGTGTTGATCAGCGTCTGGAAATAGTACACCGACCCCTGATCCGTGGTCAGTGACAGCAGGGCGTTTCCGGCGCTGGGCATCCACGGCAGGATAGCCTTTGCGGCGTCCATCGCTCCGATGAGGGTCACCGAGGTCACGGAGCTGGTTCCCGTGTAGGTGTTCACCTCGAGCGACTGCTGGACCGGCACCGTGCCGTGGAAACCGACGCTCGTGTCGAACAGCACCAGAATCTGCCGGCACAGAGAGACAGACGCAGACGGCTGCAGTGAAGTCGTGGCGCCTGTGCTGGTGGTCTCTGGCTGTCGGTGGGGCCGGTCACTTTTGGTGCTTCTGTGCAGTGGCGGAGGAACGCCTTCAATTAAGGGGGGGGGGCACTGCCGACTTTGGATCCCATTCTTTCCATGCAACGCCCATAGGGCTAATGTTAAAATTCAAAAAAAAAAATCAAAGGGGCCACCCTCGTTCCGCCGCCTATGCTTCTGTGGCTAATGAATAATAAGCAGCATAGACCTCTACATAGGTATGTAGAGTTCTATCTATATAATATATGTATACCTAAGCGGATAACTGGATTTGGAATATGGTAACTTATTGATAAACCTGAAAGTGAAGGTATAAACTTTGTGGTTTCTTTGTCTTTGAATCTCGTTTAGGGATGATCTGAGGAGTGGGAAATGCCTTCGGCGCATTAATTTGGGATTTAGGCATCATTTACCAACATGTGTTCGCATACTTTCAACATGTGCACTATATTGTGCACGCACTTAGGCACTGGACGTTCATATATCATATATGTATATGTTACAGGCAAAGTGAAAACTCGGGCATTTTGCAAAATGCCTAGGCAATTTGCAAAATGCCTGACCGGCTAGGCATTTTGCAAAATGCCCAGGCAATTTGCAAAATGACTGACCGGCCAGGCATTTTGCGAAATGCCTAGGCAATTTGCAAACTGCCTGACCCACCAGGCATTTTGCAAACTGCCTAGGCAGTTTACAAAATGCCTGGCGGGTCAGGCATTTTGCAAAATGCCTGAGTTGTGATTGATTTATTTTACCGTTTTTGTTTACCACAGGCGTTGACCACGTCGTTCCCATGTGCCTGAGCCCCAAGCACATTCAATATTTACGAATATACCCACGTCTTCCGCCACTTCCGTCGAGATGGAGCCACTACTGAATGGACTGTGTAGATTGAGCCAACGTCTCCCTATACTTTTCGTATACGGAGTTGTAGCCGTGCGTGTGTACGAATGCTGTGATGGGGCGCGGAGCAGGGCACAGAAAAAAACATGGGCGCGGAAAAACGCGGCGACCGGCCGAATATTGACCCGACATTCTTCGCTTCCCGTGCTTACTTACATCACGGCAACAGAGGGCCGCAGTGACACGGGGTTGCCAGCTCGATCGATAGAACAGAGACATCGTATCCAATAAGCATTTTTGTTAATCACGTGTCATGTGGAAAGAAATAGTCTATATCTTGAGAAATTAGCCATTTTTGGTACATTTCAGGAAAAACAGCATTTATAAACAATGCATTGGAATGCGATGAGATACATTCCATAGACTAAAAGAACATATGGCTTTTCCAGAAAAGCAAGTTTTTGGTCATCCACGACCCACGTGCACACCTTTATAATAAAAAGACGCTTAGAAATAACAAGTTTTACATTCAACGGACATGTTCATCTTTACACAGTCACAATGCATTGATAATGTAGGCGTGTGGCCCGCCAATCAAACTACCATACATCGAAAGAACATTCTTTTCTGATCAGATCTACCCAAAGTATTTCCAGAGTCATCAAGGCTCTTAGAAACATTACCATGTTTAAAGGTAGTGTGCCACCTTTGAAAGATTTCCCATTTTATTTTTCCTAGGATAAGAAGCTTCTGTTTTTACCTAATATCGCAAAAAAAAATGGGCCTGGAATAGTGCCTTTTTCGCCTAAAAGTTTTTCGGTTTTTAGATATGTATAACAACTGTAGTGGGCTCACCTGCAAACAGGCGTCGGGCAACAATCGCGAATGCGGCGCACTTGTGACAATAAGCAAAGGTCATTATAGTGTTACGACCATACGACGTACGGGAATGAGTTATCAGCTGTCTAATCGTAGACAACACAATGTCGAGCCTTAAACTGTAAGCCCGTATTGTATTGTTTCTTTTATTTGGCTGTCGAACATTATTTATGGTTTGAAATATGATTTTATGTAAAATAATTGATATGAAAAAGCCGTCTTATAAGTTATGACCCCATTTCACCACACGCAAGTGGCAGAAATGACAATGATCAGCTGACGCATTTTTCTTGGCCGAAGTCAGAGCGCGCGGCCCGACGCACCACGCGTATTTGGAAATTCCGACCTCGACGAGCATCAGAAGCCACCTAACAGGCGTGTTCGAAACCGCAGGAGATGATGATGAACGGGTTTATCGAAACTTGATTGGATGAGCATATCGGTAATAGCGATTTCAGTGTGTGCATTTATTGTTCATAGTGGTGTGAAATGTGGTTGGGGTACGACCGACAACCCGTCGGGGCGAATTTCGCACTGGGGTACTCAAAATTTGAAGAATTTAAGACGTTTCCATGAGTTTTGAAGGTATGGATAAGTTCTAAAAATCCGGTTCTCCTTATCTGGGCCATTAACTCCATACGGTCCAAGAAAGCTGGCACACTACCTTTAACGCGTGTTTACCGATAAAACCGCGCCGGGCGCCCGGCAGCCGGCGCGGCGGTCGGGCCGCTGCCTGGGGCTCAGTGACCCTGAACTCGGCAGCGCTACCCGGAGAATGTCTCACTCGGTGTGTCCTCCTACTTGGTGCGTATCGCTTGTGATTAACCCCTGTAAGCGGCACTTACAATAATGCTTACGCATCGTCGCTGGTGTGAGTTCGATGTCGGGCATTTTGCAAACTGCCTGAGAAAATAATTTCAGGCAGTTTGCAAAATGCCTGGTGGGCCAGGCAGTTTGCAAACTGCCTAGGCATTTTGCAAAATGCCTGGCCGGTCAGGCATTTTGCAAATTGCCTGGGCATTTTGCAAATTGCCTAGGCATTTTGCAAAATGCCCGAGTTTTCACTTTGCCTGTAACATATACATCATATATAGACTCATATAGGTCTATGCAGGTTTAAGAAAGTAGGCCAGCGACGTGGCACCGCCTCGAGCGGTGTTAACTGACCTGAAATGTCGTGTCGACCCCGGCGGCTCTCAGGTCGTTGGCTCGGAACAATTGCGAGTACGTCGGGTTATCTGGAGAGTCCACGTTGCGTTGCATCATGTTCGTGCGAGACCAAGATCCCCTGTGAGAAAAAGCGCGGCAGCAGGTCAAAATTCGTGCATTCGTTAGTTATGAAGAGTTCTCATGTAGGTATATGCGGCCTTGGCCGGCACAAAGTGAGCCACTTTTGGTTGTACCTTACAGCTGTTACATTTCAGCTTTGACATGTCTCATTTTACAGCAAATCAACTGCATTTCACGTATGAATCGTTCAGCCACGTTGCGGTGTCACGTTGCACGCTCAGGTATTACCTTTGACGTCATTTATGTTATAAGGCTAGCGTCACAGGCGGCAGCATTTGGGGTGCATTTATCGCTTCCCTGGGTTCCAAGGTGCTTTGTGTGTATATGCTTAGCTCGGTTGATTTAGTTCGTATCTTTATTAAGTTAAAATTGAATATATAGCAACGGACCGTCGGATGTTTTTAAACGGTTGTTTAATTGTTAGACTGTCGACAGCTCAACTGCTTTGCGTCAAGCTACACCGTGCCCCGAAATAAATTGTCGATGATCAACGTGCAGTTTGTATACCCAAAGACATATACCTAACACTATTCAAAGACTACTGTATTACTGGACTGAGCACGGATGTAATAGAGCAGCATGTGCCTTAGTTATTCTAGAGAAATGTTAATCTGCAGTGCAAATATCTTAAGGAAAATGGAACACTTACATTGAAATGTTCTTTACTTTTGAAGGAACGCACAATCCACTATCAACTCGTGCTGTTTCGGTGTCATTATGTGTCATGCTTTACCTACGTCTGGATATGCTTAATGTTGCCAGGGGGTATGACGGACTACTGATGAACTATGCGTACCTAATGCTTACTTGACTATTTGATCAAAATACGTGGTAATTGATCCAAAGCGTGCAATTAGCTGGTTTGAATTGGCAATGGCTGAAGTGCGTTTGTTTACACACTTATTGGCTTTAAACGATTGAGCGATTTGCTTCACGGACTGTTCCCCTTCAAGGCCTGGCTACACTTTGCGTTTTCTGCGTGCGTTTTTTGCGGGTTTGCGGGTTTTGCGTAATTTCGTTCTAAAGAATAAACGATATTATATTTTTGTGATGTTTTCCATATTAAATTTTAGCTGATATAAGAGTTACATTAACTTTTGTATGTAACTAATGTAAAAGCTATATTATTTATAGCTTTTTTCTACAACTATATTACGGAAAAACGCAAACCCGCAAAAAAACAAGCGCAGAAAATGCGTAGTGTAGCCAGGCCTTCAGACTTACTTTCCACCGGTCATCCTGGAGATGAGCGTCCATCCGTCGATGCCCGAGTGAGAGGCGCAGTAGTACTTGGTCGTCACGCCGTCCAGAGAGCCGTAGTAGACGTCGTTCATCGGCGCGCCCATCGTCTCGGCCAGGTCACGGCAGGTCACCGTCGGGTCATCGGTGCAGACGCGGCCGTGACACTGGTCGCCGGCGGCGGCCGGGTCGACGCAGTCCGAGTCGTGTCGACAAAACTGCAGGTGGTTGGAGCGGCCCGGACGGACGAACAGCGCGCTGTCGGCGTCGACGGTGATCCGGGAAAAGTCGGGCACCGAGGAGTAGAGTCGACAGGCGCCGCTGACGGCGTTGAAGCTGATGCTGGAGCAGGTGTCGTGGTGGTGGCAGAGCGCGCAGCACGCGCAGCTGGAGGGGACGGTCAGCTGGGGCACCACCAGCTCGGCGTCGGCCATGGTGCCGTTCTGCAGCACCGTCTCCATGCAGGCCCGGCTCGGCGGTATCAGTATCAGCAGGCTCAGCAGCAGGAGCCGCGGAGACGGCGGGTCACACGCCCGACCACCGGCCATGGCCACCCACCCTTGGAACGGGAACACGAATGTAATGAAAACACCATGACCTGCAACGCCCATACCGTCGTTTTACATGCCTACATTTCAGTGTTCGCCACGGGCCGTAAAATCCCAGTCCAGCCCAGCCCAAGCCCATGGGTTCACAGCCCAACCCAGCCCGAGCCCATTCATGGTTAAAGCGTCAAAGCCCAGCCCGGCCCAATCCGTCAAAAATGAATGCATGAGAAATTATTGACACCACATAGGTATCGAAAGGTAGCAAAGAAACAATGTTTTTGCGAGCAGCATGCACAATGCAATGCACATTGCATGCACATTAACTCGTTTTTGAGTCTTGCACAGTAATAAGCTATGTAGTTATAATTTTTGTCTCAGTTGCGAACCCCTGACTCCACTACAGTTCTTGGCCCAGCCCATCCACAGCCCATCGATCCCTCATATTTGAGGGCCCAGCCCAGCCCGTAGCCAGCCCAGCCCATGGCCCATTGGGCTGGCCCGGCCCATGGCGAACACTACTACATTTCTCACATTAAAAAAGCTATTGCAATGGGCTGTTGCTAGCTAAGGTGAAACGATGCAAGAAATATCGAGAAGGCCTGGATAGATATTTTGCGATGGTACACTTTTTAAGCAAACAATTTTGCAAGTGCTAAGGATTGCCCTTTTACCCGGCTCTCCATCCCATTGTGTTCTTAACTGGACCGTGCATGGGGGCGTTTTCACGCCCCCCACCCCAGTTTTTTTTTGCGAATATCGGTGCTGCGCTCCGCCGTTTTTGAGACACCTTATCATACATCTTTTCTGCGCATCTTGTGAAAAAAAATTAGGCGCCGCGCGCTGGTCGTTCAAGGTCAGGTCACTAGGTCACCTTAGAAAAGGTTCAAATGCTCGCCATTGCTTTACCGACTGATCGATCGCTTTCAAACTTTCAGCGATTGATAAGAGTAACAGTATATGTACGATATTTATCTCGGAATTGTGATATTTTTTTTAAGGTCAGGTCAATTTTGCGACCTCTCCATTTTAAGTCAATGAAATGGGCCTCTTTTTAACGAAATTCATGCCTACTAAACACTCTCATACAAGTAAAAATGACACACTGAACCAGAAAACAGCACCTGGTACCTCTTCTTATGTCCATGAGGTCATCTTGGGTCATGAAAGGTACCCAGTAGTTTTTTAAGATAACTTTTGATAGAGGCCTGCCAGAGCGATAAAAACATATCAGATGTGTTCAGCTTGACGATACGGATCGACTGATATGCACCATGACCTTCTCCGGTCAGGTCATGACCTTGACCTGAGGTCAAATTTTCAAAACGACCTTCAAGGGTCAAATTATAGTTCATTCGACGCGTCTCGACAAGAGGAGCACGATTCTGGCAAAGGTAATGTGACTTTCTTGAGTCAAAAGTTATTGCAGAAAACTTTTTTTTCGTAAAACGGCTATATTCTAGTTTTTTGCTCACTGGAGGCTAAACCGTTGATCTTCGGTCAGATCTGAGTGCGCACTTCGGAAAAAGAGTTCAAAGGACTATCGAATGCGCTTTTCCACGGCGCTGTATCTTTATTGGTTTCCCAGGTATGTTGCGCTGTTTCGAGGAAAAAAAGTTGAAATAGGCAACATTTTACCTTTGATGACCTCTGGTGACCTGACCTTTCACCTGACTTGAAAATGATCAAAGTGTTTTCTTCATTATTTTTGACGCTCCTTAGAATTATGCTTACCGCCGACCGCAGGAGCTGAGTTAGACGGGGGGCGTGAATCCCCCTTTAGCACGGCACGAAAAACTTAGACCACCAGCAAGGCGCGGGTTAAAAAGTTTGACTACTGACATAAATACGTTCCTCCTATCTTAAAAGATAGAGTGCTACAGAATTAAGCCGGTTATGTAGATGCATTGTCTGGGAATTTGCTACTTAATTACCAGGTAACAACGCAAGTGGGGCACCTTACATAACCGTAATGTAAGACGCTCCGTTTGCAAGGGCCTTGCAAAAACTCATTCATGGTGGTTTGAAACACCCTAGAGCTTTAAATATAATTTTTCTTAGTAGCGAAGAGACGGGGCTATAGCAATTTAATCAATAGAAGCCATTTTTACGACGGGTTAGGGATCTGGCAAATGCACCAACTTTAATCAAATCTGCACCAAATCTCTTTTATAACAAATATCTTCATATTATTAATATATTTTTGTGTTTTAATCGAAAAAATATCCGATCTTTGATGATTTAAAAAAATCGGGTACATGAAAAACTAGTGCAACCCTAGCTGATAACTGGGGCATTCCACGATAGATCGTACCAGGCCCGTCACCCTCATCGCTCAGATTTGAATGAAAATTGGTACTAGGGGTACTCATAGGCTCCAAAAACACCTGCCAAAATATCAGACTTCTCAGATGAAAACTTTTTGAGTTATATTGCATAATATTTTCTAAACTTCAGATTGTAAGGGTGGGTTTGATGAGCTATAACTCAAAAACGAGCTAAGCAAGCAACAAACGGTAAACAGCTTTGAACTAACGATGAATCAAAGATAAATACAGCCTTTTTAAAATTGGAAAGAAAAGCTTTACATATTGAAAAAAGTCGTAATATTTTTTTAAATTGTCTATAATGGCCCTTGGGACCAAAATTTTTGCAATTTTTATTTCTTCAAAATAAACTTCAGGTCATTTAAAATCGACATGCAAAAAATTAGAAAGGTGTTCTTTCTATAAGTTCCTCATTTTAATGCATACAAAAAGGGTTTCCGGGGGGTCGGTACGACCCCAGCTCGCCGTTTCGCCTCTAATGGAGCTAGAACCTTGCGGAAAAAACGAGCTTGTGCGCCGTTACAAGATGCATCGAATGATACCACATTTTAAGGTCTCGGGTTCATTGGTGAGCCCTGAGGTCATTTTAAGTGACCCAAATTACGGGTCCGGTTTTTGGTAGATAACTTCGCAACAAATGGTCGCAGAGCCGCGATTTTAGCATCTTTGTGTTTGCCTTGCTCCGGCGCGTCGAATGGTATACTGTTTGTTCTGGTAAGGTCAGCATAAGTCGCTGATCTCGGGTCAGCACACTGCCGTGTATTTGGCTCCGCTCTCCGACCGGGCGGCCCAGCCAGCAGCCAGCCCCCGGGCATCACGTGACCGCCCGAGTCCGCGGCAAAGCCAACCAGCGCAGCGCTGGACAAACAGCGCCGCCACAGAGATGGTTAACAGTCGGTTCAGGTCACGAATCTGGGTGAATGAGATCATATTGCACATCATTCGATTCGCAAGGTCTTCCCGAGTCCATTGGTAGCTTTCCCGTCTCTCTAGTTCAATTTGATCGAGAGTTATTGACGAAAAACTCTTCTTATGACCCTAGTGACGTACGAATGACGTCACGCAAGGTCAACAATGCAAAAGTCGGGCACAAATGACTTCAATTGAACTTTCAGTAACCAGTGATGTCACTGGGCAGCTTTACCACGCCATTTGTAGGCTCTCTTCCCGAAATCACAATTTGAGACCATTACGGTAACGCAAAATAAGTACATTTATAGAGAGAACACCTTCCTAATTTTTTGCACACTAATTAAAAATGATCCAAAAATGCTTTTGAGAAAATAAAAATTCAAAAAAAAATTGGTCCCAAAGGCATAAAAATGCAAATGAAAGGAAGCTCGAGGTGTTATATATCAAAAATAGTTTATATTTCAAAATTTCAAAAATGCATATTATTCTTTGTTTCAATGCAAGTTCAATGCCGTATAGCATTTGGCATTTGGATTATCCGTCGTAGAGTTACAGCCCGCCAAACTTGGCGCTGCAACGCAAGATCCAAAACATGTTATACACTATAACTAAAAAACTACTCATCTGATAAGCCTGGAATTGTCACAGGAGGATTCAGAGCCCCTGATTATCCCTTAGACCAATTATCGCCAAAATCCGAGAGATGAGGGTGTCAAATTGGGAAAAAGTGGTACGATCTATCGTGGAATGCCCCAACTACTAAAACACAATGAACCCAAGTTGAACAACTCTGCGCCAAATGTAAACCAAATGTGTACCTACCAAATAGTCGTCGTGAAAACGGCTAGTGCGTGGTAAATAAACCAGTGATGTTGCGAGGGGCTTTTCTTCAAGAAGGGCGTCTTGGACGGTTCTCCCCGTTATTAACAGTAGGGGCTTGAAGAAGAACAGAACGAGGAAATATCAGATAGCTTAGTTTTTAACAAGTTCGCAAATTTTTGCGCGAAGTGTCTCTTCTATTTGGTTTGTTTGTACGGTGCGTCGTAAAAATGTCAAATTTATTCGACGGTTTTATCAAATCTCTACCTAAAGTAGCCAAGCGCTTCAAAGAAAAATGTTCATGATAAAAATACATTCCTTTTGACTAAATTCTAGCAAATAAACCTCGCATACCGATAATCCACCCACCGTGCGTATCGCGCGCCAGCCGCTTGTCACCACTGGTGCCGGCCTGAGGTGCGTCGTGGTGCACTGCCGTCACTGTGCATGCGCGCAGTGCGCCGTGCCGGCGTGACCACCCTCGCATGCCGCGGGTTAGGGACGGCAGTTCGGTCTCTGGGCGACCAGCCCGCACTGGGCGGTCTGTGGTCGACCCGCCCGTACCCCGCCCGTACCCCGCCCGTACCCCGCCCGTACCCCGCCCGTAGTCCGTACCCCACCCGTATCCCGCCCGTACACCGCCCTTACCCCACCCGCACCCCACCCGTACCCCGCCCGTACCCCACCCGTACCCCACCCGTACCCCGCCCGTACCCCGCCCGTAGTCCGTACCCCACCCGTGCCCCAGTACCTACCCCGCCCGCACCCCACCCCTACCCCACCCGTACCCCGCCCGTACCCCACCCCTACCCAACCAGCAGACAATGCACCCGCCGCGCTGGCCGCGCTTTCGACAGGCTAGCAATGCACTGCTGCTGTAGTGCTTTTTATGGATTACCTGGAGCCTGGTGTAGGTACTTAGTTTATGTAATAGAGAATATGAGTGGTTATAACCCGTGCCAGACCAAGGCCTATGTATTTCATAACGTTGGCGATTTGCCCCTATGGCAATTAGAAACGCCAAATTTACAGGGCTGATTGGCCCGTTGAAAATCAATCTTGCCACTGATCAACTTTGGTGACTCTAGGTTAATATTCAGGGGAAGGGGTTGGGGTATAAATCTAAAAATTTTACTAAAACGCGCCAAAAGTTTTTTTTTTCCGCTTATAACTTTTGTTCTAGTAAAGATAAATAAAAAATGAATGCCTACCCATATACCTATCCCGTCTACCCATATGGCATCTACCCTGCAATTTGCAAAGAATAACGCTTTCTAAACGATTTGATGATTGCGAAGGAATGCCGTTAATACCTTTATAGGTGCAGAAGCACCTCAAAGGCGGTCCGGCCGGCCGGTGCGACCCGGATCAAGCCACTGTTGCCTCCGAGTTTTCGGTTGATGTGGATAAGACTCGTTTTGCACTCACGCGAAGTCGTTTAGAAATAATTTGACATGCTCGCGATAAAGACAAATTATGCATTGTCTTTACTGCATACAGGGTGTCCCGAAATTGATGCGCGGTTGTTTAATTCTCAATAACAGATAAAATACTTGAATTCAGGTCATGGTTTATTTGCCAATATAGGCCCCCTTCAGTCGTATACACTGTCTCATCCGCTCTGGCATGCCGCATATAAGGTTGTCGAGCGTCTCTCCCTTGACACTCCGCCATGCCGTTTGCGCGTTCCGAAACAGCGTCTTTTCTGAGCTGGCCGGCGGCAACTTGCTGAGCTCCTCCTTGACAATCGCCCAGAGGTTTTCGATCGGGGACAGGTCTAGACTGTTGCCAGACCATGTCCCCTTTTCCCAGAAGCCTGGGAAGTTCGCGCCGCACCAGTCCTGGGTCTTCTTAGCGTGATGAGCTGGAGCTCCGTCCTCCTGGAAAATGGCCCTTGACATGTCAGGCAGGAGTTTGACTTCTGTTGGTGGCCCTTTTTCCTTTTTCCGCTTCATCGTTTTGGCGGCGGTTTTCTCCAGCACCTCGCTGACATAGTAGTCAGCGGTCACGGTCTGTCGCCGCGGCACCTGGTGAAGATCGGAGAGGCCTCTGTAACTCATCATGCCCCAGACGAGGATCTTCAGCGGATGCTTCACGGTTTCGACAGCGGGCCGCTCAGAGCTGCTGTTCGACCAGACCCGGTCGTTCTAGCGGTCAGGGACTTGGAAGACCTCAAACGGTGCCTCGTCACTAAAAAGGACGCGTCTCCAGTCCTGAATGGTCCAGTTTTTGTGGGCCTTGGCGAAATCCAACCGCCGGCGCTTCTGTTCCACGGTAAGCCGGGGCTGCACCCTGAGCTTGAGCGGCTTGAGCTTCAGGATACCCTTCAGAGTTCAGATACCGGTGGACAGCTGCTGGGTGCTGCCTCTCCGTCAGTTTTCTCGCCAGCACTCTTGTCGAATGGTGCCTTTTGAAGGTCGACTTTGCGATGACAATCTTCGCTACTCGGCTCAAGGCGGATTTTCGGCCTCGACCTGTGCGGCTCTCGAGGGTCTCCCCCGATCGGTCGCGGGCCATCCAGCGTCTAATTGTCGCAATGTTGACACCCAGTTCTCTTGCAACCTGAACCTGGGTCATACCCCCTTGACCATCCCCACCGCGCGGTAGCGGATCGGCGGCTTGTGATCTTTCACCATTGGCGATATGCGGTCTATCTGTGCTGTCTGTCTGGACAAGAATGACCTCTCGCACCCACTACCGGTCGAGGTCAGGTCAGCCCGTGGGATCATGTGACCACGTGATTGGCCAGGTGCCCCTGGTGCCGAAACCGGTAAAATTCCATTCGTTCAGTGCCCGTGAGGGAGAACATTATAGGTGATGCCAACCGCGCATCAATTTCGGGACACCCTGTATGCGTTCTTCAAAACAACGGCAGTGTCGCCAATACCGAAAACAATGATAAAAATATATTTTTAACAAGTTAACAAATGAATGAATAAAAAAACGAACCGTTCGCTCTTGCCTCTTATGCCTTATGCTGTAAAAAAGACACCGATGACTGGTGAGTTGAATTTTTCCTATCAATAGAAAAAAACATTTCAAACGAATACTGTTGTCTATTTCAAACGACCTGTGGTTATGTCGGCTGCCCAGAACACTTTCAGTATGTAAGTGGGCACTGGGCACTCACATTCCCGACTTTGGCGATCACCAATTCAATGTTTGTGAAACGGTATCGGTAGCCACGTCCCCAAAAATGACACGTTATTTAGCCGGAAGGTTTGCTGAAGACAGCTAACCCGCTTTAAGTTACTGCATGCAACCCGCTCTATTCGACAGCGCTTTGCAATTTCAACCCGCCGCTGCAGATAGCCATGCAGATTATCCAATCCAATTTATCATCACATGGCCCGCGCTACATATAAAATAATTTGACTTAATTACAGCTTATTTCCAAGTCGCGGGAATGGGTAGGTGCCACGATGCGATGCAAATCATCCCTTGCGCTTTGTTCTTTGGCGCCAAAACTAACATGAGTGACACAGTGCTGTAATACCCAAAAAGCTCCAATGAATGGCAGATTCACGTTTTTCAAATGACAGCTGCCAAGTCCGTTTTTATCTGCTTAAGTGGCACTCACATTAACAACACTGACAATCACCCATTCATGTTTGTCAAGTGGTGGCGGTAATCAGTTCCCTGAATTCTGAAATGACATGTTCACCGGACGGAAGGTTAACTGAAGACCACCGTCCCCTTTTGCATTCTTGCATGCAATCCACTTTATTTGACAACGCTTTGTAATGTGCAGCTCGCCTCATGAGCTACACTAGCTATCTAATCAAATTTTGTACGGTCACGAGGACCGTGCTACATGGAAAAGCTCATTTGGAGGTCGGTTGAAATGGGCTTACGACGTGATGCAAATCACCCACTGGCATTGTCCCTTGCGGCGAAGCTGATTTGAGTGACGCGAGGACATAAAACGTGCTATCTAGAGTAATTCGTCCTACACGGATTAAACCGTTGTACCCTGTGGCCCATACTGTCGCACCCCATGCCCTTGCCTGAGGTGAGGTTGTTCGTTTTCACGGGGTGGACGGCCTGCCAATGCCCAATGTTGCCACTGACAACACACACATCAGCAAGTCTGGCGAGGCCTACCGGGTCTGCCATGTCACACTGGAGTCGACGGGGCACCTGCTGGGTGCTCGCCGTTGTGCTATTGGACAGGATCTTCTTTGAAGCGTTGACCATAGTCCAAAATCAGGTCGGTTTGAGGGAGAGCGAACGAGACGACGAGCGGATCGAAACGTTACGGAAATCTGAGAGCAAAGTTTGATATATTTATTTGGTATAAATGTAATTTTGTCTTATATGAAATCAACCTTCCAAACAGGCTCGGTCGTTACATTTCACGTTATTTCCCATCATAAATTTCATTACATTCGTGTTCCCGTTCCAAGGGTGGGTGGCCATGGCCGGTGGTCGGGCGTGTGACCCGCCGTCTCCGCGGCTCCTCCTGCTGAGCCTGCTGCTACTGATACCGCCGAGCCGGGCCTGCATGGAGACGGTGCTGCAGAACGGCACCATGGCCGACGCCGAGCTGGTGGTGCCCCAGCTGACCGTCCCCTCCAGCTGCGCGTGCTGCGCGCTCTGCCACCACCACGACACCTGCTCCAGCATCAGCTTCAACGCCGTCAGCGGCGCCTGTCGACTCTACTCCTCGGTGCCCGACTTTTCCCGGATCACCGTCGACGCCGACAGCGCGCTGTTCGTCCGTCCGGGCCGCTCCAACCACCTGCAGTTTTGTCGACACGACTCGGACTGCGTCGACCCGGCCGCCGCCGGCGACCGGTGTCACGGCCGAGTCTGCACCGATGACCTGACGGTGACCTGCCGTGACCTGGCCGAGACGATGGGCGCGCCGATGAACGACGTCTACTACGGCTCTCTGGACGGCGTGACGACCAAGTACTACTGCGCCTCTCACTCGGGCATCGATGGATGGACGCTCATCTCCAGAATGACCGGTGGAAAGTAAGTCTGAAGGCCTGGCTACACTACGCGTTTTCTGCGTGCGTTTTTTTTGCGGATTTGCGTTTTTTCCGTAATATCGTTCTAGAAAAAAGGTATAAATAATTAAACTTTTACATTAGTTACATACAAAAGTTAATGTAACTCTTACTTCAACTAAACTTTAATATGAAAACATCACAAAAACGAAATACCGTTTATTCTTTCGAGCGATATTACGCGAAACCCGCAAACGCGCAAAAAAAAAAAAACGCACGCAGAAAACGCATAGTGTAGCCAGGCCTTGACATGGAACAATCCATGAAGCAAATCGCTCAATCGTATAAAGCCTACAGTGTGTTAACATACGCACTTCAGCCATTGCCAATTCAAACCAGCAAATTGCACGCTTTGAATCAATTACCACGTATTTTGGTCAAATAATCAAGTAAGCATCACGCACAGTTCATCAGTAGTCATACACCCTTGCAACATTAAATATATCCAGACGTAAGTTAAAGCATGAAATGACACCGAAACAGCACGAGTTGAAAGTGGATTGTGCGTTACTCCAAAAGTAAAGGACATACTAAGGTAAGTGTTCCATTTTCCTCAAGGTATTTGCACTGCAGATTAATATTTTCCTGGGATACCTAAGGCACAGCCTGCTCTCGTACATCCGTGCACAGCCCAGTAATACAGTAGTCTCTGAATAGGGTTATATGCCCTTTGGTATACAAACTACACGTGGATCATCGACAATTTATTTCGGGGCACGGTGTAGCTTGACGCAGAGCAGTTGAGCTGTCGACAGTCTAACAATTAAACAACCGTTTAACAACATCCCACGGTCCGTTGCTATATATTTAATTTAACCCGGCGGCCGCTGGGCCTCCGCGCCACCCGCCGGCCGCTGGGGGGGGGGGGGGCACATAGTTGCCCCCCTTTACTTCAGCGACGATATCGTCGCAACGCGAAGAGATAGAGAAGCGAAACTTTGCATACATCTTCCTGAATACCTAGCCGAGGTTGTGTCTAAATTTGGTGTCGATCCCATTTGAAATGACGTCACAGTGACGTCATAAGTGAAATTATAGATTTGCGCGTCCCATATTCCTCACGATACATCAGATATATGGGACCGAATATAAAGAGTCGATTATTGGTCAGAAACTAGATGGAAGTGCAGTTAGATGTTATAGCATGACAGCAGGTGCTTTCTAGTTCATTTACAGTTGAGTTTCATGCTCAGCGTCATCAGAAACGGTCCATGTCGGAAAACGACAAAACTTTATTACGTCACTGTGACGTCATCTTAGGTGCTACAACTACCAAACTTTCCTCAAACATTGCCTAGGTATTCATTTGAAGCTATGCCAAGTTTCACGTTCGTAGTTAGCTCATCAGGTTTCGGAGATATTTCACAAAACGTAAAGGGGGGCAACTTTATGCCCCCCCCCCCCCCCAGCGGCTCGTGGGTTAAACTTGATGGACGATTTATTTCCGGCCACAATGAAGCTAGGCGAAGAGGGTAGGTCATCCACATCCTGACGAGCTAACAGCCCGCTTGACAACATCCGACAGTCTTATGAGATATTTTATCACGTGCGTTTTTTCACAGGGGATCTTGGTCTCGGACCAATATGATGGAACAGAACGTGGACTCTCCAGACAACCCGACGTACTCGCAACTGTCTCGAGCCAACGACCTGAGCCTTGCCGGGGTCGACACGACATTTCAGGTCAGATGACTTCGCTCGTGGTAGGTACTTCTTCGGCCCCCGCCGAAGTTAGTTGGTAGCACTGCTGCTCCACGGCGTACATTTCCTACCAGCCCATAGGGTTTACATGTTAAATGGCCTGTTTTCAGCGAGCGATATCTCGGTCAACCTTTGAAGGAATCAATGGTTCTTAGTCTCAAATGATAGATCGATGAATTTTCTTTCGACAATTCCTCTACCATTTTTCACGAAACCCAGCCGATCTTCTACGGCGTACAGGGTAAAGATTTCTCTGCACGCCAGCACCCGCGATCCGCCTCTCCGATCGGCGGTGCGCGGTCCTCTGTAGCGCAGTCGGTAGCGTATCGGGCTACGGATCGGAGGGTCGTGAGTTCGAATCCTGGGAGCGCCGCGTGATTTTGGCTAGAATTGAATGATGTAGATTCTTGAATGTTTGCATAATCAATTATTAATAGCTAATTGAATGTATCTGCCCACTAATCGGCCCCTAAAACCTGTTATTTTAGAAATTTAAGAAATGAATGTCACGTGCGCGTCACAACTGCCAGCCATAAGCGCTACCATATTCTAGTTTGAACTAAGTTTTTGCTAGTCCCGACCACATATAGTAGGTTTTCCAGTAGAAATACTAGAAATTCCTACCAAAGTTCGTCCTACCCTTCACTCAATATACCCTGGGTACTTCTAGTATCACGCTTAGTGATGTCAATTACGGAACTCGTGATACCGATACCAAACCAATACCAACAATACTCATGGAAAAATACCGAAACCGATCGGACATGGGAATATGAGGAAAATACAAATTTATTACCAAATTCTCAGCCTCTCTTACATAACTGAGTATTCATAATACCAACAAAATACCAAATGCATTCGCCTTGAAATACCAACTGCCGAGGTGGTATCGGTTTGGTATCGGTATACCAAATAGTTGGTGTCCGATTGACATCTCTAGTCATATTGCCAACTTACCTTCCACAATCCACATGCCCACTGCCATATGAGCGTCCAAGTGCCAAATAGTGTGCACAATCCAGTGGAGTTGTTAAAAGCATGAGCACAAAAGCAGTTTAATAATAAACATGCTTCACAGTTCACACTTCTCAGTGTAGGTGCTCGTAATACTTGGAAAACGTTTCGACCAGGCACGACGCTTTCCAAAATTGATGCGAGGAAATTATTGCGCACTTATCAAAGCACTACTCTACCAGATTCAAATGCGACAAAACCACAAAGTTTATACACTCAGGCCCATCAGTAAGTAATCACATTTCAGATCCAGCAATTTGTTCATTGTCCCTTAACGCGAATTACCAAAAGCATGGCTGCAGTCCCACTGACCGAACTGACCAAGAGGCAGACGGGCCAATGTCACCAGTTGTCTCGACCCTCTGCCGGCAGATTCTGGTCCTGTTCACCAAGGGCACCGACCAGCAGGGCTTCTACGGCACAGTGCCGGTCCAGCAGTCGCTCGAGGTGTCGGCCTACAGTCCAGACTACATGACATCGGTGACGATTATCGGGTCCATCAATCCCACCAAGGCAGTCCTGCCGTGGATGCCCTCCGCCGGCTCGGCGCTTCTGTCACTGATACCGGACCAGGGAGGAAAATATTTCTTCACGGTGCTCAACATCTACGGTCAGCCGTATCTGGATGCTGGGAAAACAACCGCCGAGTACTTTGTTCGCGAGTGAATGGCGCTAATTTCGTTTCAGACGGTGTCAGAGAGACATGACCTCTCCCGTTTAGATTTGCCTGCGCTTCGCTCACTTTTTTGTGACTTTGTTTGCTGTGATTCCTTTCTTTTTTTATCTATACTTGCTTCTTTGACTCTTCCTTACGCGCCGTGCAATTGAAAGCATATTTTTTTTCCAATAAAAGTTACTCCGCTTTCTTCTCAAACATTTCGTTATTTTCAGACGCCACGGGAGGAGCTTATTTCCCGAATGCCCCCTCGGATTCGCCAGTGCAAAGATTTATGAGCTGTGAAGTTTCAGGATATTGAGAAGATATCATACGCCTTGTTACTCGGCTTATTCGAGTATCGACTGGTGCACGGCAATGGCTGATCCCTTGACACAGAACAGGCATGCAGGTGCGACCAGCCAGCCCGCCCGAACGGTCACCAAGGGGGGGGGGGGGAGTATGTTCCAGTCGGAACTGCCTGCCTGGGTTCCTGCAGGTGGGGAGGGGATGGACATCAGCCCGGACAGGGGAATGTGTTAACTGGCCTTCTTGGGGAACGACTTGTGGGCGGCTTGCGCGACTCCTGGAAGCCCCCTTGAGTAAACCCTCACCCTGTTGGGGGAGGAGGAGGGGGGAGTATGAGGGGTGTATGAGCACCCACCCACTCCCCGGCGCTCTTTCATAAACGCCCCATAACGTGTTCTCTAAGTGGTTCTTCCCACGTATTAACACTCACTGGCCGAGGGGGGGGGGGGAGTGCCTCCTCCATAGGTTTTTTCGCGATAGCTTGGAACATGTCGGTGAAAAAGAGCTGAAACTTGGCATACCTGAATTTTGATTCAAGTTGGATATTTTGACACCAACCGCATTTTCAGGCCAGGTCAGGTCACTGACCTATGCCGTCAAATGTAAGTAAACCTCTGCACGGTCCCGAAATGTCGCGACTTTGCAACGCCCTTAAAGCCAGAGAAGATTTCACAATGAGATGAAACTTCCAGTCACGTCCAGTCAAAACTCAGAATATGACTGCCGTGTCTCAGGCCATCCAAGACAGCCCACGGCTCGGGCGGCAGTGTCCAATCGTCTTCATTAACGCCCATTAGAAAATGAACGGTACCGCTATTCGATATAAAGAGTGTGCAGTCGCCTATATTATTCATTTCTTTTATGGAATTCCATAGGTAAAGCAGAAAAATTAATTCATGTACCAAATGGTAGATTGGTCCATCGCGCTTATTTTCTCATCAAGAAATATTGCATTATCTTGTTAGAAATGCTCATTTAATAAAGAATGAGACAAGTAATACACATTGACAAGCTTACCCAGGGGTGGGATAAGATGACTGATGATCCACCCTACGGGGCAAGTTGATCAATTGGCTCTGTTAAAAATTGTTCCAAGACCGATTTTAAAACGTATCGTAAGGCGTGGCTCCCGGACCTCCACGTTCTACTCTTAACAGCATCGTGATTTTAACCTAGTTTTGTAATGCTGTCAAATAACAACAAAAAATGCATACATATTGAAGTGCTTGGAACAAAAAAAAATCATATAAGGAAAGTAATTTGAGATAATTTTTTATCCGATGAGTTACTGGGAGGAGGAGAGGTGGCGTTAAACGCCCCAACATTTTTCGCCGCGCTCTAGTATAGAAACGGCGTCAAAGTCCGCACTGAAACGGACCTTCGCATGTAAAGTGACGCGTTGCATGTATTACATTGCGAACAGGCGGGCTGCCTCGTACGCTTCATATTGCCATCGACCAGCCGATCTCAGATTGCATGACCGTTTCAAGGCCGTTGACCTGCCCCGCCCGCGGGCACGAGGGCGTTAGAGTGGACAATTTGTGAGCGACGCTGTAGTGTCGAAAATGGGAACAACAGTATGAGAGATTCGGCTTAGGTACTGCCTTCGATGTTGCATATTAAGCTAGAGGTTAACGTTGTTGCAATTGACGATACATGATCTCATCATGGGTACATTATTTTGCCTCATTCATTAGCGCATTTTAGCAAGTAGCTTGTCTTGTAACTGCAGCATTAAATTTGCATTGTAAATGTAGTATATGAATATAAAGCCTCGAAAAAACATATGCAAGACAGCCTTGGGATTCGTCAAGCCTACTTCTGGGTCCTTTGCATTATTTGAATTTGTTGTATAAGTAGGCAAGGCATATAAATTATAGCCATGATTCAAAATTTACCTGCCATGCATTAGATGCCTTAAGGCCTACAAGAAAAATGACGAGCTATCACACTCAAAAATCAAAGCTAACGCCGGTACCATGGTTGCAAAGTTCTGCTACCGACTTCCAATTTCGTTACAACCGATACCAATTTTCACCACTGCCAATTTCGGGCGTTATGTAAAGGTTGCCTATCCCTTCGAATACACTCTCACCCCTTGGATCCACTAGTGGAGTAAAATAATCGCAGCAAACGGGGAGCATTACTTGGTTTTATTCCGGACACTCTGCAGTAAGCTAAGTCGTCATCGGTGTTTTCCCTTCGGCAGCATTTCAGTGCCCTTTACTACGGTGCGTGAAACAGCACAATTTAAGTCACACCGGCATGTCTAACAAGGAGGTTCCATCGAACGATGGTCACGTGATTCATGGTCTCACTCACCGCCGTCGTCTAGCCGCGTGAGGCGAAACCACGTGACCTGACTGCCGCTAAACCTCAACGAAATAATGCAGCGGTATCGACTTTAGGCGAGTCATGACCGGCCTTTGAATGTTTCATTCTTTCAACAGCGAGACTGCAGGCATGAAATGCCGTTTAACAGCGATACTTTTACGCCTGCCATACCCACCAGCCTACTCCGATAGGACCGATCTGTGCTGCGCTGTGGGCATGTAGGTAGTACGGTAGTAGTGTCGTGTTGGAATAAGTTTAAATGATATAATAAATCGGCATTTTTGGATGAAAAGGAATTGGTCGGTCGAGACATAACCATTAGTCAAGGTAAAATGTTAAAATTATTCCAGGTCCACTCAGAGTTAATTCGCTTTCTTAACTGGGGATATCGTAGCAATTAGCATAGCTTGCATTAGTCAGATAGGTATCGTGATAAAATCCCATATGACTGAAAACTAAGCAGCCTGTGCCGATTTAGGTATAAATGGATAAATAAACATTATCCCGCGCCGTAGACAGTGTTTACAATTGCTACACGTGCAAAGAGAGAAAATTATCAGATGTCGTTTAACTGATTTGTTAAATGTCTAGTGACGATTAACAAACTGTTAAACGTCTAGTAGATATTTCTGCCATTTCACCGTCTCGTGATTTTTACCAGTATGCGCAGGGAAACGCAATGAAACATGATTTTCCTGTTCTTTTTTAGTTCTTTTGGACTTCATCTTCAATGTACCTGTCAATTTCAGACCGATCACATTGTTTGGACCGTTTTTCATAGCTTCATCTGTCTCTGCTTCTCGTTGTCTGTGGCTCTGCTGAAATATGTCGTATTTTTATATAAAATGTATTACCTACTCGCGGTTTAATATATATTACGGAACCGCTCGTTATCATAAAATAATAGCGCGTCTCAGTAAAAACTTGGGCGACAGGACGATAAAAATAACGCTGAATTAAATGAATGTTGTGCATTGTAATTTTTAGATTTCCCTTTATGTTTATATAAATGTGAAGATGTTTGAAAGCTTACATGCTATAGCGGTGATAAGACCCGCCCGGATAGTGGATAAATACCTATCGCATATTCAAATAAAAGCCCCGCGCGACGTTTTAAAAAGTGGACTGCTCAATGTTCAGGGAAAAAAGACAAATGCAAGAACCACAGCATCCTTACCGGTATGGCAGCTGGTGCAGTGTTTTCCGATTGACCAGAGCTATAGACTCGGTAAAACCGGACCAAATCCGCACACCCGTGCACAGAAGTCGGGAATCTCCAGACCACTGTTGTCTTCGCGGCAGCGCGGTATCCTTCATTCAGGGGACAGCTCTCGGGGAGACGAGACGAACGGGAGGAGCTGGAAGGACACGGCAGTCAGCAGCACGGAGACAAAGAGCGGATAGGACAGAAGCGGACGAAAAGTGGAGTTATGCAGACATAAGCGGAAGAAGAGCAGGCATCACGAAGAGAACGGAATCCGCAGCGGCGTTGACAGCTATACGGCGGAGTAGAAAGAAATTCTGGAGGCAATGAAATCGTCAGCTAAGAACATCCTTCGAGTGGTCATCCTCTGCGGGGTTCTCGCCACCAGTTTGGCAGGTGAGAGGCCATGTTAGAAACCTAAAGTGGGCGGGATTCCGCTCACGAATCTTGGGTAACCAGGATTTTACTAAGGAATCCTAATTTCTAGATTGATAGGATTGCATTCTCAAGACTTCATATGAATGATTTAAAACAAAAAGAACAGAAAGAATTAGCTTGTAGCGTGACAAGCCGACAATGAAAGTGCAGAGTCGAGAACTGCTAAGGCGGTGAAGTGTGGCCGGTAACAAATTAAATCTGGTTATGCTGTAGGCAGGTATGTATTGATCTTGTTCTGTAAAACGTCTTCCATGGCGACAGAGTAACTTCCCTGGAAATGGATGACTCCCAGGACCTCATAAGTCACAATCGTCCGGCCATACACGATGTGTAAGCAATGTGTCAAACCCTGTTCAGCAAGCAGCGCACCAAGTGTTTGACGAACCATGGTTGTCATCTTTAATTTGGCTACCCACTTAATGTCGAATTTTTTAACTAAATGCCAAGGATAATATTTCGCACTCAGCGAACGACAAAAACGGCATAACCATGTTTTCATTGCAGTCCAGCCTTTTGGAAGGAAGCTCAAACAATTGAGCAAAATGTAAACGTTCTTTTAGATCCCAAAAGCTTTTGTTTGCCCGGTACCATTTGTGTCCCAGTTTCTGGCATCGTGGTTACGAATTCTACAGAGCATTTAATTTCAACGTTATCCGTTATCATTAAAATACAACCGCCTACAATTAGAAAACATTCTAGTTTGACAAAGAATAATAATAACCAGTAGCGGCGGAACACCTTCAATTAAGGGGGGGGGGGGGTGCACTGCCGACTTATGGTCCCATTCTTTCCATGCAACGCCCATGAGCTAATGTTAAAATGTCAAAATCAAAGGGGGCACGGTGCCCTGGTGCCCTCCCCGTTCCGCCGCCTATGATAATAACCCTGAGATGCCATTCGTAAAAGGTGCCGTTCATGGTATTGGCTCCTCAGTCCTCACACGGAATCTCATGGCCGCCCGACCAACCCAACCGCAAACATGACGCTCTACCAGTGTCCCTGTCGGATTGTACACAGGGCCGACATTGTTCTAGGCAGATCTCACACAGATTGGTGACGGGCCAGACCGCCTGAGACGGATACAGATTACAGGTGGTCACAGAAAGTCTCAGGGCTGCAGATCCGGGACCAAATAACGAGTCGAAATTGGTGGGGATGTTCGTAATTTGGATCAAATAAGGGGGAGAGAGGTTATAGAAGCTGTTTTACAGCAACATGCGATGATAGATTGTATTTGAAGAGCATGTATAAAAAAAATGGTTTAGCTCGTGTCGTTCTTAGGTTGTAGTCGTTCTGTACTCTTGCTTTTTAACAGCTTGTGATATTTTGTAGCAAAAAAAAAAAAAAAACAGGAGGCGATCAGGCACGTTGATTCTATAATGCAGTAGTAAAGTACATAGTTTATGGAAATTGTCATACGTGGCGTCTCTACAGTACGAATTTACCATGATTTCCCCATCTTTTGTGCATCTCTTTAGCTTTCTTCGCCCCACCTCTCCACGACATCTCCATTCTAACCCCCGCCGCCGCCTCCGTTCCAGCCAAGGGCCTGTGCCGTCCGGCCTGCGCCGCGCCGGAGGTGTGCGAGCCCTGCGGTGCCGGCCACTGCTGTCGGTACCCGGACGGTGTGCGCCACTGGGGGCAGTGGTGCTGCCACCGCTACTGCCAGTTCGGCGAGGTGTGCGTCAGCAGCGCGTGCCACGAGGGAAGCGAGTGCCGCTGGCCGTGGCAGGTCCGACCCGGGGAGGTGTATCAGGCCAACTCGTCGGCGGAACAAGCTGTTGAAGAGTTTCTGAGGTTGATGAAGGCTTATGGAACACAGGGAGTACCGAACCAAGAGCATGCTCACAAGGATGACACCCATGCAAACGTGAAACCCACACAGCCGGAGCCAGGAGCGTCCAAGACAGCGACGAACACGCTTCCAGGGTTGGAGACTCCCCAGCAGGGCTTCAACAAAGTCCCGACTGAGACATTCCCGTCGCTGGCTGCTGGCGACCCTCTCAGAGGTGCGGCCGCCCAGCCCTCCGTGCCGAGGGATATAGCCCGAGGCTCTGCTCTGACGCCGCAGACAGCCCACCACGTGCTTCAAAAACACTACCTGCCTCCCCCTACTGGATACCTTCCTCCCCCTAGAGGTTATCTGCCTCCCCCTCCCCATAAATACTTGCCCCCTGACGAGGGCCGGGTTATAGTCAGATGGCAATAGAAAGATCGAGAGGTATATGATTTAATAATGAATAAGAAATGAAACCAACACAAAACAATAAACACAAAAATAGCTGGCTCCACTTCTGGTAACCTTCAACTCCAATCTCAGCAAACAAGTGGAATTCTTACGATACCTACACACCTGCAAAAGTTCTGTCAGCTCCGAAGCTTTGCGGTGTGAGTTGTGACTAGCCTTTCTGCCCTAAAAACATCGTCTCGATCTCGAACTCAGAACGGAAAATACAAGGGTAACATTTGACATACATGAGTTTTATTTCTGCGCTTTATCAAGCCAAACAGTCACCCCAACAGTTACAAATGTGACGGTAACACAATCACAGAACGTCACAGAAATTGACGCCAGGAAGCTCAGCAAACGACTTGTGCTTTGCAGCGGAAGACTAGACAATACAGATGTCATTGGACGGTGGGTTCATACACAAGGTCGTGCAACTTGTGACTAGAAAAATAATACGGAAGTGCTTAAATAATGCAGGCGGCAGCAAACATTGCTGTGCTAGTAAACGCTTTAACAGAGGCTTCGTTGGCGTTGCAAGCGTAATTCGCGCCTCAAAGCCGCCCTAAACATGCGAGAAACATTAGCATAATAACACGGCAGCGATATTAGGACTCGTATCTTGACTTTTCTATAGCGCGCAAATAACATACGTTCATAGCAGTCATCAGTGCAACATTGAAAATATGCACTACATGTCATAAAAACTACAGCAAGCTACCGCGAAGTTAAGCTAAAATGCTAGATGAAAGTAACCTGCTAATGACCATTTCACATGCCGTTCTTTGTCCGATGTTGGGTACAATGGAAGACGATATAACGGTCACGCCGGCGTATTTGATGACAGGCATAATGGCTAGTCATAATGCAATATGTTCTGACAATGTATGCCTTGGAACCAAACGGCCTAGCTACCCTCAGTTTCCCAATGAGAACCACAACAAACAATAGGCATATTGCCGGCAATGCAGTACATTTCGCGCATTTCATCCAGCATTCTTCTAAACGAATTTATCACATTGCATAAAATGACTCGAGGGACTAGAGCAGTGTTAAAACGGACCAGGCTGCTACAGATAAATAGGACTTAGCACTTGGTCCTTTGGCCCCTTTTGGGGGTTATGAGATTGGTGCATCAGATCACCTTTCTGAATCTTATTGTAGTTGTTGCATAGCAATATTGTATAACAAGCGTCACAACGTTCGGAAACGCAGTTGGTAAAATATAACATCTAGCCTAGTATAGCGCTTGAAGCCGCTTAGCGCGCAATCAATACTGATACTCTTGAGATACTTTCCTTTCATGTGCATTGTGCAATGAATAATATAGGCATATGCGAGATATTTAGAGCAGGAACGGCGGTACAAAAAAGGATCGCACAGGCTCAAAAGCTTCGAACAACGCAGGGCGTATGCTCTACAGCATCAATAGTGGTACAAATTTCACAACACACAGTGAGACAGCAGCGACGAGCGGTGAAAAAGGCTCCACCGAAAGACACTTGCCACCAATGATGCCACAATTCTTCTCCACATCTGCAACGACTAAATGTCTCACATTTGTCGGCTCAGTCGTACTCTGAACCAATGGTGATGGACATTTCTCTACCGATGACCTCGGTGCCGTGATACCACTGGTTGGTATCAAGCAGAACTGAAAATAAACGCACATCGTCACTTCACTGGCGTCGGTAAAACCAAAGCAGGTCAAAACATCCACGCAGGCGTAGGGAAAGAATGGCTGACAAAAAAAAATGATAGAAAGGTGAACAGACGCAATATTCGATACAGTTTCACGGCAAGTTAAATAAAGGAATGAGACCGAGCGTAGTTACGAGCCGAGCGTCGTGATTAAACCGAATTTAATTTCCTTGTGCTTTACGTTTGGCTGGTTGTAATAATAACAATTGGTCACCTCCGTATCCCTAGTACCTAAAGTTGCGACTATACCACGGCGCAGAACAAAAAAAAAAAAAAAAAACGGAAAACACAATGCGGTGGACTTAAATAAAGAAATAAAACCGTTAACGAGGCTGATAGTATTTAATAAATAAATAAAACCCCCGTGAGCCACATTGGCCAAATGCATGAAACAAGCCCATAACAATAAAACCCGTTCGCCGGGCATAACTTGAAACAAACTGAATAGCCCGCAATTAGATACGGTCCCATTGCATGAAATGGCACAAAAAAACCAACACAGTCTCCGAACGAGCAGAAAACATAAAGGTGGTATTTCGCCTTAGCTGCAACAACCGACTGCATCTGATTTATGTCGAACATTTGGAACTCTTGAAGCTAAATAACGAAACAGCAACACAAAGAAAAATAGAGCAAAATCAGTTGCATAGCTGGAAGCATAAAATGACAAATATGCGTGGCAAATAAGTATCGAACGTTGAAACAAGCGGGCATTATCGGCATTGTGGCGTTACGATCCTTAATCGGTACCAATGCTTTTTTACAGTCACCACTGTACAGCTTTATGACGTGTTTACACAGTGTTACAGACGTGTTACAGCTTTATGACGTGTTTGTGTACAATTACATGACATTTGTTTGCAATCTTCGTTACTCGGGTTAGAATTTGAATCGAGTGCCTGCATCCTTCTCTCATGCCGCAACAGTCAATTTCGAAAAAGACGCATATTAGAAAAGCGCCAAATTTGGGAAGATATCATTGGATATCCGGAAATGATAGGATAACTTCCATTCGTAAAACCGAAAAAGAGAAGAAACTTAGATTGAATATAAGCCCTACCGTTCTTGGTTAAATCCAATTACGTTTTGGTATACATTACGATACAACAGCTTTGGCGACGGCGCCAAACAGGGCTGCGGAGTCGATGGATTTTCGGGGACTCTCACCCCGACTCCGGCTTCCAAAAAATCAACTCCAGCTCCGACTCCGCAGTCCTCGTAAGTCCGCGGAGTCGATGGATTTTCGGTGACTCCGACTCCGACATCAGAAATCCATTCCTTCTCCGACTCTGGTCAGAACTGTCGACTCTAACCGGCTCAGACTCCGCAAGCCCTTGCGGCAAGCCTGAACAATTGTGATGTCGACACCTATTGGAGTTACCGAGTACGGGATATGCGCCAATTACACTGGGGACGCGGTGGCCTGGTGCCTTTAGGTACGCCACGGGCCACGATCGTCCTGTTCCGACCTCGGGGCGGGCCCTGTTATGGCTGAGTGGCACGAGATCGCTCCTCGAGCGGAGGTACCGGAAAGTATCGACCACGCTGACTGGGAATGCTGCCAGGGTAGTGTGCTATAGCACGGCACTGGATGGCGCAAGGCTCTGGAATTTGCCGGTGCGGCGTAGTGAAAAAGTAAAAATGGTATGATACTCAGGAAGACACGTAAACGGTAGGAAAGGATCGCATATGGCGAACTCTTTTGGAAATTTTGTCGGATCTACTTTTGTCCACGTTTGTATTAACTGACATTTGAGATTAAACAACGACATATCAATATATCACATACATCGCCAATACCTACACATGTAGCCCATTCTCACATGCATCGCTCGTGCTTAAATTAACGCCCATATCGCCGTTTACACAATACACGTACATGTACAGTTTGTACACATATCTTTCGTTCTCACATATATCACCTATGCTCTCACATCGATCGCCCATGCTCACACACATCTCACATCACCCGAACTCACATTTATCTCCCATTCTCACATTCACTCCCGTGCTCATGCGTATCTCACATGCTCATCGCTCACATACATCGCCCGAACTCACAAATATCGCCCGAACTCACATATATCGCCCGGGTGGACGTCCACGGTGATCGGCCGGCAGACTTTCTCACACTCGGGAGGTGGAAAGAGACGCCAGCGTTTGGACCCAGCGATCTGTGCCTGCCACGACGGACGGTGCACGTTGTCAATCTGCAGACAAGGGAGAGCTGAGTGAAGAAAAGCACGAGATTGCGGGAAAAGAAGGCAAGTGCGCGATTTTGGCGATACGGTGAATTTAAAGATCGTGAGCGGCGAGCGGCCTATATATGGCCTATATGCACATGCGGAACTTTATATACTGTGGGGGGTGTAGCTACAACCCCAATTTTTAAAAGTACAACCCCAATGGCAAAACTACAACCCCAACATTGGAAAATTAAGAAATAGCCTGAAACACATGAAAATGAACAAAATATGTATCCCTTCAGAAGCAGATAATTGAGATATATCAAGAAAGTGAAGATATCAATAAATTAGGACATCTTTTTGAATTCCAGATGCTAAAAACATTGAAAGTGCTCTGTTAAGAACATATTATTCCGCTGAGACAGTGAGCAGAGCATGATATGAAAGTCAATCACTTCACACTTCTTAAGCATACTAAGTGAATCATATTGAAAGTGTTCCAAAAAATCTTAACGTGTAACATGAAAGTGTGAAGCAAAAAAAAAAAAATCATAACATTCATCATACTTTTGCAGTGGCGAATCCAGCTCAGAGTTTGGGGGGGGGGGGCAAAGTGCAAACCATAATAATTAACGATTCTTTCCATGCCTCGTCCATAGGCGTAATATTAAAGGAAAAGGGCCACCTTTAACATGGGGATTGAAACTGAGATAGCCATCTTGTAGCCCGTGTCCGAAAACCTATCTGTCTACCTCCTTACGGCCGATTTCGGCCTCCATTCGTAGTTATCGGCAATTTTAAAAGAAAATACGCCAGGAATGCGTCCTTATCCCAGGAATGCGTTCTTATCCGACAATACAGCCACCCGCGGCGAGGCTTTGGTTTTTTACCAATCAGCTCCAACCAGCTCAGCTTTAACCAATCAGCTTATCTGACACAATCCGACGAGTCTGTCTTCTGAACGCTGATTGGCTTGAGTGTGACGTCATCGCTATGCCATCATACAGTAGGTGCCGTAGAGAGTATCAACATAGTACCAATATGTTAAATAGTTTTAAATACTTTTTCGCGAATTGTGCACTTCTGGCACCAGTTTTAAAAAGAAAATGAAAAATAATAATGTCAAAATGAAAAACAACGATATCTTCATATTTCACGAAGGTGGCCCTTTTCCTTTAAAATTATGCCGTTTGGGAGGGGCAAATGCCCATTTTGCCCCCCCCCCCCTGAATCCTGATCCGCCACTGTACTTTTGGGTTTTCTCACTAAATATTTCATACCTGTGGGCTGTGCTTATCAAAGAGATAAGCATAGATGAAAAGTTTGACACAAAACAGCAAGCTTCAGAAATAAATTAACATAACCTAAGCCTCCATCCTATGTAGCATTCAATCACCATAATCATAATATCAAATACATTTCTTAAAGGGACCCTCCCACCTTAACATTAGATTTAAGTTGAGATAGCCAAAATGGGGTCCCTGGCTCACAATTTCCGGTTTCGGCACTCACAACATCGAGAAATGCCTTAAATCGGAAATATTGAATTTCAAAATTGCAGCATTTTGATTCAGATGGGCTAATGCTTAGGAATACCCCTCTGAATGTGTGACGTCAGCGCAGATATCTAACGATTTTTAAATGTTTGACTAAAACGTTTTGTAGCACGCGGTGGTATATGCTATTTGCGCGCAACATCTGCCGCAAACGCCGCACTTCTAAAATAAAGTCGCTAGAAACAGCGGAGACAGACGTCGGAGATCCCAAAAAAGTAAACAAAAGTAAAAGTCTAATATCTTGAAAACCGGTGAATATTTTTCGGTGAAATTTGGTAGATATTCGTTTTCGCTCTTTCTGAACCGAGCGACATCACTTTCATGCCATTTCATAAACTTTTTTGAAGGTGGGAGGGTCCCTTTAAGTGAAATATCACTCTGTTCGCAATTTTGTCAGTTGGCACAATACCACCAATCAGCACGAATATTTGGCTAAAATGACGACACTTGAAATCAACGTTGACGACCATAAAAAGTAAAAACCAATCCTGTGCGATGATTAGTGCTGATAATCTTACTGACAGGTTCGCGAACAGAATGCAAACGATGCAAACTAAGGCCGCGTTCGATGTCTCCTCGGACGAAGAACATTCTACGCAGAATATTCTATTTTGCGTTCGATGAAGCACACAGTCGGACGACGAGACCGGCCATTTTGTGCGCCACTTCACAATGTGCGTCAGTCTCGAAAAAGGCCCAAGTTTACGTTTCCATAGAAACCGCGCACAAATGTCAACAACTTCTGCAAACAGCTGCTGCGCCGCTTTTGAAATACGCGCCATCATTGCCTCTCTGCCCACCGTAGTACGCTCAAAAGATTCTGCGCGGACGGCAAAGATTCTACGTGACGTCACGTAGAATCTTTGCCGTCCGCGCGACATCGAACGGCATTTTGGGCCCGGACGGCATAGAATCTTCGTCGTCCGGGAGACATCGAACGCGGGGTTAGTCACATGTAAGCCAGCATGACGCATTTGATACAAATGCAAGATTTTGGCGACGTCTGTCAAATCAGCAGCAACAAATATCAGCCTCACAGCAGCATATTTCGGGGTCTTTCAATTTGGCTGAAAATCGGTATCCAGAGCCTCCTCGATGCGCTGATTCCGAAAATATGCCTCTTTGGGGTGGTATTTTGCACCGTTAACGAGTTAATGACCAATTAACATTTTAACGGGAAACGGCGGGGTCTTTCGATTTAGCTGAAAATCGGTGTACAGGGCCTCCTCGATGTGCTGATTCCGAAAATGTACCTTTTTGGGGTGGTATTTTGCACCGTAACCGATTTAACGACCAACTAACATTTTAATGGGAAACGGTGGGTTCTTTCGATTTAGCTGAAAATCGGTATACAGGGCCTCCTTGATGCGCTGATTCCGAAAATGTACCTCTTTGGGGCAGTATTTTGCACCGTTAACGAGTTAACGGCTAATTAACATTTTAACCGGAAACGGCGGGGTCTTTCGATTTAGCTGAAAATTGGTATACAGGGCCTGTTTGATGCGCTGATTCCGAAAATGTACTTCTTTGAGGTAGTGTTTTGCACCGTTAACGAGTTAACGACCAATTAACATTTTAACGGGAAACGGCGGCGTCTTTCGATTTGGCTGAAAATCGGTATACAGGGCCTCCTCGATGCGCTGATTCCGAAAATGTACCTCTTTGTGGTGGTATTTTGCACCGTTAACGAGTTAACGACCAATTAACATTTTAATGGGAAACGGCGTGGTCTTTCGATTTAGCTGAAAATCGGTATACAGGGCCTCCTCGATGCGCTGATTCCGAAAATGTGCCTCGTTGGGGTGATATTTTGCACCGTTAACGAATTAACGACCAACTAACATTTTAACGGTAAACGGCGGGGTCTTTCGATTTAGCTGAAAATCGGTGTATATACGTTCAGTGTCTCAGGGGCAGACAAACAAGCTGCTATGTGTTCCAAGCCATCGTGGCTGTGAAGAGTATGCGTTTTGTTTACGATTCGCCAAACAATGCATAATACATTTGCTCGTTGAAAAAAAGAAGATCATCTAGTTAATTGAAGTATTCGGTGATATGAAAAGGCTGTGGCATTTATTATTTAGTTTCCTCAGGTTGAGATAAGTTAGATCCAGTGTTATGTTCCTTTGCGGCATTGTGTTCGGTATGTTGTCCTCGTTTGCAAAATATCTCATGTCTGATCAGCAGACATGGGCACGGATCCCAGACGACCAAACACGAAAATCAAGATGGCCACTAGATTAGTGGACGTTAAGCATGGAATTATGGTGGAAAACATGGCTAATAGATGCCTCTCAACGAACCGACTCCTATTTTGCATTCCCTCAGAGTTCACAGTTTTGAGAAAATCCCTCAAGATCCATCTCGGATCCATGGCCACGAATCATGGATCCGAGATGGATCTTGAGGGATTTTCTCAGAACTGTTAACCCTGAAGGAATGCAAAATAGTTGGTTCGTTGAGAGGCTTCTATTAGCCATGTTTTCCACCATAATTTCATGCTTGAAGACCGTCAATCTAATGGCCATCTCGATTTCCGTGATTGGTTGTCTGGGATCCGTGCACATGTCTGCTGATCAGTCACTATTCCGGTTTATACTACCCGTTTCCGTAATAGACGTGTTCCAGACGACAGTGGCATTAATATACAAAGATGGACTCGTTTTAAGTTTTTTAGTCTAAAAATAACGTATTCCTGTTTAGGTCTTCGTTGTCAATTGCCACGAGTGGATTAAATTGTTACTCGTAGGGAAAGAGCCCTGCTCCAATACTGAGTAATGTTTGTGTCAAATGTGGAAAGAAGCAAGTATTCATAGGGACTGTGATTTTGGGCGTTTACCTACCGTTTCCGAATCGCTACGACCAGTACCTAGCGGCGGAACACCCTCAATTAAGGGGGGCACTGTCGACTTTTGATCCCATTCTTTCCATGCAACGCCCATAGGGCTAATGTTAAAATGCCAAAATCAAAGGGGGCACGGTTCCCCGGTGCCCTCCCCGTTCCGCCGCCTATGGCCACGACCATGGTGGCGACTGGCGATACCCGAGTACCTACAACCAGGCACATAGCCAATGGAGGGACGACAGGGTCAGCCGTCTCTCCCTGGAGATGGACCACTTTTATTTTATTTATTATTTTTTTTGTAACTGAAAATGTGGGCCCCTCCCGAAAAATAGTGGGCCGAATCCGGGGACTTTTCGGGTTTTGGTGGGGGTATACCCTGGGCTCCGGCAAACTACAACCCCAATGAAAAACAAAAAGTTCCACCTCTGCCTATATGGCCTTGGCCTATATAAAAGGCCTGTATACAAAGGCCTATATACAAAGGCCTATTTACAAAGGCCTATATACAAAGGCCTATTTACAAAGGCCTATATACAAAGGCCTATATATGGCCTTGATCGTGAGTTGATCGCGACATTTGACCATCAGTCGTGTCATGTGACATCTTATTTAGATCATGCCATGTCACTAACGGGTTAAATTAGGTTGTTAACCCTCGCATGTGTGCGGCGTTTGCCAGCTTCTAATGTGTGGGGGGGGGGGGGTCGGTTGGACCCCCCCCTTGCCGTTTGGCCACTGATCGAGCTAGAGCTTCGCGGAAAAAACGAGCGTGTTGCCCGTGACGAGAGGAAGCCGATGATACCCGATTTTAAGGTCCTAGGTCATTGGTTGACCTTCCAGGTCAGGTCAATGACCCAAAGTCGGGAAAATCGGGACCTGTTAGAAAGTCGTAAAGTGTGGCTGCTTAGGGGCTTTTCGGGGTGCTGATCACGAATATCGTGTTAGTTTTGATCACAGATGATGTCTTGAAGCATTTAGACCAGGTCGGGTCAGGTCAGGTCAGGTCAACCAATAGGCGTCGTGACGGGTATTCGTAGTACGTGTCAACCGCCTCTGACAGCTTCGTAACATGTTACGAAGTCACCAAAACTACTTCGTAAATGTTCAAATGGTTGCTAAATTCGAATTCAGCTCCAAAAACTAGCCTAGAAACATGTAAAACTCGAAAAAGTGACCCGAGGTCACCCGAGGTCACCAAAGGTCAATGACCTGACCTGACCTTCAGGTGACCTTGACACACACGGGAGTAACATCAAATCACATGTTTGAACGTTTGAAACCACGAAAAGCTTGCAAACACGCGGCTAGTGCGAGCCGACATACGCGAAATCGCGATTCCGGCCAAACATGGTCTCGGAAAAGAGGTCACAGGTCAAAGGTCATTTGGGTCAGGGTCATGAAATTTTCAGGGTAGGTGTCAAATTGATCAATGCGAGGGTACTGAAAGTTTCGTCGCGATCGGCCGCTTTTTACGCGAGTTATTTGCGAAAAACCATGGGGGGGGGGTCCATCCGACCCCCCCCCCCTACACATGCGAGGGTTAATGCTTAAGGTGTGCCCAGAAATCAGAATGTGTGAAGTGACTTTGCCATGTTCCACGGATGTAGGCCGAGCACTAAATCGTCGTTTGAAAAGCTAAGCCATCAAACGGCGAGGCCTTGAAAACGATGCATTTGGAGTAGGTTCTGTTGTAATGAAACTGCCTACGACGTAATTGCATAATACATAGAGGTGGCAAGCGATGATAGTATCTTTACGACATTTAACTCTGTTCTGAGTGAAACGTTTCACTTTTTACGGTCACCTGCTCAAAGACATGAGAAATAATAACACATTTTACAGCAAAGGGCATTTTAAAGCGTCTCGCATTCAGTCTCAGCAATCGGTTCAATATCTGAAGTCCGCGATTACCACCGAAGCCGATTCCCAAATAATCCATTATCCAAAGCATCATCTGACGCCGTTTTCAAACTATGACGACAACCTCTGTGACTGACAGCATTTCCTGCCAGTAGTATCCAATGTCCGAAACCTAAATGGCGCACCGAAGAAGCACCAAAGGAATGGCAATTAGCAATTTCCCTATGGCTGAATGAAAGATTTTGTGTGGGGATCCACTCAGTAGGGTTGGATGGCGAAGGCCGAAGTACGTTCTCGGTTAACAACATGGAAACAGCTAAAAGCACGAACAAAATGTCGAAACAAAAGTAGACCAGCAATTTGTCCTGAAACAGATTAAAGTTTTATGCAGGCCCTACGACCGTCAAATTATCCCCTTATTGCAGCTCATGGTTTGATGACGCTCCACTGACGTGGTATGACCAGTTCGACACTATAAACCCTGCATTCAATCGGTTGGAACTCGAAATGGCACTGCTACGATCATAGGTTGGCGTCCTTTGTCGCACAGTTGGACCGTGGCGGTTCCCATATTCTACTCCGCAATCTCTAATGGAAGCGTTGCATGACACGAATATTTCCAAGCCAAAGTCATCGTCGTAGCACATTTTGTCGCCTTTATGGCTAGTACGAGTAGAAATGCGACGATAAAACAGACGAATGATAATGATGCCAGCCTTCATATCGCCCTAGAAAAGTCCAGCTTTGCATGGTTACGGCGATAACTTCGGCTCTAAGACCGTCGGGTCGATGCGATTCAATCATTCATCAATAGTTAACCAGCATTGGTTGGGAGAAAGTCAAACGTCCATAAATGGCGTTGACGTTCAAATCATGTACGGAATATTTGCATCGAGTGTCTATTGATATGAACGATGATAGCTGATGCCGTAAAAGCGAAACGCGAACAAAGCTAAAATAATTAGAAATCGATGCAAACCACTTGCGTCAGGCAGCGTCTATCATTGCAATGACACTTGCAGCAGTTTCGTGATACTGCAAGGGCTCATAAATTCGAACCTGACAAAAATGTAAAATTTATGCCACGCAGTACTATAATAAGATTGCACGAGTAAACGAGTTATGCCACTGATATTACACCATTATATTTTAAAGGCAAATGGCACACTGTTCAATGCTCGATCTTGGATCGCGGGCGGGGGGATTGCAGTCTTGTGCGGTTGTCCATGTACAGTGTCAACCCTGTGAAAAATGAATTGGACAAAGCTACATCGCCAACTACCAAGCAAAATAGAGCGAAATTCAAAACTGTACTCGCACGATTGTCTCTCGACCAAGCCGATTCCGACACCTGATGACTCTCATACGTCCTCATACTGATACCTGATAATGACCTCCGATCATGCCTCCTGTCCCATAATCCATCTGTTCGACTTCTCACTCCTGATCCTGCTCCTGTCTCCTGCTACTGCCAACTGATAATTGAACAGCTGATTCTCCTGTCTCTTGACTACCAGTCCTACAACTGTCTCCCAATGCTAAATAACTCCTGTCTCCCGTCTCATGATCCTGTCTCCTAGTCCTGACACTAGTATCTGTCTCCTGCCTCCTACTCCTACCCGCTGCCCCTAACCCCTGTCTAGCCGTCCACTCACGTGCACTGCCGTGCCCTGTCCGGGCGTGCCCATGAAGATCCAGTCCACCGCTGAGCCCTCTCCCTCCTCTGGCAGGAGCTCGGGCCAGCTGTACAGACCGCGCAGCATGGCGGCCACGCGCGGGTCGCAGTTACTCCTGTGGATGACGAGAGGGGAGACATGGGGGTCACAGGAGGGTGGTGGGGGCAGTGGGAACAAGAGTTGTTTGAGGACATGGTCTGGGGTCGAGATCTTAGCAGAGGATAGGGGAGTCGACACGAGGGCTCACCAGATGGCAGTACAGGATAGCCAGTAATGGTCACCAGAGGGCAGGCCGGGTCAGGACTTAGCGGAGGGTGGAGCGATCAGTCGTCAATGGTCTCCAGAGGGCGGGGAAGTCTGCATTAGGGGTCGCCAGGGAGGCACCGGTTCTGACGTCACACGAAAATATCAGTCGGCTGGTTGTGGCACTGCCCCCTGCCGGCGCGACTGTGCTGCCACCTAGCTAAGCCTAGTCAGCCTAGGACGGGGCGGTTTTTATTCTTCTCGTCGAGTGGGGCAGCTTGCGACGACACTCTGTCGACATAGCTGTGCTGCAACATACCCCAGGTTCGGAGTCTCTCAGACGGCCAATCCTGTTCCATAACCACAGCTAAGCCCCCGCTGACCTTAACCAGGATTGGCCGGACGACGTTGAATCTTCGGAGTTCGAGAGACACCGAGCCCGGGGATAGTCTGTCGAAGCCTTGGCGGCGGAAGAAAGGCTAGACATACCTCACCTGATTTTGGCGTGACCAGCCTCACTTCTGTAGTTTTGCTTCACAGAATTCCACGTCCTATTGAGTTTCCGGTTACGTAGTACACGACCACGTTCAGGAACTTGATGTTTTTTTTAGACACATCACGTAATGACAAACTTTTGGCAGCATTTACATTGGTTACCAGCATATTTTGGTGAGGAAAAATCACTATCGCAGTCGTACAATCAAGACATACCACAAAGGGCCGGGAGGAGGAGCCCTCCTGTAAATGGGACAACCAGAGCCCGTTGGAGGGAGGCCTAAATAAAAAAAGATCAGAGCTAAGGCAGCATTATTAACCAAAAGTGTATTGCATTGATCACCAGCATGTTCCTAAAATAAAATACGTCACGAATAAAGATGACAACCAAGCCGGACCAGGACACTTATAAGAAAACACTTATAAGAAACATGAACGCTTAAGTGGCAACAAAAATGAAAGAGAGAAGATGAATCTGCCCTACGCAACCGTCAACTTAAAATAAAACTTCAGACAAATATACAACAGACCTCTGTGTATTAAAAGAACATGAATATACTCGCTTTGTCCTCGACACATAATGGGAACATTCTGCCGGCCCAGCCAAACAGCGCGCCCGCCTTCGATTAGGATATAGCAGCGGCCGCAGAAGTGGCCAACATATACCACATTGTTCGTCACGCCACCTGCACTGAAACGTAACAGCTATTTAATCGTGAAATGTAGCTATCCATCCAAAAATGCCGCACTACACCAGCACCACCGCACAGTTAGCAGATAGTTACGGAACACAGGTCCTGAGGGGTGTTCACGGGCACCGCACACTGCTGCGTGCGGTGTGTGCGGTGCGTCCAGCAGGCGTGGGGGTAGGGGATGGGTAGGCGGCTCTGACGTCACGGCTGCGTGCGGTGGACGGTCCGCTGTGGCCAGTCCCGACCGGCCACAGCGATCGCTGTGTGCGGTGACGGAAGGCTGACGTGGGGACGCAGTGGGCGGAGCTTCGAGGCTGTGTGCGGTCCGACCGCACACAGGGCCCGTGAACAGCCCTCGGGTCTCTGTCTCTTCCGAGTAGGGTCTCCGGACCGGTCACCAGCGCCACCATCTCCGCGCGGTAGCTATAGCACAGCTCTCCGGCCGGGGCCCGCAGTTCCTCGGCCTCTTCGTCCAGCCTGACCAGCACGGCTCCCGCCCAGCGCCTGAAGACTCCGCCCCCCGCAGATCCGTCCGTCCAAAACCCGACAGCACACAGGGGCAGGGACGCGAAGTGCAGCGTAGCCACGCTTTCCCTTTCCGCCGCCGTGGCCCCAGCCCGGATCGGGCACACGTCCAACCGGAAGGTGACGCCAGTCGTCTGGTGCCACGGTGGGATTCTCGCTCTCGCCCAGGCCTGGCGGCCTCGCAATCTCCAGCCTCGAACCGAAGACAGGCGCGCCGGTGCCGAGGCCTCGGCGGTCGCGCGTAGGGGGTCCCCTGATGGCAGAGCCAGCGCCCTCCCCAGCAGCCTGGCAGCCGGCGTCCAGCTTCTCTCCTCCATCGGAGAAAGTCGGGCTTCCGCCATTAGTGCGTGGCACGGTGTTGAGCGCGGACACAGGTGATGATGCGGCCGCCTCTCACAGTACTCGCTCCAGGAGATCCACGTGCGAGGGGGGCGGCCGCCGGCAGCCACGCGACGGCAGCGTGGTCGAGCGCCCCTCGGACGTAACCGATTGGCCACCGTACTGGTCACCCTCGTTCAGGCCCCAGCTATTCAACCAGGTCGACGGCGCCGTAGCCGTCAGAACCTGGTGATCACTCGAGCCACGCCACAGAGCTCAAGCCTCAAAGCGGTTGGCTCTCCGGTGACCCGGTCCCCGGCATCCGGCATCCGATTCCGCAGTGATTTGGCGTAGCCAGGACAGGTGAGATGCCGGCCTCAGTCATAACCGAAAAGCCTGTAAAAAAAAGCAATGTGTGATTGACAAATGGAAACATATTGTATGCATAGAGTTGAGAAATCATGACACACACTGCATTGTGACAGTAGATAGTTAAGTGCGATTGGCAGAGGAGGGACTTATTGTAAGAAAACAATTAACAATTGAGGCATTGGTTTTGTAGCTAGCTAACCACCCTTCTCATATGAATCTGGATGATTTGTACCATTAAGAAACAAAAACATAGGCGTAGGAGCGGGGGGGGGGGCACGCCCCCACTTTTCAGCTAAGCTAATTTTTAAAGTAGAATATTTATTTTTCATTTAAATTCAAAACTAAGAGGGAGAAATGGTTCCACAAGGTGAGATGAGCACAAAACTGCAAAGAATTTGTTCATAGGGGTATTGGTGTTCCCACAAAGTGACATTGAAGTTCTCTGCCCCCCCCCCCCCACACTTTACGTGAGGCTCCTGCACCCATGGAAAAAAACACATTGCATTATGTGCATCAACACTTAACCCTTGCACTTAGAGAGAGCCACAAAGCCCACTATAAAGCCCACAAGACACCACCTGAAATCTAAGCATGTCACATGACAAATGATAGCATGTAGGCACCCGACCTACTATAACCTACTGAACAAAACATACCCCACATATAAATATGTATGTGTAGATAAAGTATGAATGGTAGGTTGATACCTTTATAGTAGGTTGTATGTATGCTGAAAGGATGAAAGATGGGTATCTGTTCAAAAAAATATCTGATTTACAGTTGATATGAATATGCAACATGGGGTTAGGTAAGGTTTGATTTTTGTTTTGTATTTGCGTCACATGTAAATATCATGCCTATCTGGATTCAGGATGTCAAATAGAGTAAGAATGTACAAAATGTATGCCTGAAAAGTGAATCAGACTCTTTCTGAACATTTACCAAAAGTTGTAGGTTAGAACGCAAGGTTAGGCTAAGGTAGATGATGTTTTTTATCTTCACCATAGTTTATCTACACTGTAACCAACAAACCCTCGTCCAGACATAGGTGGGCATGGAATATCGTCAAAAAAATAATATTTTTCTGCTCATCTGCATTTGACCAAAATTAGGGTTCTAGCATGTCTGGTTATTTCAGGTTATGTTAGGTTATATGTAGGTGAGTTTAAAACTTAAACAAGCTCTAAGACATATATACGGGCTTCATCTGAGATTAATATTGAGCTAGGGGTCAGGTTACCCACCTTCCTGTCAGGTCAAGATACTTGACACACCCGACACACCATACTGCTATCTGAGGCGGCCCAGGAACCAGCTCAGGCAATTACAATGAAAGTCAACAGTCGTGCGGGCATTACACCACCCCGCATTAAAATCTCATCCAGTAACTAGTTAATGACGATAATCACGCCGCCACAGACCTTACGAAACATATTGATTCTGTGATATTGATATTCCGAAAAGAATATCCACAATGATTTATAGCGAAGGTGTTCTTACGCAGCTGTGACATAAGATGCGCATGCGAAAAACACCCGCTAGACCAATTGATGGCGAATGAACCTGTTGATGAAGAAATACTTGTCTTCCATTGGTCTGTGAACACAATCTGCAGGAAACGCAGCATACACTACAGTAAAATTTTGCAGGAAAATCTGCAGAAAGTAAGCAAAATGCAATTTTAACATATTTAGCCAATGAGTCTGGCCGATCTGTTGATATATTCCGATAGATATTGAGCACGGTCAGTCATCTTGAAAGAATTACGGTCCGACTCTCTTTATTTTTAAAGCAATGACGCATAAAAGAATTATTGAAAAATAGACAAAAATATTTTCTTGGGAGGAAAAGTGGGACTAGCGTTAAGTTAAAAATCAAAATAAATACACTGATCGAGACTTCGCTTACAAAAGTATATATCAGTGCATTTTCGCATCGAATCTCTCTCAAACATGAACAAACTTGGGCAAAAACAGCAAGATCGCCTGTTTTGTCAATTCACACATTTTCAGATTTGGGGGCAATTTTAAAGTTGATGGCCAATGTTTTCAAAGTCAACATTTTTACAGTAAAAAATACAGCTATTTTTCTTCCAAATTCATTCATTTGTAGAGTCCGACTCTCTCTTGTTTTCTCGCAGTTCCCGTTGTGCTCTGAGAGAAACGACCATGCGTTTGGTTCACTTCAAGACTGCAGAATTTGCACTTGAATTTTGTGCCGTGTGGAAGACCAGAGGGAGTCAGCTAATTTATGACAGAATGTGCTTAAAAAATGACTGGTGAATAATATATTTTGTCAGTGTCTGACAAACATTTATATTTTAAATCACGCTCTTCAGCTGTCAAGTGAGTTCCAAATGGCCTAAATTGTCAGCTGTTTATCATCCTAGGTCAGCTCAAGGTCACAGATGTCAGCTGAAGAAAGTGGTGACCATTGGCCCCGTGTTGAGCGGACAAACCGGTGTTACCTAGTATTCTATGTACCGTGGGGGTCGCCAGAGGGCATAATGTGTCATGTCACGGGAATAGTTGACAGTCCAGGTGTCTGATCGGGTGGTGACGCACAGTCGGCCAGGCAGAGGGCAATGCGTTATTGTCCAGAGCGTATGCTTGAGTGACGGCATGGATAAAAAGACTGAATAGCTGGTTGTAAAAGTCACAGCTTCAGAAGAGAAAGATGAAAAGAAATTCCACTTCGTGAGACATATGTCAGCTAAAAATGCCACCTAACATAATCATCACCTTCCAGTGTGCCTCCCCAATATAGGTATGCAATAACACTGTCTGCCCCTTTGCCCCCTTATTGATCGGTTACTCACCAGCCGATATACCAGGGCGGACCATCCGCTGCGGCCTCCACCCTGCCCTCCAGCACCTCTTCCAGCGACTCCAGCGGCGAGCGGAACGCCAGGAACTGGCACCCGTCCTCCGATACAGAGGAAGCGTTTGCGCCGACTCGCGCGTACAGGCGACGTAAGAAGGAGAGGTTGACGCGCCGCCGCGCCGGCCATGTCTCGGTTGCGCCGCTTACCAACACGGGCCGGCCGCGGTAGGCGTGTGCGGCAAACCCGGCGCGGTCGGGACGGTGCAGGCGGACGGGCAGCTCTGCTGAACAGATGTCGCAGCTGGAGATGGGCCGGGTGGTCTCCATGAGGGCGAAGTTGTTTGGTACGAGGCAGGGATTGGTGCCCAGGGATTGACGCAAGCATGGCCAGGTGACGAGAATGAGCACTGTAGTAATGGAAAGGAGCAGCAGAAAGGATAGAACGGTCTGTGGAAGTTCAGGCTGCTGTGATTTCTGCTGTTGGCTGTCAGCAGTGAGGTAGTTTCTCCAGAAGAGAAGCTGCTGTTGGCTGCATCCCTGAAGCAGTTGGAGGCACGTCTTCCTCATGGCGAAGCAGTTGTGGGGCAAGTGCCGCATTCTGTGGCACTCTCCCATTCTAGTGACTTGCTTCTGCCACAAGCAGCTATCACATGACCATGAGATGTGATATGCTTATTGCTCATGCATTTGTATTTGTATGTGGTGGACTCTGCAACACAGTCATAAATGGTGAAAGCAGGTAAGTGAATGGATAGGTATAGATGCAAGACTTCAGCCTTCACAAAAACATCTAAAAAGTCACAGTCTAACTGCAATCTGCATCCAGCCTCATTGCTTAAGAGGGTTTACTGATGAGAAACCAAGTCAACCAAATGCAATTTTTTTAACATTTTCTGCCACATGGTCAATTCACAATATCATTCTGATTCTGCCCTTTAGACTTATTCTTAGGCCAGGCAATGTAGAACGGAATTGATGAACAGATATTAGTTCAAAAATAAAAATTGCCATCTATCCAACATTGATTACCTATTTTTGGGGTGTTGGAGTCCCTAACAGCAAAAAATATAACTTTTTTCTTAGTGGTTTTAAGTTGACATAATACAGTAAAATCAAGTGCAAATGCAGCACACTGCAATTTGAATAACTACAGGGCAACTACCCTTTCCACCCATAAAAACTGGAAAAATTCACAAAATAAATATGTGAAAGGAAAGCAGACATGCTTCTAAGAAAAGTGACAATGACAACACATATCAATATACTCAACCACCTGTTGAGCCACGCAAGGTTGTGTTACATTACCTACCTAGTTCAATCGGAGAAACTATGGTAAAATCTGCTATTTTTAGCAGTCTGCTATTTTTAGCAGAAATCTGCTAAAAATGGGTACGCATGTGACGTCATCGTACCCAAATATAGCAGATTTGGGTACGGCCCCATACAAAAGCAGATCTGCACCCTAATTGAAGCAAATGCGCATCAAATGCCTGGCAGATTCATGATGAGAATAGTGCTGAGAGTGTTCTCTGCTATTTTTGTTCAGATCCGACTATTTTCAAATTCATTATTTGAAAATAGTCGGATCTGAACAAAAATATCAGAGGACATTCTCAGCACTATTCTTATCATGAATCTGCCAGGCATTTGATGCGCATTTGCTTCAAATAGGGTGCAGATCTGCTTTTGTCGGGGGCCGTACCCAAATCTGCTATATTTGGGTACGATGACGTCACATGCGTACCCATTTTTAGCAGATTTCTGCTAAAAATAGCAGACTGCTAAAAATAGCAGATTTTACCATAGTTTCCCCGACTGAGTTAGGTCTGGTTAGATTGTTTTTGTATTTCTGCTTGAAGTTTACAGTTGTTTAGGAGCGTATGAATTGGAATGTGTTAACCAATTTCTAGGATGATTAATTGCGGTTAGTATGGCATAATTGTGCCAGTAAATACTGGCGCAATTATGCCATACGAACTGTGTCAGCCAAGGCAGCACAGTACACCATCTTGGTACCTATCTATCTTCGCAAAACAGCAAAAATATGTCCACAGTGACAGTATATAAATTGAAATAAATATGTCAATGTAGAGTACTTTGACTTTCAATGTTTATTCTTGGTTTATGCATGGATTGGTATCTCTTATGTTTATATACTTGGTCTTATATGTCTCTCTTATCCATGGATTATGCCGATTATGCAAGTTTATGCTACGAACTATTTTGTCTCAAGAGCGTCATTAACGATTGAATAATCAGCTTCCATATTACTACCAAATGCTGTGGTAGCAAAGTTGAATTTCGATCGGGGTCAAATTCAACATGTAACGGAAGTTAGCCCACATTCAGCCCACATTCGGCCCAGCCCAGATTGGGGCTGCCAAATCTAGGGAAAAATCTAGAAATCTAGGGAAAAATCTAGAAATCTAGGGAAAAATATAAAAACCGTTTTACGCCTAAACGGCTGGACGAAACTGAAAAATAAGACCACCATTTGAAAGATCTCTTTACCCCGGACCTAATGATATGGTTAAATACCGGATCAATTTAACCAAAAGCATGATTTAACCAGGATGAAAATTTTCGGTCAATGGGGCGGCCCCTACGATTTTCTTCAAAATCGGCATGGTGATACTACAGGCCCAGATGATCAATCTGGCTGAAGAAACCCCTATGGGCATTGAAATCTATGGGGTAAAAACGCTCTTGGAAAGTTTTACCCACGCATTTCTGGCAAGTGTATCGCACGCATCCCCCCAAAATGGGTATCATATGAAAGCCCATGAAAACCCAAACAAAATGGTGGGGTAAAATTTACCCATTACCCAATCAAGGGTAAAGTTTACCCAAGATGAAAATTTTCGGTGAATGGGGCGGCCCCTACGATTTTCTTCAAAATCGGCATGGTGATACTACAGGCCGAGATCATCAATCTGGCTGAAGAAACCCCTATGGGCATTGAAATCTATGGGGTAAAAACGCCCTTGCAAAGTTTTACCCACGCATTTCTGGCAAGTGTATCGCACGCATCCCCCAATATGGGTATCATATGAAAGCCCATGAAAACCCAAACAAAATGGTGGGGTAAAATTTACCCACTACCCCATCCAGGGTAAAGTTTACCCAAGATGAAAATTTTCGGTCAATGGGGCGGCCCCTACGATTTTCTTCAAAATCGGCATGGTGATACTACAGGCCGAGATGATCAATCTGGCTGAAGAAACCCCTATGGGCATTGAAATCTATGGGGTAAAAACGCCCTTGGAAAGTTTTACCCACGTATTTCTGGCAAGTGTATCGCACGCATCCCCCCAATATGGGTATCATATGAAAGCCCATGAAAACCCAAACAAAATGGTGGGGTAAAATTTACCCATTACCCAATCAAGGGTAAAGTTTACCCAAGATGAAAATTTTCGGTCAATGGGGCGGCCCCTACGATTTTCTTCAAAATCAGCATGGTGATACTACAGGCCCAGATGACCAATCTGGCTGAAGAAACCCCTATGGGCATTGAAATCTATGGGGTAAAAACGCCCTTGGAAAGTTTTACCCACGCATTTCTGGCAAGACTATCGCACGCATCCCCCCAATATGGGAATCATATGAAAGCCCATGAAAACCCAAACAAAATGGTGGGGTAAAATTTACCCATTACCCCATCCAGGGTAAAGTTTACCCAAGATGAAAATTTTCGGTCAATGGGGCGGCCCCTACGATTTTCTTCAAAATCGGCATGGTGATACTACAGGCCGAGATGATCAATCTGGCTGAAGAAACCCCTATGGGCATTGAAATCTATGGGGTAAAAACGCCCTTGGAAAGTTTTACCCACGCATTTCTGGCAAGTGTATCGCACGCATCCCCCCAATATGGGTATCATATGAAAGCTCATGAAAACCCAAACAAAATGGTGGGGTAAAATTTACCCACTACCCCATCCAGGGTAAAGTTTACCCAAGATGAAAATTTTCGGTCAATGGGGCGGCCCCTACGATTTTCTTCAAAATCGGCATGGTGATACTACAGGCCCAGATGATCAATCTGGCTGAAGAAACCCCTATGGGCATTGAAATCTATGGGGTAAAAACGCCCTTGGAAAGTTTTACCCACGCATTTCTGGCAAGACTATCGCACGCATCCCCCCAATATGGGTATCATATGAAAGCCCATGAAAACCCAAACAAAATGTTGGGGTAAAATTTACCCATTACCCCATTCAGGGTAAAGTTTACCCAAAATGAAAATTTTCGGTCAATGGGGCGGCCCTTACGATTTTCTTCAAAATCGGCATGGTGATACTACAGGCCGAGATGATCAATCTGGCTGAAGAAACCCCTATGGGCATTGAAATCTATGGGGTAAAAACGCCCTTGGAAAGTTTTACCCACGCATTTCTGGCAAGACTATCGCACGCATCCCCCCAATATGGGTATCATATGAAAGCCCATGAAAACCCAAACAAAATGGTGGGGTAAAATTTACCCATTACCCCATCCAGGGTAAAGTTTACCCAAGATGAAAATTTTCGGTCAATGGGGCGGCCCCTACGATTTTCTTCAAAATCGGCATGGTGATACTACAGGCCGAGATGATCAATCTGGCTGAAGAAACCCCTATGGGCATTGAAATCTATGGGGTAAAAACGCCCTTGGAAAAATTTACCCACGCATTTCTGACAAGTGTATCGCACGAATCCCCCCAATATGGGTATCATATGAAAGTTCATGAAAACCCAAACAAAATGGTGGGGTAAAATTTACCCATTACCCCATCCAGGGTAAAGTTTACCCAAGATGAAAATTTTCGTTCAATGGGGCGGCCCCTACGATTTTCTTCAAAATCGGCATGTTGATACTACAGGCCCAGATGACCAATCTGGCTGAAGAAACCCCTATGGGCATTGAAATCTATGGGGTAAAAACGCCCTTGGAAAGTTTTACCCACGCATTTCTGGCAAGACTATCGCACGCATCCCCCCAATATGGGTATCATATGAAAGCCCATGAAAACCCAAACAAAATGGTGGGGTAAAATTTACCCATTACCCCATCCAGGGTAAAGTTTACCCAAGATGAAAATTTTCGGTCAATGGGGCGGCCCCTACGATTTTCTTAAAAATCGGCATGGTGATACTACAGGCCGAGCTCATCAATCTGGCTGAAGAAACCCCTATGGGCATTGAAATCTATGGGGTAAAAACGCCCTTGGAAAGTTTTACCCACGCATTTCTGGCAAGTGTATCGCACGCATCCCCCAATATGGGTATCATATGAAAGCCCATGAAAACCCAAACAAAATGGTGGGGTAAAATTTACCCATTACCCCATCCAGGGTAAAGTTTACCCAAGATGAAAATTTTCGGTCAATGGGGCGGCCCCTACGATTTTCTTCAAAATCGGCATGGTGATACTACAGGCCGAGATCATCAATCTGGCTGAAGAAACCCCTATGGGCATTGAAATCTATGGGGTAAAAACGCCCTTGGAATGTTTTACCCACGCATTTCTGGCAAGACTATCGCACGCATCCCCCCAATATGGGTATCATATGAAAGCCCATGAAAACCCAAACAAAATGGTGGGGTAAAATTTACCCATTACCCCATCCAGGGTAAAGTTTACCCAAGATGAAAATTTTCGGTCAATGGGGCGGCCCCTACGATTTTCTTCAAAATCGGCATGTTGATACTACAGGCCCAGATGACCAATCTGGCTGAAGAAACCCCTATGGGCATTGAAATCTATGGGGTAAAAACGCCCTTGGAAAGTTTCACCCACGCATTTCTGGCAAGACTATCGCACGCATCCCCCCAATATGGGTATCATATGAAATACCATGAAAACCTAAACAAAATGGTGGGGTAAAATTTACCCATTACCCCATCCAGGGTAAAGTTTACCCAAGATGAAAATTTTCGGTCAATGGGGCGGCCCTACGATTTTCTTCAAAATCGGCATGGTGATACTACAGGCCGAGATCATCAATCTGGCTGAAGAAACCCCTATGGGCATTGAAATCTATGGGGTAAAAACGCCCTTGGAAAGTTTTACCCACGCATTTCTGGCAAGTGTATCGCACGCATCCCCCAATATGGGTATCATATGAAAGCCCATGAAAACCCAAACAAAATGGTGGGGTAAAATTTACCCATTACCCCATCCAGGGTAAAGTTTACCCAAGATGAAAATTTTCGGTCAATGGGGCGGCCCCTACGATTTTCTTCAAAATCGGCATGGTAATACTACAGGCCGAGATCATCAATCTGGCTGAAGAAACCCCTATGGGCATTGAAATCTATGGGGTAAAAACGCCCTTGGAATGTTTTACCCACGCATTTCTGGCAAGACTATCGCACGCATCCCCCCAATATGGGTATCATATGAAAGCCCATGAAAACCCAAACAAAATGGTGGGGTAAAATTTACCCATTACCCCATCCAGGGTAAAGTTTACCCAAGATGAAAATTTTCGGTCAATGGGGCGGCCCCTACGATTTTCTTCAAAATCGGCATGGTGATACTACAGGCCGAGATGATCAATCTGGCTGAAGAAACCCCTATGGGCATTGAAATCTATGGGGTAAAAACGCCCTTGGAAAGTTTTACCCACGCATTTCTGGCAAGTGTATCGCACGAATCCCCCCAATATGGGTATCATATGAAAGCCCATGAAAACCCAAACAAAATGGTGGGGTAAAATTTACCCATTACCCCATCCAGGGTAAAGTTTACCCAAGATGAAAATTTTCGGTCAATGGGGCGGCCCCTACGATTTTCTTCAAAATCGGCATGTTGATACTACAGGCCCAGATGACCAATCTGGCTGAAGAAACCCCTATGGGCATTGAAATCTATGGGGTAAAAACGCCCTTGGAAAGTTTTACCCACGCATTTCTGGCAAGACTATCGCACGCATCCCCCCAATATGGGTATCATATGAAAGCCCATGAAAACCCAAACAAAATGGTGGGGTAAAATTTACCCATTACCCCATCCAGGGTAAAGTTTACCCAAGATGAAAATTTTCGGTCAATGGGGCGGCCCCTACGATTTTCTTCAAAATCGGCATGGTGATACTACAGGCCGAGATCATCAATCTGGCTATGGGCATTGAAATCTATGGGGTAAAAACGCCCTTGGAAAGTTTTACCCACGCATTTCTGGCAAGTGTATCGCACGCATCCCCCAATATGGGTATCATATGAAAGCCCATGAAAACCCAAACAAAATGGTGGGGTAAAATTTACCCATTACCCCATCCAGGGTAAAGTTTACCCAAGATGAAAATTTTCGGTCAATGTGGCGGCCCCTACGATTTTCTTCAAAATCGGCATGGTGATACTACAGGCCGAGATCATCAATCTGGCTGAAGAAACCCCTATGGGCATTGAAATCTATGGGGTAAAAACGCCCTTGGAAAGTTTTACCCACGCATTTCTGGCAAGTGTATCGCACGCATCCCCCCAATATGGGTATCATATGAAAGCCCATGAAAACCCAAACAAAATGGTGAGGTAAAATTTACCCATTACCCCATCCAGGGTAAAGTTTACCTAAGATGAAAATTTTCGGTCAATGGGGCGGCCCCTACGATTTTCTTTAAAATCGGCATGGTGATACTACAGGCCGAGATGATCAATCTGGCTGAAGAAACCCCTATGGGCATTGAAATCTATGGGGCAAAAACGCTCTTGGAAAGTTTTACCCACGCATTTCTGGCAAGTGTATCGCACGCATCCCCCCAATATGGGTATCATATGAAAGCCCATGAAAACCCAAACAAAATGGTGGGGTAAAATTTACCCATTACCCCATCCAGGGTAAAGTTTACCCAAGATGAAAATTTTCGGTCAATGGGGCGGCCCCTACGATTTTCTTCAAAATCGGCATGGTGATACTACAGGCCGAGATGATCAATCTGGCTGAAGAAACCCCTATGGGCATTGAAATCTATGGGGTAAAAACGCCCTTGGAAAGTTTTACCCACGCATTTCTGGCAAGTGTATCGCACGCATCCCCCCAATATGGGTATCATATGAAAGCCCATGAAAACCCAAACAAAATGGTGGGGTAAAATTTACCCATTACCCCATCCAGGGTAAAGTTTACCCAAGATGAAAATTTTCGGTCAATGGGGGTGCCCCTACGATTTTCTTCAAAATCGGCATGGTGATACTACAGGCCGAGATGATCAATCTGGCTGAAGAAACCCCTATGGGCATTGAAATCTATGGGTTAAAAACGCCCTTGGAAAGTTTTACCCACGCATTTCTGGCAAGACTATCGCAAGCATCCCCCCAATATGGGTATCATATAAAAGCCCATGAAAACCCAAATACCTATATTGGGGGGATGGGTGCGATGCACTTGCCAGAAATGCGTGGGTAAAACTTTCCAAGGGCGTTTTTACCCCATAGATTTCAATGCCCATAGGGGTTTCTTCAGCCAGATTGATGATCTCGGCCTGTAGTATCACCATGCCGATTTTGAAGAAAATCGTAGGGGCCGCCCCATTGACCGAAAATTTTCATCTTGGGTAAACTTTACCCTGGATGGGGTAATGGGTAAATTTTACCCCACCATTTTGTTTGGGTTTTCATGGGCTTTCATATGATACCCATATTGGGGGGATGCGTGCGATACACTTGCCAGAAATGCGTGGGTAAAACTTTCCAAGGGCGTTTTTACCCCATAGATTTCAATGCCCATAGGGGTTTCTTCAGCCAGATTGATCATCTCGGCCTGTAGTATCACCATGCCGATTTTGAAGAAAATCGTAGGGGCCGCCCAATTGACCGAAAATTTTCATCTTGGGTAAACTTTACCCTGGATGGGGTAATGGGTAAATTTTACCCCACCATTTTGTTTGGGTTTTCATGGGCTTTCATATGATACCCATATTGGGGGGATGCGTGCGATACACTTGCCAGAAATGCGTGGGTAAAACTTTCCAAGAGCGTTTTTGCCCCATAGATTTCAATGCCCATAGGGGTTTCTTCAGCCAGATTGATCATCTCGGCCTGTAGTATCGCCATGCCGATTTTAAAGAAAATCGTAGGGGCCGCCCCATTGACCGAAAATTTTCATCTTGGGTAAACTTTACCCTGGATGGGGTAATGGGTAAATTTTACCTCACCATTTTGTTTGGGTTTTCATGGGCTTTCATATGATACCCATATTGGGGGGATGCGTGCGATACACTTGCCAGAAATGCGTGGGTAAAACTTTCCTAGGGCGTTTTTACCCCATAGATTTCAATGCCCATAGGGGTTTCTTCAGCCAGATTGATGGTCTCGGCCTGTAGTATCACCATGCCGATTTTGAAGAAAATCGTAGGGGCCGCCCCATTGACCGAAAATTTTCATCTTGGGTAAACTTTACCCTGGATGGGGTAATGGGTAAATTTTACCCCACCGTTTTGTTTGGGTTTTCATGGGCTTTCATATGATACCCATATTGGGGGATGCGTGCGATACACTTGCCAGAAATGCGTGGGTAAAACTTTCCAAGGGCGTTTTTACCCCATAGATTTCAATGCCCATAGGGGTTTCTTCAGCCAGATTGATGATCTCGGCCTGTAGTATCACCATGCCGATTTTGAAGAAAATCGTAGGGGCCGCCTCATTGACCGAAAATTTTCATCTTGGGTAAACTTTACCCTGGATGGGGTAATGGGCAAATTTTACCCCACCATTTTGTTTGGGTTTTCATGGGCTTTCATATGATACCCATATTGGGGGGATGCGTGCGATAGTCTTGCCAGAAATGCGTGGGTAAAACTTTCCAAGGGCGTTTTTACCCCATAGATTTCAATGCCCATAGGGGTTTCTTCAGCCAGATTGGTCATCTGGGCCTGTAGTATCAACATGCCGATTTTGAAGAAAATCGTAGGGGCCGCCCCATTGACCGAAAATTTTCATCTTGGGTAAACTTTACCCTGGATGGGGTAATGGGTAAATTTTACCCCACCATTTTGTTTGGGTTTTCATGGGCTTTCATATGATACCCATATTGGGGGGATTCGTGCGATACACTTGCCAGAAATGCGTGGGTAAAACTTTCCAAGGGCGTTTTTACCCCATAGATTTCAATGCCCATAGGGTTTTCTTCAGCCAGATTGATCATCTCGGCCTTTAGTATCACCATGCCGATTTTGAAGAAAATCGTAGGGGCCGCCCCATTGACCGAAAATTTTCATCTTGGGTAAACTTTACCCTGGATGGGGTAATGGGTAAATTTTACCTCACCATTTTGTTTGGGTTTTCATGGGCTTTCATATGATACCCATATTGGGGGGATGCGTGCGATACACTTGCCAGAAATGCGTGGGTAAAACTTTCCAAGGGCGTTTTTACCCCATAGATTTCAATGCCCATAGGGGTTTCTTCAGCCAGATTGATGATCTCGGCCTGTAGTATCACCATGCCGATTTTGAAGAAAATCGTAGGGGCCGCCCCATTGATCGAAAATTTTCATCTTGGGTAAACTTTACCCTGGATGGGGTAATGGGTAAATTTTACCTCACCATTTTCTTTGGGTTTTCATGGGCTTTCATATGATACCCATATTGGGGGGATGCGTGCGATACACTTGCCAGAAATGCGTGGGTAAAACTTTCCAAGGGCGTTTTTACCCCATAGATTTCAATGCCCATAGGGGTTTCTTCAGCCAGATTGATGATCTCGGCCTGTAGTATCACCATGCCGATTTTGAAGAAAATCGTAGGGGCCGCCCCATTGACCGAAAATTTTCATCTTGGGTAAACTTTACCCTGGATGGGGTAATGGGTAAATTTTACCCCACCGTTTTGTTTGGGTTTTCATGGGCTTTCATATGATACCCATATTGGGGGATGCGTGCGATACACTTGCCAGAAATGCGTGGGTAAAACTTTCCAAGGGCGTTTTTACCCCATAGATTTCAATGCCCATAGGGGTTTCTTCAGCCAGATTGATGATCTCGGCCTGTAGTATCACCATGCCGATTTTGAAGAAAATCGTAGGGGCCGCCCCATTGACCGAAAATTTTCATCTTGGGTACACTTTACCCTGGATGGGGTAATGGGTAAATTTTACCCCACCATTTTGTTTGGGTTTTCATGGGCTTTCATATGATACCCATATTGGGGGGATGCGTGCGATACACTTGCCAGAAATGCGTGGGTAAAACTTTCCAAGGGCGTTTTTACCCCATATATTTCAATGCCCATAGGGGTTTCTTCAGCCAGATTGATCATCTCGGCCTGTAGTATCACCATGCCGATTTTGAAGAAAATCGTAGGGGCCGCCCCATTGACCGAAAATTTTCATCTTGGGTAAACTTTACCCTGGATGGGGTAATGGGTAAATTTTACCCCACCATTTTGTTAGGGTTTTCATGGGCTTTCATATGATACCCATATTGGGGGGATGCATGCGATAGTCTTGCCAGAAATGCGTGGGTAAAACTTTCCAAGGGCGTTTTTACCCCATAGATTTCAATGCCCATAGGGGTTTCTTCAGCCAGATTGATCATCTCGGCCTGTAGTATCACCATGCCGATTTTGAAGAAAATCGTAGGGGCCGCCCCATTGACCGAAAATTTTCATCTTGGGTAAACTTTACCCTGGATGGGGTAATGGGTAAATTTTACCCCACCGTTTTGTTTGGGTTTTCATGGGCTTTCATATGATACCCATTTTGGGGGGGATGCGTGCGATACACTTGCCAGAAATGCGTGGGTAAAACTTTCCAAGGGCGTTTTTACCCCATAGATTTCAATGCCCATAGGGGTTTCTTCAGCCAGATTGATCATCTCGGCCTGTAGTATCGCCATGCCGATTTTGAAGAAAATCGTAGGGGCCGCCCCATTGACCGAAAATTTTCACGCTGGTTAAATCATGCTTTTGGTTAAATTGATCCGGTATTTAACCATATCATTAGGTCCGGGGTGAAGAGATCTTTCAAATGGTGGTCTTATTTTTCAGTTTCGTCCAGCCGTTTAGGCGTAAAACGGTTTTTAGATTTTTCCCTAGATTTCTAGATTTTTCCCTAGATTTGGCAGCCCCAATCTGGGCTGGGCCGAATGTGGGCTGAATGTGGGCTAACTTCCGTTACATAAATTCAACAACTGTTTATTCGAAAAAAAGAAGAAAAGCATTTGGGATAGTCTTCGTGAATAGAACCCAGATTCTTAAATTTAACAGATTTATTCACTCAATTTGTTCAATTCCGCCTGCTCTTGGAGTACCTACTTCCGGCGCACGTGCAATAGCAACAGATGCAAGCGGACGCAATGGCTGTTCATCAGTCGTTTTGCGATCAGCGTACTTGTATATTCCTGGCCATCCTTTACCTCTGATTGGTGAATGGCGAAAGATGAAAGCTGGTTACCAATGAGAGGCCGGGGAGCTGCAGATGGTAGAACAGGAAGCGTGTTGCTAAGGAAGCGTGATGGCACGTGCAGCGCGTGCAGCGTGTAAACAACACTACGGTCGTCAAGTTAGATGTAAGTGAATCCTAATCTATAATCTAAGATTCGGAATCAGGTGAGCCCCTACGATTTGGACCAAACTTGGTCAGTGGATAGTACGTAACGTCTTGATTACGATGCACCCAAAATCTAAGCTCGGCCCGCCATATTTACGAAGTTACGGATGTTTGAATTTCAAGGTCATTCGGGAGAGCCCCTACGATTTCCGTCAAAATTTGTGTACGGACACACTAGATGCTCCTCATTACGAATATCACAAAATTTAAGCTCGGCCCGCCATATTTACGAAGTTACGGAGGTTTGAATTTCAAGGTCATTTGGGTGAGCCCCTGCGATTTCCGTCAAAATTGGTATACGGACATATTACATCCTCCTCATTACAAATATCATAAAAGTTAAGCTCGGCCCGCCATATTTTTCAAGTTACGGAGTCACAAAGTTACGGAATTTCAAGGTCATTCGGAGAGCCCCTCCGATTTTCGTCAAAATTTGTATGCGGACACATTACATGCTCCTCATTACGAATATCGTAAAAGCTAAGCTCGGCCCGCACTATTTCAAAAGTTAGAGCTGTTTGAATTTCAGTGAGTTTCAAACGTCAGTAACTTTTGAAATAGTGCGGGCCGAGCTTAGCTTTTACGATATTCGTAATGAGGAGCATGTAATGTGTCCGCATACAAATTTTGACGAAAATCGGAGGGGCTCTCCGAATGACCTTGAAATTCCGTAACTTTGTGACTCCGTAACTTGAAAAATATGGCGGGCCGAGCTTAACTTTTATGATATTTGTAATGAGGAGGATGTAATATGTCCGTATACCAATTTTGACGGAAATCGCAGGGGCTCACCCAAATGACCTTGAAATTCAAACCTCCGTAACTTCGTAAATATGGCGGGCCGAGCTTAAATTTTGTGATATTCGTAATGAGGAGCATCTAGTGTGTCCGTACACAAATTTTGACGGAAATCGTAGGGGCTCTCCCGAATGACCTTGAAATTCAAACATCCGTAACTTCGTAAATATGGCGGGCCGAGCTTAGATTTTGGGTGCATCGTAATCAGGACGTTACGTACTATCCACTGACCAAGTTTGGTCCAAATCGTAGGGGCTCACCTGATTCCGAATCTTAGATTATAGATTAGGATTCACTTACATCTAACTTGACGACCGTAACAACACTTCAACTTGTCAGCCATTGGCGTTTTCGGTGGCGGGGGCATGCAGGTAGATGGTTTGGGGCAAGTTGGGGGGGGGGGGGATGCGGGGCATTGTATTGATTAAGATGCAAAATATGGATTCTTCAGATACCGTACGTCAGATAGGTATATAGGGCCTTGGTCAGATAATATTGCACCAATTGTACCTACTTTCAAGGGTGAGTTTATTCTTTTTATGCTGTCGCCCTCGCGTTTGAACTTGTTTTTTATGTTCATCTGATGTTTGCAGGTAATTTAGGCACCTTTATCCATTTGTACCTTGTGTGTGATATGATGATTGTTAAATAAGGGAACAGATCCTCTTTGCTTAAACTAAGGCAACATCCTCCATACTTATTGTTATCTTGCAGGCTGGGTCCTGGGACGCTGGGTGATGTCTGCCAATGATCAGATGGAGACGTTACCAGAGCCTTCACTGCAAAAGAGGATTATTGTCCACCCAGCTTTCTGCAGCGTGTCTTCGTCTTGAGTAAGTACTAACCTTTTTTGTATTAGGGCAAGGGTTTCCGGATTTTACAAAAAAGTATGTGGCAGTTGTGCCGATGACGGGTCATCGTCAACTTTGCCATGAAACAAATCTCAACATATCCCCTGCAAGAAGAATGGATTCCGGTGACCACATGCTTACTGCCATCACAAGTGACCGGACGGCGACTGCCACCTCCCCCTATCCCTCCGCAGTTCGCAACCACTCCCCTCGGCCTGCCGCGTTGGCTGCCTCCTCGTGCCAGGCTTCGGTCAGTGCTACCAGCGTCCAGCGGCTCTCAAACTTTTCCGCTCAACCGCGGCTGGGATAGGTGGCGCCTTCCTTCAGAGTCGCGATACTTTCAAGAGAGACTATACTATGTGTATTGGAGGGGGCACTTACCACGGTCGCCAGCGCCCAGCTCCCTCGCTTTTCATTGATATTTGGTTTGTGGTCATTGATTGTGGTCGGGCATTTCTGTACACTCGTGCATCATGCACGGAGCCAGGCCACCCGACATTCACAAACGTGAAAGCCATACGGTGGTCGCACACTGCCGTCAGGTTCACTGAGGTGAAACCCTTGCGGTTGATATACCGTTCTCCGTGATCAGATGGCATCGGTATCGGTATATGGCTGCCATCAATGCAGCCAACCACTCCTGGAAAGCCCGATATGTTTTCGAATTCGCTCTTGGTTTTGCGTAGATCTTCAGGCCACTTGATGTGTTGGTCCATACTGGCTGTGCAATGTGCATGTCTGACAGAAATGGATGAAGACCTGCCATGCGCTCGACTTGGAAACCCCAAAACGATCTGCCACCTCACGAAAGGAGTCGAGGTTGCCCAACACCCACAGACTGAAGAGCACTTGATGGTGTGGAGGAAGGTCTGTCTGTGGCTTTATCTCCCTGGCATACAGGACAAGTAGTTCCTCGCACAGACCCACCCCGGGAGACACGAAAATTACTTCTAAAGCTGTCTTCAGTGTATCGCGGTACTACTTCCTCCACATAGTCGCCGACCTTTGCATGCTGGTGCCTGAAATACAAAAGCAAGCAATATTCATTACACAGTCAATCATGCATTGTTTGGCTCACATTTCCCTTTTTAATTATTTTGTGACATTCACTGGGATTGTGAGTATTTCATGTTTGGACAACATGCGTATACAACTGTTCAAAGAATAAGCATTAACTCATATCTTTAACCCTCGCCCATGTGGGGGGGGGGGGGGGTGCAACTGAGGTTTTTCTTAGCTACACGCCAAACCGTTTCAGATAGCCTGCTCAAATTTTCAATATCCTCTGGGGCATCCTTTGCGCAACTTTTGGTATTTTTTGTCAAGGTCATGTCAGGTCGAGTTACGACGTCATAAAGGGAACAACCTCCGGCCAGATTTACGCTAAATTGGAGATTGCTTCACATTGGTATAAATGCCGACTGACCTGACACACTGATGGATTGTTTTAGAATCACAACTGGCTGATTTGACATTGGCACAATGTCCGTTGACATTTTGAAGGTTACTAAAGGTCAAGGTAAGGTCAGTGACCTCGGTTGACCTGTAATGACTTCTTGCACTTGTATGCCTTTTTCGGCTATTTTGATGCCCTGAATTCGAATTTGCTATCCATTTCAGGCATCGTCGGTTGTTTCTTGTAGTTAATTTTGGGTCAGGGTCAGGTCAGTGACGTCACACGCCTGACGTGACCTAATGCACAAATTAGAGTTATGACATCGAAATACACACCATACGATAGAGAATTGATCAAGAATCACGATAGTGAAGGTTTCAAGTCGATATCTCTTACCGTTTTGCCGCAATCGGCGCGGAAATCTGAAAAAGTTAGATTTTTTTCTTCGAAAATTTGACCTTTGACCGGTCATAGTAGGTCAAATGTTGACCTAGGATAAAAAATATACCACCAATCGCGAGATCTCGTTGAGAGCAATCCGTTGGTCTTTTCCGCTAAGCTCTACGACGCTCCGTTTTCAAACGCCGGGGGGGGGGGGTCTCACCTTCGCCCCTGCATGGGCGAAGGTGGCAAAACACCGTTTACGGGCGAGGGTTAAAGGAAATAGTTCACTTTCACGAAATTATTTTTTTTGCAATGGATTTATGATTTTTTATGTTCAAAATGATCAGCAAAGAAAATAAAACCTATTTATAACAAAAGATTATTTTCTATATTTTGATATAAGAAGAACTTTTCAGTTTCTGTAAGGCACAGGCGATCCAGTATGAAAAGAGCATGGGTTCCGAAAATTCTTCAGAAACTAGAGAAATTATCGCGGCCACCGGCATTTGGGCGATCTGCTGCAGCTGCTGAATGTCCTTATTGATCAGTACGAGAATTTCTCTAGAGTTCTCGTAGATAATTTCTCTAGTTTCTGAAGAATTTTCGGTACCCATGCTCTTTTCATACTGGATGCAAATATATGCAAGGCACACATCCTCAACGCAAGACACCTTTTTCGGGACGAGAAATAGAATATCTTTGCCTAGGGTGATCGTTGGGCTGTAAAAGCTCCTGATTTATGCTCGTCTCAGCCCAGGCTACGGAACTGCTATTCCAGTTCAAAACCCATGTTAAAAAGTGAACTATTTCCTTTAAGCTAAAATCATCTCAAGTTGACGTCACGCTCCATCCAACTAACTCCATCTAAGTCCTCCGTCTAACCGTACAAGACCAAAAAAGTTACTATTTGCAGGCGACCAGGAAACGTGGGTTATCATCGAGTATGGGCACCACCAAAAACATTATCCAGGTGCGGCACAGTTTACGCAAAACTGCGCCAAACTGTGTTGCTAAGCTGCGCCAAACTGCACCGCACCTGGATAATGCTTTTGGCAATACTCGATAATACTCGAGGATAACCCACGTTTCCTGGTCGCCTGCAAATGGTGAATTTTTCGGTCTACTACGGTTAGACAGTGACATGTTTACTACCCCACCGCTTCCTAACCTGTGGATATTTCTTTCTGAAATTTTAACACGTCAAATGTTGATTCATTATGCATCAACTGCGAGCGCTTAATCTCGAGACTTAGGTATCATTTAAAGTACACGTAATTTGCGGTTCAAAATATTCAGTTTCATACAAACACCCTGTACATAGGTAGTGGTAGGTACTCATTATTGCTTGATATCCAAAAGCTATTTGGGATAGAACAAATAAAATACTCTTTTTTTAAAGGGTGTGAATAAAAAGAATAACAAGTTACCTTCCTCCATCCTGGTGATGATTGATTACAGCTGTCATTGCTTGCGCCATGAGATCATCATGTTCTTCGTCTGAAGAGTCATTCAGGATTAACTCAACTGCTAGCCGTCTCAGCTCGGCTCGTTCTGCCATGATGGATATACCAGGCGTCAACTTCAGAACAGTTCCTGATAAGTAAAATACAAAAGCAATATCAACTTAGGCTTAAAAATGCTTACTGAAAATCAATATCAATCAACGCTGTCACACACCATCCAACTACTTGCACTGGGCCAACCCAAATAACCCAAACAAAATCCCACGAACTCATCTTGGCGCAGTAGTGCCGATCCGTGAAATTGGCGGTATGGAATATCCCTCTCCGAACGCAACACGGGGAATTTTCACGATGACGGGGAATATTCCGCGCTCTCCGAACGTACCATAACTTCGGTGACTGCTATACCAATGCTACCGCTACTGCCGATGACGCCGCAGGAGTAGGTGGCACCTCACACACAGCGCTTATGGATTGGGTCGGTTGGTAGTTGGTTGAATTCACCATGTACATGCCGGTACAATGCGGCATCGTGTATGACTGGCTGTCTCCCGGCCACGGGCATCACAGTGTAGAGGTGTAGTAAAATTTATACATCAAACACCTACACCTGTTATAATGAAAAGACTACCTCACAGATCAAGGCTCTATTCAACAAAAGTCTGCAGCAGTTCACAACATCTGCGACTGCAACACACAACAGAGAACCACTTAGATTCAAATCAACCTAGCCAATGACCACAGAAAAACGGTTCACACCACGCCCGTATGGTGTGTAGTCTCTTAATTATCTCTGAAGATCACAACAAACTCACTCGTAAACATATTTTTTTGTGAAATGATCTCACGCACAAAGATCTTTGGACCACTTCAGACACAAGAGGTGTGCCTACTGCCTACCGCATAGTCTGCGGCCGAACACTGCCGCAGCGCTTGAATCACCTAGGGAAGCATAATGAGACGTTCAGCGTGATAACGGGTTATTTGCTTCATCAAATGTTCATGCAGCTTGTTGCACATTTGAGAGGCTTCTCATGGCTAAAAAATGTGTATCAGATAGAGCGTGGCGAGGTCTTTGCATTCGTTCCGCCAAGTTGCCGTCCAATGTTTCCGTCGTAAGGTCGTCATTCAGCCTTTCGATTTGTCATCTGGCTGTGTCTTCCTCATCACTGGTGGGACGCTCTAGGTCAGCCTCGTATTTACCTATTCTTCTGTGTCTTTCACCGTCGACGTTGATTGCAAATGATCATTCACGTCTTGAAGTGTTGGTGTTCCGGTTTGTATCGTTTGGTAATCATCGCGCCCAGCGACACCACGCAGATTCCGCGTCCGTCACCACTCACCAGATCGTATCACTGTCGATTCAGGTCATCAGAATCATTCACGGTCATCAGAAGGCGGTTGCGTCATCACCTACCAGTTTGGTCAGTGGTCACCTCTTTGTCTTGGTCACAAGCAGACACAGACAAATGTATATTGTTCATTTTGACAAATGTTCAGTTTAATGAAAAACAATTTCAAATTCTCTGTATTCAATGATGCACATACATACATGCATACAGGTTTATTTGACCACGTGACAGTCAACGACTGGTAAAAAGGCCGTACATGAGCTCCTGTGCAATGGTGGCACCACATGAAGTGAGAAGCATCACAAAAATTCAAAACATAGTGCATTTCAAAAGAGCTCCGAGCATATCTACGTGGGGATCACATCCTGTCCATTAGATTTATGAGTACAGGCACAGTGGACTTTTTATACCGCTCAGTTTATAAAGTTTTGGCCCGCGGTACGACAAACTTTCGCTGCCGGCGCAGAGGGCGCCTCACATTTGCCAGCTGCTCGCCCGGGTACAGTGGGTGGGCGGGGTTGGCGAGGATGTCGGCCGCCAGCTTGCAGAGGGCAGCATCGCGACGTTCACTCAGCGTCTCGAGGTTGAGGAGCTGGCAGGCAGAGGCGTAGTCTGTGTAGTTTTCGTATCCTATCATGATTTTGCAAGCTCTTTTCTGGACTTGCTCGATTGCTTGTGCTTGTTGCTGTGTCAGTCCCGTGTGCCACAGTTGAGAGCAGTATTCCAGACACGGACGAATGAAGCTGATGTAGACGGCGCGGATATCGCTCAGATCTGCATGGAACTGACGGAGAACTGTGAGCATGAACAGCCTGCGTGAGGCGTTTTTTGTGTGATATGATTTGTATTTGCCGTCCACTTTAGGCCAGAAGTAATATGGACGCCGAGAAGTTTCATGGTAGGGACGACAGGTACTGGTTCGTTGTTAATGATTACTGCGCCGTCCATATCCGTGTTGTGAGAGAAGTTGCAGATGAACATATGACACTTTTTTTCCGTTGATCTTCATGAGATTGTTCTCTGACCATGTTTCCAGAGTGGATGCGGCCGTCTGGGCTCGCTGGAGGACAATGTTTGCGTCTCTTGCAGGCGACAGGATGCCGATACTGAGGTCGTCCACATACTTCCACCGATGATTTTGATGCACATGGAAACAATACTACGCAGTATGCATATACTGCATCTTCCCTGTAAATGCACAAACGGTTTTACTTGCAGAGCTCGAATTGCATTGGATGATGATTTGTCCGCGCATGGAAACTGATGGAAGTGGTGGCAGATGGGTTGATATGAGCTATCGCAATTATCGCATAGTTGTGCAGGTGTTGTCGCATAATCGTTGCATATTTGAAGTAAGTCATTGATACATCACTTGCCTCCCACACAAACACCAATCTAGAGAGTACCGGAAGCAGCCGAATGCGGAGCAGTCATGCGAGAAGCAGAATGCGAATGCGAAGCTGTCATTGATGTGCATTGACACAAAATATATGACATTTCATGCATTTTTCATCGAATTGTCCTTAAGCTATCGTGGCGGATCCCGATGAATTCGACAGTCATCGCATATTCATCGTGTAATTAGGCGCTGAATGTGGCATTCAGCGCCTAAACGATTAGGCTCTGAAAGCGGCCTAACCAGTCGACGGCTTCCTATAGATGCAACGTTTTTAAGTGCAGTGGCGCACTAGCTATTAATTTACGATTGACATAAGGTACATAATACATATCGACTAATAGGTACGGGAACACGCCAGCATGTAACATAGTAGCGTTTTGTCTCCAACTTGCAATCATTTCCCTGGGATGAGTAAACATTGGCACTACAATACATACCCTGCAGTGAGAAAACATCAGCACTACAATACCTGTTATGATTCGTGCTTTGCTCGGCAGATCTCACATTGACGCGCTGGTGTGTCCTGCTGGTCAATCCGGCGCGATAATGCTTGAAACCATGTGGACCCTGTAGATCTCTTCAATGAAGAGTTCCAGGTTTCCAGCCCTTTCATCGCTTCTGTACACTAGTGACGTGCACGCCAAGAGTTGTCCAGACAACAAAATCACATTTGACGAAGCCCGTCACTCTGTACCTGATTGTAGTAGTCATGATCTTCTTTAAGTTGGAGGTTTTCATCCAAGAAAAACTTTTCCTCTTCTTGCACAACTTCCTGGATGGTTTGCCATTTATGTGTCCACGGACACTTCACCTCTAGGAGTGTATCCCCCACTATGCCATCTGGAGAGGCCCCAAGCATACCATCTTCAGAGAGGAAATCCCGCTCTCCTTCACTTTTCTTTCAGTGCAATTTTCATAGGCTCGCTTTCCAGCTGCTTCGTGGGTTCGTCCCATTTTACTGCTGCACTGCCAGATAGGTCATAGCCACCAAGGAGCCTTTTGGAATGCGATTTTGGATACCTTTCTCTAGTAATTGCCTTCAGGACGAGGCCAGAGTTGCTCGACGTTATCCTCCCCTTTCTGGCAACAAACCACTTCGGGTTTTTGACCTGACCACTGGCCAGCTGCTGGACCTTTTCTATCTCTTGCCTTGAAAGAGACAGCATTGCTAACATCAAATGAGATTTGTCAGCTGATACCTGAAACTCAGCGCCAGCTAGGATGCTGTCAATGTTTGGCACATTCTCTTCTGGAACAGACTGAGACTCTGGAGCCCACATGGCATCTGCGTGTCCAATGTCCATTGCCAGTCCACATTGCGTCTCCCTCACCTGCTCATACAACCATGCCAGTTGGTCCTCTTTGACTGAGCTCATCAGCAAAGACCTGTCTTCCTGGGGAACATCTCCTTCACTTCAGCGTGATGCAGCAGCACGCACATGTAGAATAACTCGCCGTGCGTAGGCGACTGGTAGACCAAGCGACCGATGCTCTGGTGCTCTTAATTATTATTCATATGGCGGATTGAGAAGCGCTATGGTATTGAAGCAGCAAGGTGGCCTAACATTATCAAATAGATCTAAAATATCCATAACTTTATCTCCGAATCCATCTTTACATTCCAATTTACGTTACAACATTGTGCGCTGTTTACACCATTGATATAAAAAACTTTGATATTTGTATCACGAACATGATACATATATTTGCATGGAACCACAGACATAGTAGATAGTGCATACTGCATAACATGTGAAGACGAATCCATAACGACTGCATTTTCATCATAGCAGGACCCGCATCATTTGGCAGCCCGATCAGGACGTAGTACTCCCGGCCCGTAACGTGTTTGCTCACCCGACAGTTTACTTTCTATGCCTACACATTTAACGGTGGGGGCTGCATATTAATTAAAGGAAGACTGCCACCTTCAAAAAGTTTTCTCAGATCGGCCTATGATTTATTCCCTGGACAAAACAAAATTTTAGAATTCACCTGACAAAGTATCATCACGTGAATCGCGAAAAAATGTCGATTATCATACAATTATCAATCGGTTAATGTCTAGCGACAATGTTTACACATCACTAGACTTCAAGGTCATAAGATTATTACATTTTATTTGAAAAAGTAAGGTATTTTATGATTTACTAATATATGATTTCATAAGAAATTGGCCATGTTTAATTTATTTTGCATTTAAGTTCGTAAAACATTTAAAAATCATGGCTCATTTGGAATGGGTCTGGCCCATGTTAAACCCCATTTCCCACACTTTTTTGGAAAAAATGAACTACTGAATATATAAGTTTAACTTTTATTTTGACACTCCAAAATTCTTCTCTGATCTCGAAACAATCAAAGTTTTGACATATATTTACCAAAAGATAAGAAAATTCATGTTTCAAAGTTATCGATAAACAGCTTAGAGATGTCGGTTTTCTTGGACTAAAAAAATGGCATCAAACTGAACTTTGGTCTCCGATTTCTCGCAAACGGGTTCGAATTTCGGAAAACCGACTTCAGTCTGGGACATAGGTGGCTCAGCTCTAGTGAAAACCGTTTTGTGGAAAAAAAAGGTGGCAGTCTACCTTTAAACCGTGAGCGGTACGAACACAGTGGTCCGTTAGAGATGCCAGCTGGTACTCTATGCATGCGTGTCAATGTAGCTGGAGCAGGTCAAATTCGCGTATCCTACGGATCGCGCGCTGCACGTGAATGTGCAAACAAGCAACTTCCTTGACCCGTGTGACCTCTTCCTTGGACATCAGAGCTTGGCTGCTGACTGACAATGGCCGCAATAGGCTGCAGCGCGCGTGGTTGACTCCCCGAGCCGGTAGCTCGGCGCCAGAGCGGAAAACTCCGCTCCCGATGCCTGGTAGCGGAATGTCACCACCAGGCGCTGCGTTGTGCTGACCGGCTGGCGGAAGGTGGTGGTCGACCGGGTGATTTGGTCTTCGATCAGTGCTTGGAGCAGATCGAAGGCCCCCTTGTTGACTCGGAAGTACTGGAGGTGTCGCTGGGGGTCGTTTCGCCGAAGCTCCTGCACTAAATTGTCGTACTCGCCCACCTCGTCGCAGTGCTGCAGCACGCCACTGACCCCATGTGCCGGACGAGGCGTCTGCGTTTCTCCTGCGCCCTCTTTAGTGTCAGCTTGAGGTACAGTATCGCTGCGGTCAGTTGAAGTGCGTACGGGTTATTTGGTGGCTCAGAATGCAAACTACTAAATGACCTCCTCTGGGCCAAGCGAACTTCTGGGAAGAGGCATAAATCTCCCTTTTTAGTACCTTCCTTTGATGCATCTTGAACATGGAATGAAACCACTTTCGTATTTCTTTCTTAACAATACAAATATGGAAAACCAAAGAAATCAAGTCTCAGCACTGGTTTTCATTTCCCACACGAATTTATGCATATAGAAAAACACCGCTGATTTGAAATCACCTCTCAACAGGTGCGGACATTGGGAGGCGATCTGTTCTTGGCGGCCCAACACTGGGAAGGTGTCCAGGATAGTGTCCCGGACAGCCTGGGAGAGCGCCATGCCACCAGCCCATGACCAGTGATGGTATTCATGGGTTACCGATGCCTATGGCTAGACCCCGTGTGGAAGCATTTTCAATTCACAGTTCCTCATTATGAGTCGTATGTCTATACTTTTTTTCCAAACTATCGCAAGTCAGAGACCAGCCGACCGAGCCGACCAGTCTGATTTCGAAACGTGCCAAGCCGGTGTTCGTTGATTTCTGTAAAATCCATCACTTTGCACGTGACAATTATAAAATCGATTTTCGGGCCGTGCGCCTTTTGAAAAAAAAAATGGACTATAGTGTCAGTCGATGCACAATTGATGTATCTAGAACATATCTGAACCGCATTCCGGTCGAGCTTTGCAAACTGCCCAACAGGTGGCGCTAACATATAGCAACTTCAACAGGTGGCGCTAACATGTAGCAACTTTAGCGCCACCTAGCGGCAAAACTAAGAAAGGCAGGGTCTTCATTTTCAGATATGTTCTAGATACATGCAAGGGCTATCGAATGACGGTTACCGGGTTTCTGTATCTTTCTTGGTTTAAGCAGAAGAGGCATTTGAAGAACCATCCACATTGGTATTCAGGCCAAAACAGCCCTTAACCCGCGCCGGGCCGGGGGGGGGGGTGTTTGAACACCCCCCCTTGCGGTTTTTCGCAGATATCTGAAAAACGGCGGCGCGGAGCGCCGCCGTTTTTGGCACACCTGTTTGTGCATCTTTTCCGCACATGTTGTGAAAATTTCAGACCCAGGTCACCTTAGGTCAGGTCACCAGGTCACGCCAAGTGACCTCACCTCAGAAAAAATAAGAATGCTCGTCATAGCTACACCTACTGAACGATTGCCTTGAAACTTTCAGCGATTGATTAGAGCAACACTATCTATAAAATGTATATCTCGGAATTTTGATATCGGTGACCTAAGGTCAGGTCAATTTTGCGGCCTCTCCATTATAAGTCAATGGGAGAAAATTGAAAAGAGTCTGTTTTGCACGAACGCTATTCTAGACACTCTCAAACATCGAGATGTAGGTAAAATAGACACACTGAACCAGAAAATGGCAACTGTGACCCCTCGTTATGTCCCCGAGGTCATCTCAGGTCACGAACAGAATCTAACAGTTTTTCGATGATAACTTCTGATAGAGGAGTGCTAGAGCGCTGAAGACGCCTTAGATGTGTTCGGCTTGACATTGCAGATCGACTGATATGCAACATGAGCTTTTCCGGTCAGGTCATGACCTTGACCTGAGGTCAAATTTTCAAGTTGACCTTTAAAGGTCAAATTATAGTTCATTCGACGCGTCTCGACGAGAGGAACACGATGCTGGCAAAAGTAATGTCATAGCTCTTTTGAGTCAAAAGTTATTGCCGAAAAAAAACGTTTTTCGTAAAAACGGCTATTTTTGGAGTTTTTGCCCTCTGGAGGCTAAACTGTTGACCTGAGGTCAAATCTGAGAACATTACTCAGAAAGGTCTGTAAAAGGGCTATCGAATGCGCTTTTTTTGCGACGCTGTAGCTCTATCGGTTCCCGAGATAGCCGTTGGCAGTCTCCGAAATGTTGAAATAGTCAACATTTTACCTTTGGTGACCTCTGGTGACCTGACCTTTGACCTGACCCAAAAAATGACTGAAGTGTTTTCGTCCTTATTTTTGACGTTCTTTCGATTGCCGCTTACCGCGTGTCGCTACGTGGCCCAGGAGCCGAGTTAGAAGGTGTTCAAACACCCCCCGCGGCCCGGCGCGGAATCTCAGAGCACCGGCCCGGCGCGGGTTAATCCTAAAGGGTTGGAATGCTTTACATAAGTGCATTTGAAAGGCTCTGGACCCAAAACTTCTGAACCGATTGTCAAGTTTCTGGTCTCATTCAATGCAGAATCAACGTGGCTTAAACATATTAAAAGCGCATTTTGATCAAGTTCCTAGATCTACCCAACAGATGGCGCGAACTTTTTGTGTGGTACGTGTAATTAAAACTAATAGTAATGCAGATGTGTCTGAAATATCTTACAACAGCTTTTAAAGAGCTTTTGATGGCCAGCAATGCTTAGCACCACCCGGGGGGCGGGTAGACCTCTGTGACATTCATCACAAGTGACCTTCATCCAATGATGGAGGCTGGTCTGGACCCGATTGCTGGCTGTATGACAAGTCATACACCCTCCAAAAATTAGGTCTATTTACAGGGAACGACCAGCCCGTCTCCGCCCCATCAGGGGGCCAGAGACGACCGCCAGACTGGGTTCCCGCGCTGGCTGGAGCGCAGTAGGGTCGGGGTGACCAGCCCCTTCCCTGTGTCCAGACGGCAAAGTGCCGCAAAGGGAGGGTGACGGCTCCCTCCACGTCCAAGTGGCCCCGCGACCCCCAGCCGGGTCTTGGGGCCTCCTCAGCTCGCCCCCGTCAGACACCTGCCGACCGGGGGGGCGACCAGCCAGCTGAGGCCGAGCGCGTGCCAGCGGTGCCTGGGAACACCCTACCCCCTACCGGCCTGGCGGGGGGGGGGGGGGGGGTACGGGGGACACCGCCGGCCTTCAGAGGGGCTGGCACCCCTGGAACAATGCGCCGCCCCGACGACGCGAAGCCGCACCAGAAACAAACACTAACCTTCCCCGCGACGCGAAACCGCACGAAAAACAAACACTACTGCATCGCCGAACACTGGGATACGCTAGTCCTCGCTAGACTCGTCGTCCTCGGTGGCAGGTCGGGAGGGGACCCGGTCGGGCTCCACCAGCTCCTCCGCGGCTGGCGACTCCTCCAGCGCGGAAGCCATGTACTCCTCAATCCGAGCGAACAGCTGCCTCTGGGAGGTGCTGTCTACCTGGTGCCGAAATCGCTGTCCGTACACCCGTTCGGCGACCTGTGTGGAATGCCGTCTGTAGGCCAGGAGGCCGGTCACATCCGGATCAGCGGCGACAGAGTCGTACAAACAGGCAGCTGCCAGCTCTGACCTGGCAGCAGCCGGGCTGGAGGCAACCGCCGAGTCGCCGACACCATCTCCCAGGGTCTCCGCCGCCTCTTCGTCACTTTTGGAATCACTCAGGAAAAGGTCGAATTGAGTCGAATCCAGGGAGGAGTCGCTGAGAGTACAGGGACTCGGGAAAAAGGCGTCCCGATGAAGCGAATCCAGGGAGTCGCTGCTCTCAGCCTCGGTGTGGGACTCCACTTCTGGAACGCCCTCTCCGGGATCGGAAGAAGCGAGTGTCGGCGGTTGGGACATCGTGACAACAGCAAACCGGTCGTGAAACGACTTAGCTTTTTTTTAACTTCGCAGTGCGGGAGCGTAGCGTCCTCGGCAGCAGCCAAACCAATGGCCACCTATAGATGCAACGTTTTTAAGTGCAGTGGCGCACTAGCTACGATTGACATAAGGTACATAATGCATATTGACTAATAGGTACAGGAACGCGCCATCATGTAACATAGTAGCGTTTTGTCTGCCACTTGCAATCATTTCCCTGGGATGAGTAAACATTGGCACTACAATACATACCCTGCTGTGAGAAAACAGCACTACAATACCTGTTATGATTCGTGCTTTCCTCGACATATCTCACATTGACGCGCTGGTGTGTCATGCTGCTCAAGCCGACGCGATATTGCTTGAAACCATGTGGACCCTGTAGAACTCTGCAAGAGTTCCAGGTTCCCAGCCGTTTCATCGCTTCTGTACACTGTGCACGCCACGAGTTGTCCAGACAACAAAATCACATTTGACGAAGCCCGTCACTCTGTACCTGATGGTAGTAGTCATGATCTTCTTTCAGTTTGAGGTTTTCATCCAAGAAAAACTTTTCCTCTTCTTGCACAACTTCCTGGATGGTTTGCCATTTATGTGTCCACGGACACTTCACCTCTAGGAGTGTATCCCCCACTATGCCATCTGGAGAGGCCCAAAGCATCCCATCTTCAGAGAGGAAATCCCGCTCTCCTCCACTTTTCTCCCAGTGCAATTTTCATTGGCTCGCTTTCCAGCTGCTTCGTGGGTTCGTCCCCATTTTACTGCTGCACTGCCAGATAGGTCATAGCCACCAAGGAGCCTTTTGAATAGTGACTTTGGGTACCTACCTTTCTCTAGCAGTTGCCTTCAGGACGAGACCAGAGTTGCTCGACGTTATTCTCCCCTTTCTGGCAACAAACCACTTGGGTTTTTGACCTGACCACTGGCCAGCCTCTGGACCTTTACTATCTCTTGCCTTGAAAGAGACAGCATTGCTAACATCAAATGAGATTTGTCAGCTGATACCTGAAACTCAGCGCTAGCTAGGATGCTGTCAATGTTTGGCACATTCTCTTCTGGAACAGACTGAGACTCTGGAGCCCACATGGCATCTGCGTGTCCAATGTCCATTGCCAGTCCACATTGCTTCTTCCTCACCTGCTCATACAACCATGTCAGTTGGTCCTCTTTGACTGAGTTCACCAGCAAAGACCTGTCTTCCGGGGGAACATCTCTTTCATTTCAGCCCCTGGTGCGTGATGCAGCAGCACGCACATATAGAATACCTTGCCGTGCGGAGGCAACAGGTGGACTAAGCGACCGATGCTCTTAACCGATGCTCTGGTGCTCTTAATTATTTTTTCATGTGGTGGATTGAGAAGCGCTATGGTATTGAAGCAGCAAGGTGGCTTAACATTATCAAATAGATCAAAAATATACATAACTTTATCTTCGAATCCATCTTTGCATTCCAACTCACGCAACAAAGTTGTGCGCTGTTTACACCATTGATATACATAACATTTATATTTGTATCAAGAACATGATACATATATTTGCATGAAACCACAGACATAGTAGATGTGCATACTGCATAACATGTGAAGACGTCCATAAACGACTGCATTTTCGTCATAGCAGGACCCGCATCATTTGTCAGGACGTAGTACTCCCGCTTCCACGCCTACACATTTAACAGTGGCGGGAAACCGTAAGCGTTACGAACACAGTCGTCCGTTAGAGATGCCAGCTGGTACTCTGCATGCGTGTCAGTGTAGCTGGAGTAGGTCAAATTCGCGTATCCTGCGGATCGCGCGCTGCACGTGAATGTGCAAACAAGCAACTTGCTTGACCCGTGTAACCTCTTCCTTGGACATCAGAGCTTGGCTGCTGACTGACATGGCCGCACTAGGCTGCAGCGCGCGTGGTCGACTCCCCGAGCCGGTAGCTCGGCGCCAGAGCGGAAAACTCCGCTCCCGACGCCAGGTAGCGGAGTGTCACCGACAGGCGCTGCGGTGCGCTCACCGGCTGGCGGAAGGTGGTGGTCGACCGGGTGATTTGGTCCTCGATCCGTGCTTGGAGCAGATCGAAGGCCCCCTTGTTGACTCGGAAGTACTGGAGGTGTCGCTGGGGGTCGTTTAGCCGAAGCTCCTGCACTAAATTGTCGTACTCGCCCACCTCGTCGCAGTGCTGCAGCACGCCACTGACCCCATGTGCCGGACGAGGCGTCTGCGTTTCTCCTGCGCCCTCTTTAGTGTCAGCTTGAGGTACAGTATCGCTGCGGTCAGTTGAAGTGCGTACGGGTTATTTATGCATATAGAAAAACACCGCTGATTTGAAATCACCTCTCAACAGGTGCGGACATTGGGAGGCGATCTGTTCTTGGCGGCCCAACACTGGGAAGGTGTCCAGGATAGTGTCCCGGACAGCCTGGGAGAGCGCCATGCCACCAGCCCATGACCAGTGATGGTATTCATGGGTTACCGATGCCAATGATTCACAATAATCCTCGACACAAAAATAGTCGTAAAGATGCGCCGCTGGATATCTCATCAACAGTGATCCGCTGATTCCGGAGTCGGGACGTCAACTCGGATGTCATGATGCCCCAGACATTCTCGATTGGGTTCATGTCTGGACCTCTGGCTACCCAGGGAAGAACCGTTATCAGCGGCTCGTCTTCCAAGAACCGCGCGGTGGTCCGTGCTGTGTGAATGGGACTGTTGTCCTACATCATCAGGACAGGTGTTGCCATCCTCCGACGGATGATCCGTAGAAATTCGTCGCGAAGTAGTTGTTGGTACGCAGACAATTATCGAGATAAGAATATCTAAGCTTTCCGTTTCCATTGCGAATGTGAAAGGTTCTGAGACCATGGTACCGACACGCGGACATGAATTCATCTCTTTGCCGCTTATCAATAAAGTTGCAACATCGCACAAATAGTTAGTTCGTTCCACGAAGGTACATCTGCAGAATGTCGATGATCACGAACTTGTATCGTGAAACGTCAACCAGATGCGGCTGTTTGTAGCCCTGGTCCGTAGAAACTCGTCGCGAAGTAGTTGTTGGTAGGCAGCTCTGGTCCAGGTGTTTCAGTCGGTAATACCGGCCGCTAGTATATAATGCACTGACGGTGGTCTCAGCAGGGCAGTCGCGACCACGTCGCGGACATGAAGCTCGAGGCCACCATCCGCCCGGCCGGTATTCACCGGCGTCCCGGAGCCGTCCGACTGCGCCCCAGCCGCCCCGTATCACCGCGGCGGGCGGCGGGCAGTGCAAAGGAGGGGGAGATAGGCGCATGAGGAAATGATAACAACGCCACATTCTCACCGCCTTAAAATTAACAGATTTTAACAAAACAACGACAAATTAACAACACGTCACCCTGGGCTCATATTGACGACTCACAATATAGGTGGGAGTCGTGTCCGCAACGACTGGAACGCCGCAAAGTGACGGGCGCAAAAGGCACAAATCAAAACACAACCGCCACTTCGACGCCGCGGCGTAATGTTCACCACCTATCGCCGCTTAGGGGGGACACATCACCAGTCTATTGGTGTCACCCGTCATCACAAGTTACCAATCACCTCCCCGACGCGGGGCTACTGGGGGAAGGCTTTGCACTGAGCCACACTCTTGTGGCCCTTTGGGGATAGGTGTACCCAATCACTGCAGAAGTATTCGTGACAGTTCTCGAGCCTCTTTTTTTGCTGAATTTTCTTTGTTAGGGTTCGCCCCAGCCCGCACACCGTGGCGGCGTGTGTGGCGCGGCTGACTGCCACCGCGCCGGTCGGCGCCCAGGTGGAAGGCGGCCGTGTGGGACCATAGTGTCCCGGCCACCTTTCCGTCCGGCCTGGGCAGCGGCCCCAACACAAGCACGGGTCCGGCGCCTCTCATCTTGCTCCAGACGGCCGCCGCTGTATCGCCGACCTCCTCCAGCTTTTCGTTGGTGAATCTCGCGAGGCCGGAGCGCCGGTTATAGACGTTGCCGGTGAGCCATATGGCTATATTGCCGATCAGACCATTCCGGCGGTCGGCCCCGCGCCTCGTCATCATATATGTGGCCGAGGAGGAAGCCCCATGTTTCGCCTCCCCTCGCCCGGCAGAAGATGAGGTCGTCCCCGTCTTTGGAGGCAAACGGGGCCCGTCGAGCTATGGAATCTCCTATCAGCAGATGAACGCGAGGAGCGGACTCGGGGCCGTCCGGCCTCCGGTCACAGGCGTTCCCTGCTTCGGCGAGCTGCTCTGCCATCCAGGGGTCAGCATATCGGCCGTCTATCTGCAGCCCATGGCAGGTGTATACCCGTGTTGGCATGGCCCCCGTGTCGCGGTGGGCAGTGACGGCGGTCCCCAGACCCCAGCAAGGCAGTCGCGACCACGTCGCGGACATGAAGCACGAGGCCACCAGCGTTGGATATGACCTCGACGAACATATCCGACGCAGTCGCGAAAGCTCTGTTGCGAAAAGCCAACATCGCCAAACGTGGCACGAGGGTCAGCACGAGCACAAGGCTGCCCGGGGACACGACGCGACACATCTGTAGTAGGCTGAGCAGCCCGTTCCGCAGTGTTGCTAAGCAGTCCCTGAGCTTTCCCTCATCTCCCTCTTCTTGAAGTCTGGAGAGCGCGCTGCCCCCGAGGGAGATAAGGAAAGCGGCAGGGGGTGGTCGCATCTGGGAGGCGGCGAGCCCCAGGACGTACCAGTCCCCAGGGCAACAACAACAACAACAACAAAACACATTTATTAAACATAAAAAGGAAATAAGTAAATAGTTCAGGTGGTAGTGCAAAACCTGATGCTTAACTTGAGGCACCACCACCTGGTAGCATAAACAGAATATACCAGTATAGCGCCTTTTGGGGCGACTAACGGAGCGAGCGAGAGGGTGAGCCTTGCACGTGCGAAATTTCGAGGGGGTACCTCCAACTGACTTGTGCACGGCACCCTACTGACCGGTTTCTAGCGATGTGCCAAATTTGAGCACAATCGGCCCAGCCGTTCTCGAGATCTGGGAGCGGCACCCTGCACGTGCGCACGTGCAAAATGGGTCCCGACTGGCTTTTGCACGGCACCCTACTAACCGGTCCCTAACTGTGTACCAAATTTGAGCGCAATCGGTCCAGCCGTTCTCGAGATCTGGAAACGACCCCTGCACGTGCGCACGTGCAGCAGCACCCCAACTCTGGCACATGGATATGCAGTGCCTAGTGGGTGCCTACCTACATGCCAACTTTCAGCGCAATCGGCCAAGTAGTTACCGAAATATTGCAACAATTGCAAAACTGACACCTCTTCGTTTTGCACGTGGCACGTGCATAAGGGGTCACCCACATGCATCGGGAATAGTCCAATACTTGGTAGAAGGAATGAAGCTACCCTATAAAAATTACCGCGTGTAAATCGGTCAAGTGGTTGCTGAGATATAAGCCTCGCAAAAGCGTCCGCACGGCCGGCCGGCCGGCCGGCCGGCCGGCCGGCCGGCCGCTCATACTCAGAAATTTCCGTTATTCTACGTAAGACTCCGCTCGCTTCGCTCGCTCCGTAATAAATGTGGTCGAATCCAGGGCCGCGGAAAGTCGGGTCGGCCGTCGCGGCAGTTAGCGGTGATGAGCGGGCGTCTGCCATCTAGCTCCGGGACAACCCAGCTGTGGCCCCTGCGGGCCGGGCTGCCCAGTCACCAGGGACCTGACTAGGTGCACGTATATTAGCGAACTGAGCCAGGTCACCGGCGCCGGTGTCGGCAGGTGGCGTGCGGAGAGGTGGCTGTCACCCATACACGCCACATTTAAGGCCAGGCTCGGCCAGGCGTCCTGTTCTTGGCGGCCGCGACACTGGGAATGTGCATAGTGTTACATCGTGGTCTCGTGACAGACTGGCAGTTCTGGCTGACACTGTATTCTTCTCAGCGATCAAACGTAAACACTGAACAGTACATCTGAGTACATCCGACCTTGGCCGGGGCCGTGCACCGACTCCTGTGAACACCACCACAAACAGCTGACTGCCCGTAATGCTGGTCACACTAAAACGCTGCCAGTTACGGATAACGATACGACACATAGGATAGTGTCCCGGACAGCGTGGGACAGCCCCACGCCAGCAACCTATGTGTTAGGGGTTACAAGTGGCAATATTTTACAATTATTATCAGCACAATAAAAGTCGTAATGACTACTGGATCTTTTCCTCATTAAGCTGACCAACAGTGATCCGCTGATCACGGAGTCGGGGCGTCAGGTCAGAGGTCATGATGCCCCAGACATTCTCGATTTGGTTCATGTCTGGACCTCTGGCCACCCAGGGCAGTACTGTGATCAGTGGCTCGTGTTTGAAGGACCGCGTGGTGGTCCGTGCTGTATGAATGGGACTGTTGTCCTGCATGATCAGGACAGGTGTTGCCATCCTCCAACGGATGGTCCGTAGGAACTCGTGTGGTTGCTGGGTGACAGCTGTGGTCCAGGTGTTTCAGTCGGATGCAGAGGCGTCTGATCAGGTCGGCGGCGCCGTTGACAGCTGTGGTGTGGCTGGTGTCTTGCAGAGTCGGTACTCACCGGTCGGTACAACCGAGCCCTGCTCCAACTGCTTTCCCCACATCACTTCGACAGTCCGCCCAACTAAGTCTTCCAGGTTTGAGGCCTTGGTGTGATTGACGCTTCTGCACTCACGCTTTGTGATGTCCTTGCTTCATAGTTGACCTTTTTGGAGGATATTCGGTCCAATGCACTAACTAGTAGTAACATGTTGTTACTCGAAAAAGAAATGCGTTGATTTATAACACGTCTGAACAACAACAACAACAAAAATCCTATTGTGCGGACATTGGGAGGCGTTCTGTTCTTAGCGGCCGTGACACTGGAAAGGTGTCCAGGATAGTACCCCGGACAGCATGAGAGAGCGCCATGCCGGCGGCCCATGACAGGTGTATACCCGAGTTGTCATGGACCACCGGCGCCATGGCCTCCGTGTCGCGGACATGAAGCACGAGGCCACCAGCGTTGGTGGTGACCTCGGCGAACATATCCGACGCAGTCGCGAAGGCCCTGTTGGGAAACGCCAACATCGCCGAACGCGGCACAGGGGTCAGCACTAGCACGAGGCTGCCCGGGGACACAACGCGACACATCTGAAGTAGGCTGAGTAGCCCGTCCCGCAGTGTTGCTAAGCAGTCTCAGAGCTTTCCCTCATCTCCCTCTTGAAGTCTTGAGAGCGCGTTGCCCCTGATTGAGATGAGGAAGGCGGCAGGGGGTGGTCGGACCTGTGAGGCGGCCAGCCCCAGGGCGTACCAGTCCCCGGGGCGGCCGCCATCCAGACCAGGGACCACCAGCTGTGGCCCCTGCGGGACGGGCTGGTCAGTCGCCAGCGACCTGACCAGGTTTATATAAATAAAAGACCCCAGCCAGGCCACCGGCGCCGGTGTCGGCAGGTGGCGAGGCGCCCTGTCAGTCAGTTGATGTTCCATATCAAACTTGCAGCAGGAGTTCCTCAGGCAATTCGTTCCTCCATTAAAAATTGTGTATTTGAATGTAAGAGCTTTGTGTACAGGAAACACACACTGCTTTAAGCAGAGCACTTTGGCCGTAAGCCTGACATGGAACAAACTATACTGTAGCTATCAATTGTCAAGCTAGGTAGGTACTATGTATTTTAAAATAAGCGTAAAACACCAACACTTACCTTAACTTGGCGTGCTGCAGCTCCTCTCCATTTATTCGCGACCTGTACACTTGACGGCCACGAAGACGAGGCATGATTTGCTGCAATGATCTTCATATACATAGAAAAGAAGGACAATATAATTCAAATATACAAGAGAAGCACATTCATCCATTTCAGTATACAAATGCAATGATCAATGAATTTTAATACCGACAGCTTTGTAGCTTTTTTGTGCCTATTTGAATATTGCCGTTTTTCTGTGTATCTATCGTGGATAACATACAATTTACTCTGTAGTTACCTAATAAATACAGCAATGAAGAAAAACAAGTCCAGACGCAACTTAAACGAGTAATTCACAATAATATCCACCTATCCCCTAACAACATCCACCATTCACGACACTAAAAGGTGGCGTGAATAGAACGGCCACCGACAGCGCAAACAGCTGATTATTTGCGTTTGTTCTGCCGCTCTCGCTGCAGCTTGTGCCACTGCCCATGTTAAAGCACTGCCAAAATGCCGTGGATAAACATCGACCGCATGCCGTGAATGAGATGGCGTGAATAGCTATCCACGGCATTGGTAATATGCCGTTGCCGTGAATGGGCTCCATTCACGGCGTTTTGCCTATTCACGGCATTGGTAAGATTGGGCCCTGGTGCAGTAGGACGCGCAGGTAGAAGACCTCGCCGTGCCGAGGCGACTGTACACCACGCGGCCGAGGGTGTAGGTGTTGGCCAGGTCGCAGAGATCGTGTCTGGAGCCTCATGCGTGTGCACGCCGCTGGCCGGCGAGCTTGCCGCGTCACTTCCGTCACAGGGTGTCACGTTGTACAGATGCACAGCTTCCGCGATGGAGGAGAGTGAGCGGGACGCGATCACCTTCACGGTACCTGTACAAGCTTATAAGGCTCTACGGCGACTCTATGACGGCCACAATTGATAGCGAACGTGGTATATCTCCGTTGCAGTGCTGCGGCGCGGGCCTGTTTGCGGCCGGTGGTAAAATTGACTCGATGCATATGATCCAGTGGAAGACGTTCCTTCCTTTTTCTAAGACGATGCGTCTCCTCTGCGTGCTTCCTGTGTGCGCCTCGTTGACGTGAACTTCCCCCAGCGTCTCTGCCTGGCCCCTGAGCCAGAGCGGTTTAGTTTTCCTGCGGTACGGGGTTCCTACAGGTCCTTTGGACATGGCCGATACGACCGCATTTTACGCAAATGGGCCGTCCGTCGTCAGTCCACGGGTACCTCGATGTAAGGCGTGGTATCTGACCTGCAAGTCGTCTACACTTTTCTCTCGCCATTAATGGGTCGCCAGCTTCGCCAAATCTAGCCTTTAGGCGCTGTCTGAGAGTTTGCCAGTTGATACCGGCGGTTTTGTATATCACGGGAACCACATACAGGCCCGCCGTTCCGCCGAGCGTTAGTGTCGCAAGAATACACAATTTACGCATCCTTTCATAGTCGCAAGTTGGAGACAACTGATCCATGTCGTGGAGCCAGTTGATAAGTTTACCGATCTTCTCACCATTTAAGTTTCTCACATGTGTAGTCAGATTTTGTTCCCTCAATTCCTGTACTACGTCTTTTAGTGCTTTAGTGATAGTTTTTCGGCTGTGATGAAGCACGCTAGTCAAAACAGGTCAGCAACACAATGCACAAATCAACAAATACAAATTATCAAACGCAAAGTTGCAGAGTTGCAACACAATAACAACAAGCAGATGTGATTTTTTCATTCTTTTTTTTTCCATTTCATTGATTTTTTATTCATTTTTTTTTTGTATTTGTCTCACAGTTGCTCTGGTGGGTGCTGATCACAAATGACACAGCGACAGTCGGGGCCACGTCCGTGCTCGGCGGGCCGCACTGACTGAATGAGGCCGCTCCGGCAACCCGCACGCAGGCGGGGAGGCTCGCAAGCCTCTGATTGGTTGGTACAGTGACGTCACTTGGCGCGCTGTGACGTCATCCACGCAAAGCCCGGAGGATAAGATGGTGCATTTGTGAGCACAAAACACAGTAACACAATAATGGTAATTCCTGAGCTGAATAACACATATTGACCCTGCGAGCGACCACTAAAACACACACGATGGGTAGTCTGCTGGGTTTGTACTTGTGTGTATGTACCGTAGGCTGCATTGTCGGCGGGTAAATACTTTTGTTACCCACGGCAACCAGGATGGGGGGCACCAAGGCCCTAAATACAAGGTTGCACGGACTTATTTCTACTAAACCTACCAGAATATAGTTTCACGGTTGATTATTTAAATAATTATTCAATCAAAATTTCTTTATTATTATCTCGTAATCATTTATAAGCAATTTTATAAATCAACTTTCAATTTGCTTGCCTTTTACTAGCAAAATAACTTTTCTAGTATTGGGTCAACATAGTGGTGTAGCAGTAGGAACCACATCTGGCAAAACCCCAATGCCTACATACAGCAGAAAAGCAGCCACCAGGTGTCGCCACAGTCGCCACTTGGTCGCCACACAGATGTCGCGCGCGTCGCCAATCGCCACACTACCGATTTCCATAAGGACGCATATGTACGGATATGTATAGGAAAGTCGCCCTTAAGGATAACGCTTACATCCTTTGCTTATGAGGTCGGTGGTTGGAAATTGGGAGGGGCTCAGCTATTTTCGACCACGGATATGCCTTTATCACATGATGAGGAACATGCTGATAAGCGTTTTATGCGTCATAACAGCACAAGTATTTTTAATCATTTTTCAAAAATACCCGTTCTGCCGTATCTTTCAGTGCAAGGTGCCGTCGGTCATCCCCGACGTGACGTCACGCAGGGAATTTGCCAGATTTTCCTACTAGACTTCGACACCCCCTGGGGGGCACCTTCCTTTGTGTGCTGCAATGAGGGCCCCTGTGTTGTCTGTGAATATTGTCGTTTTTGACGGCACAATTTTCATTGCCAAGTAGACAGCGAGTAGCTCGGCCTGGAAAATGGGTAGGTAAGTAGGAAGCTTGATTGCTATCTCTGTTGTGCTGTCTGCCAGGCCTAGCTGAACTGGGGTGGCATCGGTTGCCACCCAATCAGTGTGGTGTTTGAACCTATTTTCATAGTCGTTGTTGTCGAAGCGCCATTCGTGAGAGAACAGGTTGTTTTGCACCATAGAGGTGAGCTCGCTGGAACGGTGGAGTATTTCCGAGACAAGTTGTACAGGCAGCTTGGCGATTGGGCGCACAAAGTTGACAAAGCCTGCTAGCCTCTGCGCATACAGGGTTGAGCGCTGGGGAACCCGTTCGATCGCTGCTAGGACTTTGTCTCTCAGCGTATTTGGGATGGACAGTGAGCGTGTTTGGAGGTTGAGATGGATTCCCAAGTACGTCAACTCGGTTGTGGGATCCAAGACTGACTTTTTCTCATTGATGGAGAGTCCGATTTCGGACATGTAAGCGGGGATCCCTTGTAGGTGTTCCTTTGTGGGTGCGACAAACAGAAAGTCGTCGAGGTACACATACGCGGTGACGCGTGGGAATTGGCCGGTGATCTGCTTTGCTGCCTCTTTCATAACGCATTGCATGATCCCGGGTGCTGTGGCGAGGCCCATGGGGAAACGGGTCCACCTGTACGTTACCCCTTGGTACTGCAGCCCCAGGTATCGACGGAGTTTTTTATGCAGGGGAATGTGAAAGAATCCGTCTCGCAGATCGACTTTGATCGCGAAGTGGGCCTCGTGGTTGGCGAGCACGTCAATGGGACGTGGAAGGCGACAGGTCGGCTTTTGTAGAAAGGGGGTCAGGTCCGATAGATCTTAAAGTATTTTACAGAAAATAGGAAAGAAATCCAACTGGCTGATGACGAGTAGAAGCCGAGGAAAACTTACCGTTACGTTGATAGTTGATGGCGAAGTCTATAAGAAGAAGAATTTGAAGAAGCTTGTGGTCACGACGTGCTGGCCTCATTGAGGTGGACCTTATCATGGCGATACCAACTGCGGCATTCATCTCGTACAATAGTGTCGGTTCGTGAGCTTCCGCGTCAACGCGCAACCCAGAGGCACGAAGTGAAAGGGGCACGTCACTGTTCTGATGCTTTCTACCATTTTCTTACACGCTCGTTCCATATGAGAGGAGGCTGTTTTTTCCCCACGCCGTGCCGAGCACCTGACCATTGTAACGTGGTAGGGCACCCAGGACTAGGACCCCCTGAGGTCCACGGGACGCCGCCTGGAGAACTGTTGCCCTTACGTCTAGGCCTATCTGGATCAGCTTGCCCTCGGCGATGTTGCCGAGCCCAGTGAGTCGATTGTAGACATCATTACCACTGAGCCACAGGACTATCGATCATCTGGCCAGCCCGAAGGCGGATACTCCCTGCTCCCAGCGCAGAAGGTCCCCATCAAGATGCTGCAGAGTTGACGCCCAGGTGGCGCCTCCTCGGGTGCGGTTTATCACCCAGTCGCCAGGAAGGCGCGAGTCCATGTGGGAGTCTCGAGTCACAGAGTCGCCCACCAGGAGATGGACTGCAGGTCGTCGGTGCCAAACCCCGCAGTACCGCCCTGCCGGACGCCGGACGCGTGACATTCGAGCACGAACTCCCCCGCGTCGGCGTCAAACGAGGGGAGCGTCAGCACTGGAGCCTCAGACAGCGCCTGCTTGACCCGCTCGAAAGCGAGCTGGCACTCGTCGGTCCATTCAAACCGGATATCTTTGTTGCAGAGGCGAAACAGAGGGGCACAGATCGCTGCGTAGTCGCGGATTAAACCCTTAAAATAATTGCACAGGCCCAGGAAACTAGCCATCTGCTTGGCCGTTTTAGGAACGGGCCAAGTCATGACCGCCTCGACCTTCACCGGGTCAGGGGCCAGGCCCTCCTTACTGACGACATGACCGAGAAAGGTCACCTTGGGCTGACAAAACAAACACTTTCCAGGTTCAGAGTGAGACCTGCCTTGTGCATGCGTGAGAGTACGGCGCCCAAATTGTCGATCATTTCCTCAAAGTTGCTACCGCGCACGATAATATCATCAAAGAAGCACAGACATTTCTCAGGGATAATATCACCTAGCACGATATTCAGCAGGCGAGCACATGTGAAGCTCGCTCCGGAGAGACCAAAGCACATCCGCGTGAAAGAGTAGTTTTTCCACGGGGTGGTGATGGTGACCTTCTGCTGGTGCTCGGGGTTTATTTTCACCTGGTAGTACGCCATGTTCATATCGAGGGTGGAGAACATGGACAACTCATCCAAACCATCAAGGACGTCAGAAATCTTTGGGATAGGGTAGGCGAGGAGCTCAGTGACAGCGTTCAGTCTCCGCATGTCACACACCACTCGGATCTTTCCCGATTTCTTCCGAACGACGCAGATGGGAGAGGCCCAGGAGCCGTTACTCTATAAACATAAAGCAAATATAAACATAAAGTACTTCTCATATCGTGAAATGTCAAATGCGAATCCGTGCACCTCCTACACATAAAGATCTTGCAGCGCTGCTATGCGGGCAATGAAGCCCTTGTCTGGAAACGTGCCATATAAGAAGATGACAAAGTGCTTTTACCCCTTATTATTTAAGGGGTAAAAGGGGCTGGGCCAATTGAATCAATCAATCCAGACAATCTCTAAAAACAATAAACATTGAAAGCGGAACAATTGAGACCTAACGAAGGCAATTTAATGAAGGATGGCTTCCGAACTTGGAATGTATACTTAACATGTACATTAACGAGCGACGTAAATGACGTCCAAATAGGTACATATTTCACTAAGAAGTCCAATTGAACATTACAATTAGAACCTAAATATTTGAAGAATTGTTTATTATGGCATTTTTATGAAATGGTTAACCCTCTAGTGCCCCCCGGTATCATATCTGTAAGTCAATTTGCAGAAAATTCGCCTGCTAATCATAGAGGTGAAAATTGTTGAAAACCCTGCTGTATCAGAAGTGGTACGTCTTGGCAACCACCTGGTGGCAAAATTTTTAAGTAATGATTTCTCAGTTTCCCACCAGGTGATTTTGAAGAGGGTCAGTTTGTCCTTTGCCGAAAATCAATTTGAGATGCAAGTGTAAATTTAAGCATTTAGAAAACAAAAAATTAGTTATTTGGAAAGAAACTTGGTATACTGTGAGACAAATGTTCAACACATATCATAGTATGTTGCAAAACATCGCAACTTTTTCAGGGTCAAAGATATGGACCCCTATTTTTGGGGATGCTAGATATGATACAGTGGGCATAGCACTCCAATATTTTCTATGAAATTTTCGCCGCTGCAACATACGGTGTGCCAATACCATAGTTTTCTCAGGTGATAAGCATTGCAATGGCCTGTGAGTCATTGCAAATGACGATGGTACAAGATGCATAAATTTGTGAAGTTCGCACCTCTTGCGCCAGATAACTCTATTTCGCTCCAGACTTAAAATGTCATAACGATATTGGTACGCTTATGCCGCCTCTCATCCTTGTCAATCTTCCAACATCTAGCTTTCTATGAGTGGCCTTACATGCCTCATACATCTCGACTTTTCTAACGCTCATAGGAATATGGTTTTGCAACTGTTTGACGATGACAATAGTGAACTTTTTGATCTGCAGGACACTAGCAGACCATATCTTCTAAAACCACGTTAGGAATGACATGCTATCGATGACAAGCTTGTTGATTTCAAGGAACGATCATCCGTGCGAGCATTTATACTCGTGAAACCAAAAATTGAGACTTGATGTTAGGGACAGGAGGATTCAGCGGTCTCTTGCACAATTTCGATATTCCAACAGGGGTTGTGGACGGGCTTATTTATGTCTTGTGGGTCTATGTGTTAGCTAGGCATGGCTGAAGACTTGCATTAGCAGCCAGCAGCATTTTTCACTCATATTGGAGAACGACTCACAATTTGTTTGCTATTCAAATCTCCTCCGTTCATCCCAGTAGTAAGAGATTGAATGTGGAGTGGAAAACTATACCGTCATCTTCAGAGGAAGCTGGCTAAACGGGCTCGCCATGAAGACAGACTCCGGACCGAAGGGCGTGGTTCCTTTGATTTCCTATATAAGAAGTAGGTAACCATGCACTGCTGCCAGGTTCCAGCAGGTGCCTGACACCTGGCAAGCATTTTCACTGCCAGGTATGTCATTTGTTGCCATATATTGACATATACCGCCAACTGTGGTAGCTGAGTGCCACTGAACAAAAAGGATTTATAGGTACTAAAACATGGATACTACTTTTGTACTGACCATAAGAATAAAAGTTAAAGTGCGGCATTGCGTAATGCGTATGCTCACCTCCATATGAGGTCAATGAATATTGTGCAAGTTCCTGCCGATCGGTGCACAGTTACCTGTACCTTTGTTGTCTGACACGTACAACGGTTATTGCACTGGTCAGTGCGCGGCTGTTATACTGACGCCGATGACATCAGGACCGCATGACCATCGACCAGTCAAAGTACTAACTGACGATTCACAGGCTGAGAGTTTCAGTCACCCGAGATTGTCCGGCTATCATGAAGATAAACCAACATCGTCTTTGGCATTGATCCCGGTCCGTCGGCAGGCTGTCCAGCATTTTGCATCAGAACTGCTTCACTTCAACCACTTACCGCGAGCCAACTGTAATGTCTTCATTTCTATATCAAGTATGCATAACGCATCTACGTTTGAGAAGCACGGCCCACATGTCTGAATTATGAAAAAATTGCACAAGTGCAACGCGCTGTATCGTGGAAATTGAAGGAATAGAAGGCACTCGTAAATAGATGCCTATGATTAGCGTTGTTCCCTAAGCACCGACTGAAAGGACATTTTGATACAAGAAGGATGCCAATGAAATATTAAGAAAATGTTCTGATAAAAAGTGCACAATAAAGGATGTCTTGTTGGCATTTTACACATTTTAACTGCCACTTTTATCACTGAAATTTTTAATAATATATATTTTCTCATCTATGTCTTCACTTCCTTCTGTGTGGTCTGATACCACTAAAAATTACCAAGTGGAATGCCCAATGTATCATATTTGATACAAAATTTATTTCCGAAATTTGAACTGCGAAAAAATATTTGACTCCAGAATTTGAACCAGGGACCCAAAATGAATCATATGTCACAAGGTGCTAATTTTAGGAACCGTGGAACTATGTGTGGGCATTAGAGGGTTAAGATGGCTAGTCTCACTGACCACGCTTACCATTGAGAGACGATATACTTGCCCATAGCTCTGCGCTGACGGTAGCTCTCTTCTCTTTTCGGTAGCGGTCTCGCAGGACCGTCAGCATGGCGGCTGCGTTCGCTCTGAAACTTTTGATTGTCTTTGCTTCATGCGTCGCAAGCCTGGTGCTGGACCAAATCTTTGGTGTGACGAATTCCTTTTCGAAGGGGGCAGCCATCAGCTCTCAACGTTTTACCATGACTGAACATTTTAGTGACTTCGGTGATTGTGTCCACCACATCTTGCACCCAGAGACAGCTTGGCTCTTGCTTGGCGTCCCTCTCAGCCAGTTGCATGAGATGGGTCGTGTCCCAGACGGCAGGCATGGATTGTACATCAGCGTGCGCTCCAGCCTTCTCGTTGAGCGCTTCTGTCAACCGCTGTGCCACTGACGCATGGTGGTACTGGCCGTCAGCCGAGAAACACGCCACTTGGCTCGCCGAATCAACCCCCACCTCACTGAGTGTTGCTTTGATTTCTCGGGCGATGGAGTCCCCATCATGATTTCTTACCACGGGTGCACCAGTGGCCCCAGTACTTGCACCATGTGGCCTGTGGGTGCGTCCGGGAAAACTGTGTATATAGCCGTGATATCCTCAGTCCGGCGATTCAGCGTGACATTGTCGGCTGTCACGGACACAGGGGTGAGATTTAACATGCTTCTTTACCATGGACATCATCTCGTCATAGAAATCGTCTCGGAAAGCCGTCATCTGCATGGCACTGTGATTTTTGTTTCCCGCATTTCTGCATTTGCATGGAGCAAGACGATGAGCTCCTCGAACCTAGCCCGTGGCAGAGTGTTCTTCAGGATGTAATATGCTGTTTGCAGCACTTGGAGGGCTGCGGTGCTAGCCCCACGCGCTCTGGCTTCGGACTTGGATGCTGCCTCTTTTGTGGCACTTGCGGGCGAATAGACGAGGCGCTTCCAGCTGGTGGATGGAAAGCCGGCGGAAAGACAGGATCTGGTGAGGGGCGAGAGTTCAAAGGAATAGACTTGATGAATCGCCTGTTGCGGATGACTGGTACTAGCGTCATAGGAGATGGGATCTGAAAGGACTTGGGCTGTACTGCAGATCCGGTGACACGAACTGGTCCGCGCCATAATTTTGCATTGTCGTGACGCACACGGACTTGATCGCCCGCTTTGGGCGAGGGAAGTGGCCGCGCGCCAGGCCTCCTGACATATCCTTCCTTTTGACGGCACTTTTGTCGTTCATGATGCTGGCGAACCGCGATGAACGGTACCGCGATACGGTACAGTAACACAAAAATGCCATCATGACTTGCAGTCCAGGCAGATTATCAGTTCAAATTACCTGTCGTTTCTTGCCGTTCTGCAGGTCGTACCACATCAATGGCGTCATCCACATCCATGCCAGTGCCTGCCAAGTTCGTCATTGCCGGTCGCCCGCCAAAGAGGTGTTCCAGTTCTGCCGTGAATGACATGTTGTGTCGGCTCTCGCCACTGGTTTGGTTTTTTCATTTTGGTGGCTCTGAATCCTTTCTTGAGTTTCCGAAGCTTCTCTTTGATTTGTTTTGCACTGTACAAAGTTGACCCGGCAGTTGATATAGTAAATGGGTACATTCAAAACTACCTCCAATTATTCTACAGCCTCTCGTGTTAAAGTGCACTGCACTGTCAATATAGAAACTAACCTTCGGTTAAATCCATGTTCATGCACTGACCTCTCAATACCGGCATGCACCACGGCATGACATACATTCCTGCCGTCGAGAGCACTCAGTATTTGATCTTCGATTAAAATATCAATGTTGTAGTTTCATGGTCCGGCCAAGGACCAAGGTTTTCGACTCCAGTTGACTGGGCGGGGAGCATCTGTATGTGCTCCATCCCCTGGCGCAGCATTTTTGGGCTCGGAATGCCGAGCCGTGGCCTCAGGTTGCGATGGGCACGCGCTCTTTGGTAGTAAAGTGACAACTTTTCACCAGCTCTGCGTCAGAGTACCGACGACCATGAGGCTTGGATGTCGCCGTTTTCAGTTGCATTTGTGTGAACAACAGTATCTTTTCCGGCATCACTGTTGCCAGATGTTCCACTGCCTTCTGGGTGTCGCTTTTCGCCTTCATATTTCTTTAGCACGTTACTTGCTCCTGCAACCTTTGGGTCTTGCGAGCGTAGCTTGTTGATAGATGCAGCTTGTACTTTCAACTTCCTCTTCAATGCCTCAACATCGACATTTTCCTTTGAGCCAGACTCACTTTCAGGCGAAGAAGACTGGTTCATCCACACTGGTTTAGTCGGTTGCGCCTTTGTTCTCACAGCTGTCCGCCATGACAGTTGAAAGACCGACCCAATGCATGGTTGGTTCCATTGGATTGCCTGAAAAACAAAAACGATGGATCTGTTCTATTAGATCTGAAAGAGGCCTAAGCCACCAGCGTCCAGCACATATAATTTTTCACAACACCAAGACATCAAATGCGTAATATCCACTTGATCATTAAATGTAACCACGTGAATCAAAATCAGTTATATCAGATCAGTTAAATGCTTGCTTTATTGCAACTGCAACCCGACAGAGCACAGTTCTACCGGGTTGCACGCAGCCTCATTATCTATGGGGATGAGCGCGAAAAGAAAGCGTAAGCCGTCTGGGAAGCACTCACGGACGCCTCCTCTAGAGCGCGAGCCCAGTGCAAGCCATCCTCCAGGAGCCCCAGTTCCGATTAGCGCGAAAAGAAAGAGTAAGCCGTCTGGGGAGCACTCACGGACGCCTCCTCTAGAGCGCGAGCCCAGTGCAAGCCATCCTCCAGGAGCCCCAGTTCCGAGCACGCCTCACGCATGGTGGCACACACACGGCCATTCACCGTGCGCAGGTGCTCGTAGGAGTGCGGACCCCGCACGTTGTTGAGGCCGCCGCACTCTCCGGCACGCGGCGTGGTTCCCCGCAGGGGGCTGACCGTGGTCAGAGCTGCTGCTTAGCCGGGGTCATCTGGCTCCGGCTGTGCGGCGGCTGTGACTTCGGCCAGTAAGGGGAGTAGCGCCCCCTCGGCCCCAGCTTGACCGCGTTTGACCTGGACCTTGCTTACTGGATGGATTGTCTGCAGGATTGGCCCCGCAGGGGGTTGGCAGTGGTCTGGGTCGCTGTTGGACTGGGCTCCTTGGGCCCTCGCCCCGCGGCGTCCCTGGCCTCGGCCAGCAAGGGGAGTAGCGCCCCCTCGGCCCCAGCTTGACACTTGGTTGCTTACGACTTGCTTCGATCAGTGGATGGACAGATAGTACGGCCTGACTTTTCTTGGTTTCCGTTGTTTTGTTTCTGTTGAGCGGTCTTTGTTTGCTCTTGCTTTGCTTCTTACCGGATGTCCGCGTTTCGTTCGATCACAGCTTTTCTCATTCCTTTCTTACACTTTTTCGTTGTTGCACCCGCAGGAACACAGCCGAGTTGGGCTAGTGTAAGGGGAGTGGCGTCCCCTCGGGTACCAGCCGGTTTTACTAGGCTAGGCGAGCCGACCCGTACCCCAGGACAACGGGATCCTGGAGGTTGAGCCCCCCGCCGTGCGGAGCCAGTCGCGGTGGCTGGGCAACACGCCTCTTTGGCCCTGAGTTCTGTAAGGGCGGGACACTCAGTGTGGCGCCGCACTTGAGGAGCCAACCCCAGTCGTGATGCCGCGGGGGGTGGTGTCGGAGAGGTGTCGCCGGCGGGGTTCGGGCACTTGTGCTCGTCCTCCGTCGGTGGGACTGATCTGTCGCTGCCCCTAGCGGTGACTCGGCGAGGCGTCAAGGGAGGAGGCGGTATCCGACCGTGGGGGGTGGTGAGTCTCTCTCTCCCCCTCGGAAGGTGCCGCCAAGTCCCGTACAGTCAGCTCGGCCGTCCTAGGCCTTGTAGCGGCGCCGTTGCGGAGCGTCGGCGGCCGAGCTGGCGGAGACCAACAGACTTCCATGGATTCCAGAACCAACACCTCCTCGATCAACCCTCGGCCCTCCGCTTCGGCAGAGAGCCACTCCAGTCGGCGCGGTGACCACCACCCTCCACCGCCAGCGGCCGACTCCCGCCCCGCTCAGACGGGGCGATCTGATGGTGTGGAGCCCCGTGGTGGTGTGCAGCAGGTCGCTGCACCGACCCCGCGGGTGCTTGTTTTCTCTTGTGAGAGCAAGAAGCTCTCGACCCTGTCCCCTTTCCAGCGCCGAGAAGGGTGTGACCGCTTCGGGAAAGCCATCCGGTGCGAAAAGTTGAAAGACGGCAGTATCGAAGTGGAATATTCGGAGGAGAAGGATGCAAAGCGAGCCCTTGCAGCCACGGAATTCGCCTACACGTTGAAGGATGATCAAGGCAGACGTCTGGTAAGGCTCCCTCTATCTGTGACGGCACACAGAACGAAAAACTCATGCAGAGGGGTGATCTTCTGTTTCGATCTCGAGGGCGTCAGCGATGAGGACATAGCCGAAGGACTGTCGGATGTTGGAGTGACGGAGGCGCGTCGGATCCGTTCCAGGAGGGCCGGCGTTTTAACTCCGACTCACAACATCATCCTGACTTTCAATCGCACGGATCTGCCACAGGACGTATTAATCGGTTATCTCCGAGTCAAGGTGCGCCCGTACATCCCTGGCCCGATGAGGTGTTTTAGATGTTTAAGGTTTGGCCACACTCGTGACTTCTGTAAGAGCCGGCCAACCTGTGGGAACTGCGCTGCAAGTGACCACACAGGAGAGGAGTGTACTGCCGAGCAGAAGAAGTGCGTCAACTGTGACGCGAGCCAGACGCCACACAGTGCCTTTGATCCAGCATGTCCAGCATTCCAGAGAGAGAAGGAGATCGTGGCCATCAAGGTCACAGAGCGGGTGACGTTCCGTGAGGCGCGAGAGCGCTACAACTCGAGTCATCCAAGGCGTTCCTATGCCAATGTTTCAAAGAGCAGTGGTGCTTCCCAACCAGCAGAGAGTGCGCAGCAGCAGCAGCAGCAGCATGGCGATATCAGGCAGCTGATTGCTCTGCTGCAGTCGTTCGGCCTCACTCTCAGTGGTCCCGGCATCCCATCGGGACCAGCGACGCATCGGGTGTCGCAGACATCCACAGCAGCTACCACAGCTGCTGCAACGCAGACCTCTCCCATTGGAACGAGAAGGGCCGGCGAGTCCAACCCCGGCGGTGGTCGGACCTTGGTCGGAGGCCGCCTCGGCTCCGAACAAACCAACACCGCCGGAGGTGAGGCGTCCCCGCCGCCACGCCCTCCCAGACGGCCCGGTCCATCGCCCACGGCGGTGACTGAAGCCCTGCGGCGGGGACAGGATGAACAGCGGGCCTTCGAGGAGCGGCGGGCCGGCCGCATCCAGAAGGCCCTGGAAGTCGGGAGCTCCGCACGAGCGGAGGTCGCGCCGGCCCCGTCATCGGCAGCGCAATCACCTCAGCTGCCTGGCTCGGCCCCAGCGGAGAAGCCCCCAATGGGGCCTCCACCTCCTCCGCCACGAACCCCTAAACCAAGTCCACCGCCGCCTCCCACAGCGGCGGCAGTGGCCCCAGCACATGTAACGTCTGCGTCAAGCGCTGGCGAGTCCCGACCTCCCGTTGAGGAGCGTCCGGCAAAACGCAGCTTGCCGTGGGAAAGCTCGCCGACGGAGGGTGGCACTCCACGAATCCGCCAGCGGTTTCAGCCCGGCTCGACCGGAGGGCGGTCCAGCTCCGCCGACGGCAGGCCCCGGCAGGGCCATGCCCGGATTCGGTTCGGGCAGGACACGCGCCCCGGCGCGGACGAATACGTCTAGTCAAGGTAGTCGTTCTCAAGGTAGTCGTTCTTCCCTTTATCGTTCCTCTCAGCCTTTGAACATCATTTTGGATGTTGTTTCGTCCATTTGGACGTTTCACACGGGTTGGCAGTTTTGCCGTTCATATGGGCAGTTTTCTGTTCTTATGAACTTGTTCTTCGAGTCTGTGCTTTTAGCTATAGGTGGTCAATCGTTTATATTTGCGCCTCTGCCTCTTCTTCTAAGCGCGCTTTTGCGCCGTCTTAAACCCCATGCATTTTATTCTACAGTGGAACTGTAGAGGTCTAAAGCCAAACTACCAGGACCTACAGTCAGTCGTTCGTCGGCGCAACCCGTTTATTCTCTGTCTGCAGGAGACAAAGCTGTCGCCCGACACGACTTGCTCCATAAAGGGCTATGCCGTCTACAGGAAAGACGTGCATTCTCGAACCATTGCCCATGGGGGCGTTTTACTAGCGGTGCACCACAGCATACCTGTCAGACCGCTACTGCTGAGCTCCCCTCTGCAGGCAGTAGCCGCGAGGGTGCACCTCAGTCACCGGGAGGTCACAGTCTGTTCGCTTTATCTCCCGCCGGGTGTAGCACTCCCGGTGGCTGAATTGCGCCAACTGCTCCTTGAGCTCCCGGCGCCAGTCCTGGTAGTGGGTGACTTTAACGCCCACGGCACTGCATGGGGATGTGACGACACGGACACCCGTGGCCGTGCTTTGGAATCCTTTATCTGCAATGAGTCACTCTGTATTTTAAATACAGGACAGCGGACTCATTTTACGGTGCCCTCCGGTCGGACCTCAGCTCTGGACCTGAGTCTCTGCAGTCCACAGCTGGCTGATATTTTTACCTGGACCGTCCACGACGATCCACTGGGAAGTGACCACTTTCCAGTGTGGATCCAGTTCCAGGGAGACCCAGCTTTAGGCTCACGACCTCCGCGGTGGAACCTGCACAAAGCTGACTGGTCTGTGTTTGAAACATCTATAGAAACGGCATTTTTATCTGGAACCGAGACTTCTGCCATGTCGGCAGAGGATTTTACTTTACTCGTTCTAGGCTCCGCAGACGGGTGCATCCCCAAAACGTCAGGTCAGCCCCGCCGAACTCCAGTTCCCTGGTGGACTAAGGAGTGCGGAGACGCCATCCGAGCACGGAAGCGCGCTCTTAAGAAGTTTGACCGGAGCAGTACCGCAGAAAACCTGATCGCTTTTAAGAAAGCGCGGGCCCTTGCTCGTCGCACCATCAAAGAGGCAAAGGCTGTTTCCTGGCGAAACTACGTCAACTCTTTAAACCGTTTTACTCCGACGACTCAGGTGTGGACACGCATTAAGCGCATATCCGGACGGTACAGCTCTGTGCCATTGCCGGTGCTGAGAGTGAATAACTCGGACATAGTTCACCCTTTTAATGTCGCAGAGGAAATAGCCCGAACACTCTCAGAGCGCTGCCGAGGCGGGGACCGCCAGGCGCCACACCGTCAAGCTCGGCGCGAGCCAGGCGCCGTGGACTTCGGGACCACTGAACACTTTGCGTACAACGAGCCGTTCAGCATGACGGAATTGACATCCGCTATAAGCTCCCTGCGAAGTGTGTCAGAAGGCCCTGACGGCATCCACAACGATATGATCAGACGTCTCCCTGCAGTCGCCTTACAAGCACTGCTAGCGACATTCAACTCGCTCTGGGAGTCGGGGACCTTCCCTGCCGCCTGGCAAGAAGCCACGGTGATACCCATCTTAAAGCCTGGCAAGTCGGGTCTTGATCCGCTTCACTATCGTCCAATCTCCATGACTTCATCCCTTTGTAAGTTAATGGAGAAGATGGTGAATGCGCGTCTTAGCTGGTTTTTGGAACACCACAATGTTTTTACTAACGCGCAGTGTGGTTTTAGAAAACATCGAAGTGCGGTTGACCACCTTGTAGCTCTTGACACTGAGGCACACGCCTGTTTTAAACAGAAGAAGCACCTGGGAGCAGTTTTCTTTGACATTGAGGCTGCCTATGACACTGTGTCACGTGGCGACATCCTGAAGAAGCTTTTCAGGTATGGGATCCGTGGCTGCATGGGCTATTTTATCCAGAACTTTTTATCCGATCGTCGCTTTAAGGTTCGTGTGGGTAACCATCTTTCCAGCTGTTCTGTGCAGGAGAACGGAATCCCTCAGGGAGGTGTTCTCAGCGTGGCACTCTTCGCTGTCATGATAAATGACATAGGGGATGCACTTCCGGCCTCTGTGGGCAAGTCGCTCTTTGTAGATGACTTCGCCATATGGTTCTCCGCTGCAAGCTCTCGACTAGTCTCGAGACAGCTGCAGCTTGCGGTCAGGCGCCTAGAACGCTGGAGTACAGATAACGGTCTTCGCTTCTCCACTAGCAAAACCGTTGCAGTGCACTTCTGTCGCCGCCGATGCGCAGATCCGCACCTCGGTATCCGTCTGTACGGTGAGACGATCCCGACACGACCTGTGGCACGGTTCCTTGGAGTCATGCTTGACAGGCGCCTGACCTACAGAGAGCATTTTAGAACGCTTCGGGAGAGATGTTTTAGATCTCTTAACGTTTTAAAATGCGTTTCGCGTACGTCGTACGGTGCTGACCGTAGTACGCTTTTACTATTGTACCGTTCCCTGATCCGATCCAAGCTGGACTATGCATGCCTTGTGTATGATAGTGCCAGCGAGTCTAGTAAACGGACACTCGACACTATCCATCACGCCTCACTACGTGTGGCCACTGGAGCATTCCGCACGTCACCAGCCGCGAGCCTCCTTGCCGAGGCTCATGAGCCCCCTCTGTCTCTTCGGAGACAGATGCTCGGCATGAGATACGCCCTGAAACTCCGCCAGCACCGCACTCATCCGACTTACCCATATGTCTTCGCGGAAGACCTTCTTTCAATCTTTGACGGTGGGTCGAGAAGGTCCCTGCCATTCGGTCCACGCGTGCAGGACCTGTTTGAGAGGAGCTGTATAGGGTTTCGGAACGTGATCCGCATTGACCCTTTGTCATCACCGCCATGGCAGCTCATCCGACCACGGATCGACCTGTCTTTAGCCGACGTTAGAAAAAGCGACATCGCCCCTCTGGAGTTTCGTTCTCGGGCATTGGAGCTTTTAGCGTCTTACGAAGGCTACTCCTTTACTTTTACAGATGGTTCAAAGTCCAGCCAAGGGGCTGGCTGTGCCTTTGTTGCGAGTGGAGCCACTCGATCGTTTTCACTGCCATCTGACGCCTCCGTCTTTACGACGGAACTGGTTGCGATTTTGAAGGCTCTCTGTTTTATCGAACTGTGTGACGAGGACTTACACCTCATTCTATCAGACTCCATGAGCAGCCTTTTGGCCTTGCGGAGCTTTTATCCAAGTCATCCCCTTGTACAGGATATTCTGCTCCGTCTTACCTCATTGCAGCAGACTGGGAAGTCAGTTCAGTTATGCTGGATACCGAGCCACGTGGGCATCACTGGCAATGAACTGGCCGATGCAGCCGCGAGGCGTGCTATGTCAGCTTTGTGCACTCGCCGTTTTCCTCTGCCGGCGCGGGATCTTTTCCACGCCGTCAGTCGTTTTTTGCAGTCCCAGTGGCAGCAGGCATGGGAGGCACAGCTGAGCAGTAAGCTCAGGGAGATCAAGCCGGCTCTAAGTCGGTGGGAATCCAGCTCGCGCAGGAGCAGAAAGGAGGAAGTTGCCCTTTGCAGGCTCCGCATTGGGCACACCTTCGCTACTCACGGCTATCTGCTGCGCGGTGAAGAAAGACCGAACTGCACCCACTGTGGGGAGCAGCTCTCAGTGGCCCATGTGCTGCTGACGTGCCGCCGGCTTGCCGCGATGCGGTCACACCACCTCGGGCATCTTGCGCCCACAGTGACTCTCTTAGATCTTCTCTCAGATAACTCGCGCTGGATCCAGAACGGTAGCATATTTTCCTTTATCCGTGCAGCCAATTTCCCCGTTACTTTCCTTTCCTAAGCATAACACGTAAATAAGTAAGTAATTAAAGACGTAATTCAAATATATGTTATGGGCGCAAAATGACCTCGTAGTCGGCGCGCCCCTAACCCCCAACAAACAAACAACAAACGCGGCGTGGTTGTGTACGAGTACATGCGTGACAGTGTGTCCGACGCGAATACCCCCGGCACGTCAGGGTGAGGCTGTTCCTCCAATAAAGAAATAATTCGCCTGTCCTCCTAAACAGGATAGTTCGCTATTATATGACAGTGCATGGGCCGAATGAATCCAGACACATTCACCGGAGAACTTACGACAATGCACAAACGCAAAGAACTTACACAATTGGTCACAAATGATTCACCATTTGCTCGTATCACAGGGCAGTCCTCTCCGACTACCTTATCCGGTTACGCCAAGTCCGAGCCCGAGCATCCGAGCCAGAAGATGGAGCTTTGATCGAATGATAACAAGAGATTTGCCAACAAACAGCCCTGACCCCTGGTGCTTGACCCACGTATTCAGGGTTTTTTTTTTTCGCCGGCACTTGGCCGCGCGCGCGCAGCAACCCACAGAGAGCCCTTGCCTCTTTCGAAGTAAATTGACTGTGAATACGCCTTACTGCACCCGCTTGCGTTTCTCGATCTGGAGCTACCTCCTCCTCTTCTGGCCCAATTTCCAGCATCGTACCCAGGTCTTTACCTGCGTACTTCGTCGCGCTTCCGCTGTGTCATCATAAGCATCGCTGTTTCCGCCAGCTCAGTTGTTACGGAGCGAGCGAAGCGAGCGGAGTCTCATACTGAATTAAGGGAAAATCCTGAGTATGAGCGGCCGGCCGGCCGGCCGGCCGGCCGGCCGTGGGGACGCTCTTCAAAAGCTAATATCTTAGGAACGGGACATCCGATTGACAAACGGTCTTCTTTACTGAATGTCACTTGGACGTAAAAGTTCTGTGGTGTGATGGCCACCATGCGTTCTTGCCAACCACCGCACGTGGCGCGTGGTAAAGTTGGACATTTTTTAAGAACCCCCAAAATTGCAACCTCAATAACGGCACAACGGTTGGGCCGATTGAATTGAAACTCGGTACACAGTTAGGTCTCCATCAGATAATTCATCTGCATGTGTTAAGGTTGGGGTGCTACAGCACGTGCGCACGTGCAGGGGGCGCTCCCAGATCTCGAGAACGGCTGGGCCGATTGCGCTCAAATTTGGTGCACGGTTGGGGACCAGTTAGTAGGGTGCCGTGCAAAAGTCAGTTTGGACCCCGCTTGCACGTGCGCACGTGCAGTGTGCCGCTTCCAGATCTCGAGAACGGCTAGGCCGATTGCGCTGAAATTTGGCACAACGCTAAACACCGGTTAGTAGGGTGCAGTGCACAAGTTAGTTGGAGGTACCCCCTCGCAATTTCGCACGTGCAAGGCCCATCCTCTCGCTCGCTCCGTTGGTCGCCCAAAAGGCGTTTTACTGGTCGTATTGGGGAGCCTGTTGTACGCTCTGTGAACTTGTTTGTCATGGCCCATATGTCGCGTCAGCACCTCGAAGTCTGCGTCAGTCAGAGGAAGTATATGAGATGCGGTACCGCAGATTTCCCGAGCCTAGTTGCTGTGAAGAGTTTATGAGAGGTGGGGCAGCATCCGGAGATAAAACAGGTCCCCGTGGCTGGGCGTCAGGCTCACCACCCGGCCGATGGTGGGCGCCGCCTGCACGTTACGGCGCCGGAGCCACCGCTTCTGACCGGCGTCCCAGCGGTACTTTTGAGGGAAGTCTGGGTTATAATACTCGGAGGCACTCGGGGTTGGAAAGTAAACGCCGTAACATTTTGGTCATGAACAATGCACATTACACTCTCATTATATTTTAATAAATAAGTATTTCACGGACAGGGCGCTGCAGCATACCTCAACGTTGACGTGCTGAGCGGGAGGTACGAGCAGTGCGGCACCACCCACTGGTTGGTGATGAGCCGGCCGTCACGTGTCGTCTTCTATCCGTCTGCGGCGACCCGCCGCCGGTACACGGGGTACGGGCTGTCGTCGCGCCACTCCGTAACGGCCGCGTACGGCTTGGGGAATCCCTTATCGCAGCGACCGTCGATGATGCACGCGGGGACTGGTCGGATGTGTTGCACGGCCGGTGCACCATCGACCGCACGACGATGGCGTGGAGCCGCCGCGCCTGGTCCGACTGTGTCGGGTCGGGCAGCTCGGGCGAGATGACGGCATCCAAGTCGTCGGCGGTCCGATCTTTTGGCCGGACGATGATGAGGATGTGGCTGTGTGGTAGGCCTGGCTTTGGCTGATTAGACAGCGTTCCCTCCTGAACTTGCACCCTTCTCGTGATATTGTGCTCTTGTGAGATGTGCTGTTTCCCAGCTTATGTATCTTATGTATTTAGCATTGAACCTTCGGTCACACCAAGTGTCATGTTCAACACACCACCACTATGGGTATTGCGGTACTTTGACGATCCGATTGCACTATGCACTCGCCCAACATAATAAATAAATAATAAACGATAATGAACGACTAGCTGCGGTGGTATTCATTAATTCGTTCCACGCCGCCGTCTCGGTGGTGCAGAACGATGTCGCGGACGCCATGCGGCTCCTCGGACTAGGACTGCCACGTCGCCGGTCTCCGGTAGGTCAAAGCGGCGCTCGTGTTCCGTGGCGGGCCGACGCTGTGCGCTCAGAACGATTCTGAGTGGTTGGTCCTCTCGGCGCACCAGCTCAAGAGCCGAGCGAAGCTCGTACACGTAATCAGTACTCACAACACATACACTGAGATGTTGCACGTCGACGTGCAACATCTCCTGCAGCTGCTGAAGCACTTCTGGATGCAGATTCTCGTACAGGTCCGCCCGTGCTTCCAGCTCCCCGTCATATAAGTAAATCTGCAGGTACTCCGGCTGAGCGCCCTCCGCCGGCAGCAGGCTCCCGATGATGCGATACACGGTACCGTGCACGGTGAACACGGGTTCCAGCCTGGCTGTCGCACCTGCTGGCAGCCCATGCTGGCCAGCTGGAACGCGCGGTTGTAGGCCCTGATGTTGTGGGTGAAGTGCCGATGGTATAGCGAGTCGGGAGACAGGAGTTGGCACAGAGCTGGCGGAGGTGGCGGATGAAAGGGCAAAGCCACCTTGCCGGCGCGGCAGCAGGCGCCGGGCGACTCCTGCCGCCAGCGGAGCGCACCGCAGTGAGCACAAACGACCTCCATCTGGCCCAGCTGTAGCCGAGGTGGCGCCACGTAGACTTCGCGGCTGTAGTGCAGCGCCAGCTTGTGCGGCGCGCGCCGGCCGGCGCAGCTCTTCTCGCTGAAGACGCTGCCGCTCGGCGTCGGCTGCCAGCAGCGCGGCGCGCTCCTCCCGCTGTCGTAACGGGCGGCGTCCTCCGCGAGCGCTGCTGGCGCTCAGGAGTCGTCTCCCGGCATCGGGTGGCGGCTTGGTGGGCGGCCACCTGTTGCTCAACCCGCTGCTGGCGCTTTTCCGCCGCCGGTAAATACCGCTGCCGGTACACTGGGTATTTCACCACAACACACCGTTTTGCCACCCTCCGGATCATTGCTGCCTCTTTTACCATGTGTTTTACCATAATTGGTGGTTTATTTGCCTGGAATGTGTTCAGAGGCTTGGGAGGAAGTCGATAAATTCTGGAACATTGCTGCTAGATAATTTATAGACACTGATACTCAAACAAGAATTAGCATTGTTACAAGTCGAGCGCAATGCTAATCCTTTTACATTTTCAGCGCTCGCAACACATAGGTACACCGCCACACACAGCTGAGCACGACGCTATCGTCCCTCCCTAGTGGTGGGTCGCTTCCATTGGCACATCTACAAATGTGGCTCTTTGAAACGCTCTGGGTTTTGGACCGATTTTCCACAATTTCACCGGTGTCTATTCGGTCAGTCAGACTGTTATATTTTTATCATGGCAAACCTACAACTTGAGGTCAGTCTCTACTCGATAGCAGCTCACTATGTAGACACATGCCGACTCACACGGGGGAGCGGCCGAGCGGATGCTCCTACTCGGCACGGTTCACGCAGCAATCTCGCATGAGGAAGCACGTCACCACCCGGCACACACACGACTACCGACACAGATGTGAGTGGTGTGGTTAGGGATTTGTGACGCCCCGTGAACTGAGGAAGCACAGCGAGAGGTGTACGGTGACCAGCTGATTGGTATACGCAGTGGATTGTCGCCACCACAATGTCTTGTTCCCGTCCCACCCGTGTTTCGTGTGTCCACTGCTGTATATGAACACATCCCTGGCCCGAGTCTGCCGACAGATGCCACCGAACAGACTGAACTTCGCCGGAGGAGAGCTTCTGTGCCGTTCGGACTGCGGCAAGACGGATGCCGGCGTGATTGAACATCTCACCGCATGTGCGGCTGTGGGATCTGTGCAGCCTCCGTATCAACTTCCTGACAGCAGGACGACGCTGCGGTAGTCCTGCGAATCCTGGGGTTGACGGCTCGTGTGCTCGTTGAGTCACATCAGCTATGGCAGCAGCAGCAACAACAGTAGCAGCAGGAGCTGGCGTGACTGTCAGAGGAGCAGTGGCCACTGCTCTAGAAACATCAACAGCAGCGGCAGAACTTGTAGCTGGGTTAGCTGGGTCGGTGGAGATGCAGTATGGACAATTGCTCCGCAGCATAGGCGATGTGATCAATGCTGGTGAATCAAATGATTTGTGAACAAGTGTCATGCGTTAGTGTTCAAATAAACCACAACGCTCACTGTCACGAGACCGTTGATTGTCCCGAGGTAAGTTATTTATCCAGCGACTTATTCGTGTATCGTGTAACCGAAACGTCTTAGCCAAGAGTTCTTGAGCCGCCGCGTAGGCTAGAGTGGTAGCGACGAATTGGAAATCATGTAACTCGTCAAAAAAGCCGTGGTCGGATCAGTCCCGACTGATCCGATCATCAGCTTCAACTAACGCCGGACGTAATTTTACTCTACCCAGTGTGACCGTGTGAATACATCGTTCCGCGAGAAGTCAAACTATCTCAGCGAGCAAAGAGTCGAATGCCTGTGAGCCGCCCCATCGCCATTTGAGCCGCGAGAAACCGACGCGCTACGATAAGGGGATTTCTTTGGCAGCGTCTGATGCCCATGCCACGTAGGTGATGTGCTCTAATTGATGGGGTACCACGAATAAAGTCGTTATCGTTGTTCTGTGAAGGTGTTGGGATGTTTAACACAAAGTGGTAATACAGTGTACTGTGCTATCCGTCTTGTCAGTCTGGATAAGTGTGTGTCATTTCATCGTCGTGTGATGAATAAAAGTGTGATATGAAAGTTGGCCATTTTTACGTTGGTGGTCTATTTGGAGGACAGCGCGGAAGTTATTCGGTTGTTGTGATACAAATAAGCAGGAAAAATCTTAGTTTCGAAGAAATTTGTAAAATAAACTGAAGTTTTGAAGACCATAAAGCGATGCTGCCTTATGATAACTTTGAAAGCACCGTCTCTCGGTCAGCACTCAGCAATGCAAGATACTAAACTGCGCTTATAATGACTAAGATGAGTGTATTGAACAACTGTTGTCTCAAAGATGCGATATTTCTATATGATTCACCTCTACTAAAGGCTAAAATTGAAGCACATACTTCTCTATATGTAGAGAAGTTATAAAGCTGCCGTTCGGTCGAGCGATTCAGCGACAACGCTACGCATGTCACAGATCATCATGCATGGATCATGATGCAGATCTTATATTCCGGCGTCTTCAAGCATGAAGCAGCTAGACTAGCTACAGGCCATAGGCATTCACCTTACCAGCGTTCAGCTAGCATTGGTCAGTCGGTGTCACTTGTCATCCTAACTTGCCCGCAGAGCGATGTGTGCAGTTTTTAACGCAATGATGTCAGACAAAACTCGTCTTTATTCGAACTGCCCTATTGCACAACGGCTGATATGTAGTTTGCAAAAAGCCACTCTTATAGCCTGGGTCAGTCCGACGGAGGCGTCGCTTTTAGCATATCTCCCTTTTAGACTCTTTAGTGCCCTGATATCCCCTACGTCGTCCGCCTGGTGTCAATCGGCTGCAGGTTCAACGGTTTGCCGCCGCGGGGCGCTGCGATCGGCTCTTCCGGTTCCGTGGCGCGCGGCTGCTTGTGCTGAAGACCGTCCTTCAGCCGGAAGCTGCCGGCGCGCGCCCGGACGTGGGGCTCACGGCGCGGGGAGCTCGGGGAGGTGGAGACCGCCGGCCGACCCCCGCTGACACTCTCCACACTGATGGCGCGCTGTGGGGCGGGCCAGATACCTCCCCCGGCGGGGGGCTCTAATGTGGGGAGTTGGGCGGGGTCCATGGACCGGGTCCGCCGTCGGCCCTCGGTGGTCGCCGGAGGAGAGTAGCTCAGACACGAGGACGGCGTCTGTGGACAGAGACGGGAGTCAGAACACGGGTCAACAGGTTCTTCTGCGGAGTGAAGGGGAGTCATGGGGTTTACAGAGGTGCTGGGAGGGCCGAATGAGTCACTAAATCTTAACCACGGGCGTAGGAACGTCATGAAAAGTGGGTGGGCCACCCTGTCAAGGGGCCTCCTTTTCCAGGGGGCCTCCTATTTTCAGGGGCCTCCAACTTTTGCCTCGTCCTGCTGGCTGCTTTCAAGTATGACCTCCAAATCTAGCTTCTGAGATCGGGCAGATGTACCCAGGGGCGTAACCGCTTAAGCGAACAGTGCGGAAAGTCCGCACCATTTTTAAAACTTATTCCCCTCCGATTTTTTAAAAATCTATTTGCCGCAAACGGCGCATGACCCCTGAAAACCCTTGCACAAATGTCTTCCTCGTTTCCCAGGTGCCCCCATTAGCTTCATAGGCGTCCTCTTTGGCATATAAGCGCCCTATGTATAGTCATCAGAGACATCCCTATATGTCCCACAGTCGCCCCGTTGTCGCATACAATGTGCGCATCATAGTTAGGCGTCTGTCTCTCTTTTATGGACACTTGAAGGCGCCTCTCTTTGCCATGCCGGCGCGCCTGTTTCTTATGAATGCACCCCCATGGCATTGATCAATTGCAGTCTGCAGACCTCTATTGCATGTGGACGCCCATATATGTAGGCCTCAGAGGCGCCCCTCTTTCGCATTGAGACGCCCCTATGGGATTCATAGGCGCCCCTCTATTGCACGTAGGTGCCCTACTGTCTCAGAACCGCTCCCCTTTGGCATGCAGACGCCCATCTTTCGTACGGAGGAGCCGCTGTGGTTCTTAGAGACGGCATGGTGCTCCCAGACGCAGATAGGGCTCTCGGAGTCGACAGTGTGGGACCTTCAGTCGCTGATGGGTGCCCGCCAGATGTGGACCCTCGGAGAAGCCGGTATGGGGCCCTCAGAGATGCCGGTGTGTGGCCCTTAGAGACACCGGTATGGAACCCTCAGATACTTCAGTGTGAAGCCCTTACAATTGCTGGTGTGGAGCTATGAATGCGCTGGCTTAAATCCCTCAGAGGCCGGTACATGGACATTAGAGCTCAGTGATAGCTTGTGTGGTGCCTTCAGTGGCCTTGTGGAGCCGTTAGACATCAACATGGTGCTCTCAGGAGCCGGTAAGTCCTCAGAGTCACCGGTGTGGGGCCTTCAGAGCTCCGAGATACTGGTGTGTGGCCCTCAGGGGTGTCGGTGTGGGTCCTTCAGATGTACCTATAGAGCCTTGAGATGCACAGGTGTGGTGGCCCACAGAGGCGCCGGTGTGGGGCCCCCAAGAGCCACCGATATAGGGCCCTAAGAGACACTAGTATGACCCTCAAAGGCGCCGCTGTGGCGCTCATAAACACTGGTGTGGAGCCATCACAGGCGGGTGGAGCCGTTAGAGGCCGGAAAGGGCCCTTAGATGCCTACAAGGAGCCTTCAGAAGCCGGCGTGGCACCCTTAACCCGGCAGGCGGTGGGCCTACCAGCCACCTTCCACGCGGTGGGGGGGGGCACTTTTTTGCCCCCCCCCCGTATCTCCGAAACTACTGGACGGATCCGAAAAATTCAAACGGCGTTCGATAGCCCTGTCAAATTTGTCGAGGGAAACCAAATTTCATTGACCTCGGGGTCACCGATGACGTCACAGGTCAGGTCAAAGATAAAATGTTTAACCGTTCACAGGGCTTCTAGGGAAAGCGCTATAACACCGAGTAAAACGCATTTTGTCGAAAATCAGCGATAAGGCGTCAGTTGTCTAGTACATATGTTGCTATTAGAGGTCACTGGTCATACCAGGTCAGGTCACAGGTCAGGTCACCAAAGGTCACCAAGGGTCACCACATGAGCCCAACTTTACTAAGGTTATGTGATGCATGTTTTATGGCCAGTTTTTCATTTCCAACTCAATGGTGTTGTTTATAAGAGCATCAGGTACGGTTTAGGTCACTTTCTGGTGGAGGTCAGGTCAAGGTCAGGTCAAAAAAGGTCAAATTTCAAAGTTGATATTTTTGCACAAAATGGGTATCGATTCGATGCAGCTCGTCACGGGGAGTCTAATGGTGGTCTTTGTTGTGCGCTACGAGGTCTAGAATTGCTAAAAATTGAGTTTGAAAATTTGACGTCATCAATTTTGAACAGTTTTTTCGCTATAACTTGGCCAAAAAACGAGGTATCGATCTCAAATTTGGTATGTAGATAGAAGGCGGTAGGGACTATCACATATATTCCGGTTTTTTCGAAATTCAAAATACTTTTTGGATTTTTTGGCTATTATATTAAAAAAAATCTATTTTTTGATTTTTGGGGGTCAAAATCCAAAAAATTTGAAAAACCGAAATAGCAGTTTTGTAGCCCTTTTGATTCCACACCTTTTATGTCTAAAACATTTTTCTGTATCTCTAAAGCTGTAGGCCTGACAGCTCTTCCCGCGAAACCTTTTTTTGGGTCGAAAATGGCAGAAATGACGTCACTCTTACGTCATTAGCGGCCAACCTATCATAGCCTTTGGAAAAATGTTTGGTCACCATGTGCGCTAGCTGCTCCCGGGAGGGTACTGAAAGTTTGGTGACGATCGGCGCAGCGGTTCTCGAGATATATCGAAAAAAGTAAAGGGGGGGGGGGGCAAAAAATTGCCCCCCCACCGCCTGGAAGGTTAAAGGGACCCTCCCACCTTCAAAAAGTTAATGAATTGGCATGAAAGTGATGTCGCTCGGTTCAGAAAGAGCAAAAACGAATATCTACCAAATTTCATCGAAAAATATTCACCGGTTTTCAAGATATTAGACTTTTACTTTTGTTTACTTTTTGGGATCTCCGCTGTTCCTAGCGACTTTATTTGAAAGTGCGTCATTTGTTGCGCGCAAAGCAGCATATACCACCGCGTGCTACAAAACGTTTTAGTCAAACATTTAAAAATCGTTAGATATCTGCGCTGACGTCACACATTCAGAGGGGTATTCCTATGCATTAGCCCCTCTGAATCAAAATGCTGCAATTTTGAAATTCAATATTTCCGATTTAAGGCATTTCTCGATGTTGTGAGTGCCGAAACCGGTAATTGTGAGCCAGGGACCCCATTTTGGCTATCTCAACTCAAATCTAATGTTAAGGTGGGAGGGTCCCTTTAAGGGGATAAGCGTGTCTACTTAGGAGCCCTTGAGGTGCTCTCATGAGCTCTGTGGGGCCCTACAGAGCCGAAATATGGCCACGGCCAGTTGCCGCCGCATGGCTCTTCGGACTATCATTCTCAGGGGCCTCATCTGCCTAGTTTGAATAGAAGGGCCTCTCAGACCATCAGTCTCATGGGCCTCCTCTGGCTAGTATAAATAGAAGGGCCTGTTAGACAATCAATCCTAGGGGCCTCCTCTGGTTAGTATAAATAGAAGAGCCTCTCAGACCATTAATCTCAGGGGGCTCCTGTGGACAGTATAAATAAAAGGCCCTCTCAGACCATCAGTCTCGGGGGCCTCCCTAGAAAAGTGTAAAGGTGGATAGAGGTCCCCCTCAGATTCATTAGAAGTGGACCTCTCTGACTATCAGTCTCAGGGGCCTCTTGTGGCCAGTATGAATATAAGAGCCTCTCCTCAGACCATCGGTCTCAGGGGCCTCTTCTGACTAGTGTGGATAGAGGGCCCTCCCAGAACACCGGTTTCAGGGGCCTCCAGTGGCCAGTTATATGAACAGAAGGGCCTCACAGCCATCAGCCTCGGGGGCCTCTTCTGACTGGTGTGAATATGAGGGCCTCTCATACCATCAGTCTCAGGGGCCTCCTCTGCCTAGTTTGAATATAAGGGCTTCCCAGGCCATCAGTCTCATGGGCCTCTTCTGCCTGGTGTGATTATAAGGGCCTCTCAGGTCATCAGTCTCAGGGGCCTCCTCTGACTACAGTGTAGATGGATAGGCCTCCCAGACCATCAGTCTCAGGGGCCTCTTCTGACTATTGAGGATAGCGGGGCCTCGTCTGATAGTGAGGGTAGGGGGCCTCGGCTAGACCGCCAGTGTCAGGGGCCTATTCTGACTAGTGTGGATAGAGGGGCCTCCCAGACCGACAGTGTCAGGGGCCTCCCCAGACCAGTGTGGATATTGGGGCCTCCTCAGATCCACTAGGGCCTCTCAGACCATCAGTCACAGGGGCTTCGACTGACAAGTATGAACAGAGGGCCTCCTTGGATCCATCACGGCCCCCTGGAGTCCGTGCGTGGGGATTCGTGGAACTTATTTTTACCGAGTTTGTTTATTCTGGAAGGTGACAACGTCCTCTCAAATGAAGACGAGGGGCCTCGAGTAAAAAGTGGGTGGGCCAAAACACATGGTTGGTCCCCCCACCTCGAAAAGTGGGTGGGCACTTGCCCACCTGGCCCCCCCCTGTTCCTACGCCTATGATCTTAACAGTGCGTGAGGGGTCACGGAGGGTAGCTTTATGCGACTCCTGAGAGGGAGATAGGGGCAGTAACAAATCACAACTATGAAGGAAGTCACAGCATTAGAGGAGCCGGAGTCCAGGGAACCCCAGCTTCCCCTTCCATGCTGCAGACACGCAAAACATACTACCAAAATTAGGTACGCCCTTAGGCTGTTATAACATCTTCACCCCCAGACTTTGTAGTTCACAGTTCACATGACGATTTTCAAAATCACGTCTCTGTGCTACGACAGCACCGTTGCCTGTGTTCCGCCTTCCAGCGGTGGTAGAGTGTGTGATTTTCGCTTGGCGACGGCCGCAGACTTCCCCATGTTGTTCGTCATTGTGGCGTGACGTCACTCTGACGTCACAGGTTTGTCATTGATCTCCGTGGAGCACCAAACACTGTAAATAAAACAGAGCGTGGCGGTGACAACGGACATCATATCAGTTTCTGTGTGGATGTGATCGGGAATCGATGTGACTGGGTGTCGTAAAACACGTAGGGTGGGGATGCTGATAAAATCGGTCCTTATTTTGTACAGGTTTCCGTGTAAAATTGTGCTTTTTCGTCGCCACCCATGACAGACTAACAGTCTAAAATCCTGGTCCCGTCAGACCAGTCGGGAAGACAGTCTCGAATCTCACTTATTGTCTCACTTATTGTCACTCACTCCCCTGTCTCGACTTATTCGCCCTATCTGTCTGCGTCCGTCGTCCTATCGTTCCTTCGGCTTCGGCTTACCCTCGGCTTACCCTTACCCTCGGCTGTCACTCCTCATAATCCGTCGGCTATTCGTTCATTCGTCAATCTCTATTCGCCCCCTTCATGTCACGCCCCCATTCGTTTCCACCCCTCAATCCCACCTTGGTGCCATCAGAAGTGGCCCAACTCCAGTGGCTACCCATCGGGTCATGTATAATCAATGGAACGTCAGCTCACACTGGGCGCGAACACGCGATCCCGGTCGATAAGTCGGCAAATCCACGGGAACAGACGGCTTCTGGGTCACAGCAAACTCGCAAATAGGAATACAATGTGTGAGTGATGTATGATGAATGAGGTTGGTTTAGTTGGGAGGGGGGGGGGGGCAGTATTGGCGTGAGAAGGTAGGTATGCTGGCTTCCGGTGTTCACAGGGTAATTAATGAGTGCCAGTGTTATCTCACGCCATCTGCAATGTGTTAGGGTGTTAGCGGTAGGCAGACATGTCCGTACTCCGTTATGCATTCATATTTAAATTTGCTGAGCCGACGCATACGTTTACGTAAGCGCTAAGGTGAACATCTGATCATCAAGCTAAGAATTGTCCCAAAACCCCATGAGCAGATTTATGAAATATGAATGAAACTCTTGATTTATAAATTGAAACAAATGAAGGTAAGCGTTTCAAATAGGTAAAGGGATCGGAAACCCGTATAAATTAATAACTCTGGTCATCGAAAGTCACTGGAAACAAAAGAAAATATTTAATCTTATAAGTTGTCGAAAGTCACTGCAGAAACAAAAGAAATATGTTTGGTCTTTTAAGTTTAGCAGCCGCAACCTTAGATTTCATCACTCAAGTCACACAGCAACTGGCAGCCTGGGTGTGGTCATCACGTGCCACGTTGTGTCATCCGGGGTCACGCGATCTGGCCGTAAGTGGGCCGCAGACAGCGATGAGCTGGATCTCACGTGTGCCATTCGACCTGTCTGATACATGACATGCACGGAAATCGGCCAGACGGTGTTGACACATGTGACAAATGTGTCACTGGGTGTTGACACGGGGAACAAATGGGATGAGCACACAAACACCTGTGGAGATATACTCTGCCTGAAGAGGCAGCACATGCCTGGCCACTGAAATGGCTGTGTAGGGGGGGGGGGGGTGATGGGCTAATGAATGTTCTTAGTGACGACACTCCCTTTGCAAAGGCCGTGGGAGTGCATAAGGGTAGGCTTTCACACGTTGCTACCCTTTATAGAAGAGGCAACTTTGGATATTCGACTAGCAATTAATGGAGGACGGTGCATGGATGATGGACGGAAAAGTATGCATACTTTCCCAGCCCACCGACCATTACGATGACCGTGGTAAAAAAGAACAACAAAAAAGAAGCAAGAAACGAAAAGGACGAACGAATAGGGTAACTGTGGGGAAAACGCACCCCTAGGTTAAACGCCTCCCCTAAAAAAATCGTATTTCTTATCGACGAATAGGTGTTTTATCCTGTCTTTCAGAACAGTCAGCTGCTTGTTTACGTAGGTCTCTATTTCCGGTTCTGCGTCATGAGGAGCAGCGTGGGTAGGTGCTGATGTTGGTCTTGAGTGTTGTTTTTGTTGTTTTTACAGAAGATTCCTAATATTTTGATGCCCTCTTTATACCACACAACTTACTATTGTGCACATCACTCAAAACTGCGTTTTATTGTCATTCTGTTGAATTTATTATGCTGCGGCGTTAGTGGCGCGTTTTTTTGTCAATATTTTGTTGACCGGAAATGGAGTGGATGGGGAAAGACGCCTACTCGATGCATGGGGCAAGACGCCCCCAGTTTTCTGTAAGGGGGGCGTTTTGCACGGTGGTGAGAGTGCAGGGTAGCGCCCTGTAGGTCGGGGCCGAAAAGGCCTCTCCCTGTCCTTTTTTGCTGATATATCCTAAACGACTGCAGATATCGTCACCAAACTCTCAGGACTCCTCCGGGCATCCATTTTACACATTGCAACAAAATTTTATTCCAAAGGCTATGATAGGTTGACCACAAATGACGTCAGAATGACGTCAAGTTCTGCCATGTTCATCATGTTCTGTTGATAGATGGGGTGGGGGCGCTTTGCACATGGGTGTGGGCGTATTACCTGCAGGGTGTGGGGCAAAACGCCCTTTTGTAAGGGTATGCGAAAACCTTTTTAGGGGGTTAACCCTCGCCGGCCGAGGGGGGGGGGGCGGGTGCCGCCCCCCCCCATAGGGTTTTTTCGCGATAGCTCCGAACACGCTGGCGATAGAGAGCTGAAACTTGGCATACCTGACCTTTGATCCAAGCCGGATCTTTTGACACCAACCGCATTTTTGGGTCAGGTCAGGTCACTGACCTATGACGTCATAAGTGAACCTCTGCACGGTCTTCAGATGTCGCAACTTCGCAACGCCCTCACTGCCAGAGGAGATGTCACAGGGAAATGAAACTTGCAGGATCTAGTATCCATTATGAGTCCCACAACTTGTATATCTCGGATTTTTCCTAAAGGTCATATGAGGTCAGGTCATTTTCGTGACCTCACCATTATAAGTCAATGGGGAAAAATTCAAACTGCTATTCTGGCGCCGGGAACGATCTCCAACTATCTCAAGCACACGGAATCGTGATTTGATGCACTCCTTGCAAGGTTAGATGCGTCACTTTTGCAATGTTGACCTTGCGTGACGTCATTTATGACGTCATCAAGGTCAAATTAGTTTTTCGTCAATAACTCTTGATCAAATTGAGTTAGCGAGTCGGGAAAGGCACCAATGGACTCAGGAAGGCCTGCCGAATCGAATGATATGCGACATGACCTCTTTCGACCAACTTCGTGACCTGGGGGTGCTGACCTGACCTTGACCTGAGGTCAACACCCCAAGTTGACCTGACCCGGACAAAAAGTATATCATTCGACGCGCCTGAGCGAGGCGAACACGATGCTGCCAAAATCGGCGCTCTGCGGCCGTTTTTTGCGAAGTTATTCACCAAAAACTGAACCGTACCCTGGGGCACTTGACCTGACCTCAGAGGTCACCGGTTGACCTAGGACCTTAAAATCGGGTACCAATCTCTGCGTCTCGTAACGGCGCACACGCTCGTTTTTTCCGCGACGCGCTAGCTCCACCAGGGGCGAAACGGCGAGGGGGGGGTCGTACCCGCCCCCCCCCCCCCCCTCGGCCGGCGCGTATGTAGAAAACCAATAGGTCCGGCGAGGGTTAAATACCACACGCAGGTGTCTTTTCTTGGTCTCAAAGCGTAGTAAAAAGAATGAGCTACATGATGGTGCCCAAAGACTTGAGTAATCTGTGTTGGGTTGAGTGTCAGAAGGTTTCGCGCTTAACCCGGCAGTTGCTGGGGTATTTCGCCACCCACCGTTTGCTGGGGGGGGGGGGGGCGTTAAACGCCCCCAGCCGATAACTCGAGAACCAATAGGCGCAGCGAAACGCACGAGGCGGCAAACGAAAGAACGCGACGAGACGCTTCAGATGAGTACTTCAAAGTTGAATTTTGAGGTCACAGGTCAGGTCAAGGTCAGGTCAAACACCTGAAATCGGGCTTTCAGTAGCATGGACTTCAGGACTTCGCAATGGGCGCCTCTCATCATAAACTCTGTCAAAACGGTGCACAATCCATCATATAAGGCCTACAAAAGTGTCAGCTCCATGCAGGGGTCAGTCAAGCATAGGTCAGGGTCAAGGTCAGGTCAACCGGGCAGGCACATATCCCCGAAAATAAAAACTGATATTCGCAGCCTGTGACGCATGTTTTATGGGTAATTTGGGGCGTAGAACACGATGGTGACATTCATTTTATCATATGTGTACGTGTTTGGCTAAAAAAGTTCAATATAACCCGCGCCCTGCTGGGGGTCCTGGATTTCCACGCCCTGCTGGGGGGGGGTGTTTGAACACCCCCCCCCTTCTAACTCGGCTCCTGGGCCACGTAGCGATACGCGGAAGGCGGCGTTCGAAAGAGCGTAAAAAATAATGACGAAATCACTTCGGTCAATTTTTTGGTCAGGTCAAAGGTCAGGTCACCAGAGGTCATTGAAGGCAAAATTTCGCCGATTTCCAGGTCGAATGTCGAAAATTTCCAAGAAGCCAACGCATAACTCGGGAACCAATAGAGCTACAGCGCCGCGGAAAAGTGCATTCGATAGCCCTATTAACGCCCTTTCTGAGTAATTCTCTCAGATTTGACCTAACGTCAACGGTTTTGCCTACAGGGGGCAAAAACTGCAAAAATAGCCGATTTTTTCGGAAACAGTTTTTCTGCAATAACTTTTGACCCAAGCCGTGTACGAGCTTACTTTTACCGGCATCGTGTTCCTCTCGTCAAGACGCATCGAATGAACTATAACTTGACCTGGAAAGGTCAACTTGAAAATTTGACCTCAGGTCAAGGTCATGACCTGACCGGAAAGGGTCATGTTGCATATCAGTCGATCCGTATCGTCGAGCTGAACACATATAAGGCATTTTCATCGCTCTAGCATGCCTCTATCAAAAGTTATTTGCGAAAAACTGTTAGATACCATTCGTGACCTAAGATGACCTCAGGGCATAAACAAGGGTCACGGACACCATTTTCATGTTCAGTGTGTCTAAACCACTTGTAATTCGGTGTTTGGGAGTGTTTATAATGTCTTTCGTCCAAAAGAGACGCATTTCATTTTTCTCCCATTGACTTATAATGGGGAGGTCGCAAAATTGACCTGACCTTAGGTCATCGATATCAAAATTCTGAGATATACATTTTGTACATACTATTGCTCTTAGCAATCGCTGAAAGTTTCAAAGCGATCGGTCACTCGGTGTAGCTATGACAGACATTGAAACTTTTTATGAGGTGAGGTCACTTCAAGTGACCTGGTGACCTGACCTTGAATGACCTTGGTCTGAAATTTTCACAACATGTGTAGAATTGATGTATGATAAGGTGTACCAAAAACGGCGGCGCTCCGCGCCGCCGTTTTTGAGATATTCGCGAAAAACCACAAGGGGGGGTGTTCAAACACCCCCCCCAGCAGGGCGCGGGTTAAGAAATTCATGTATCATGGTCGTGAAGTAGTCACGAGAAATTGCCAAGATTCAGTTCAAGATTTTGGAAAATGCGGAACGATAATCAATAATCGAAGATAGCCATTTGATTTTCCATGGTATTGGCAGTCTAATGGCGTTGACGGCATGTCTGTATGTCTATTCTGTGATTTTATATGATTTTTTGAACATTGCCGTTTTTGGTCGAAAACTCAGAAATCATGACGTCACTAAAACCTCGATATCTCAAAAATTTTCCGACCTATTTTTTTGAAACTTTGTCACAATAAACTTCAATCAATTCCCTACAGGTACCCAAAATTTGGCGCGCCTGCGGCGCGCCGTTTTTATGCTATGGCCCGGCGAAAAAAGTGGGGGCGTTTAACGCCTCCCCCCCCCCCCAGCAACTCGCGGGTTAAAGGTAGTGTGCCAGCTTTCTTGGACCGTATGGAGTTAATGGCCCAGATAAGGAGAACCGGATTTTTAGAACTTATCCATACCTTCAAAACTCATGGAAACGTCTTAAATTCTTCAAATTTTGAGTACCCCAGTGCGAAATTCGCCCCGACGGGTTGTCGGTCGTACCCCAACCACATTTCACACCACTATGAACAATAAATGCACACACTGAAATCGCTATTACCGATATGCTCATCCAATCAAGTTTCGATAAACCCGTTCATCATCATCTCCTGCGGTTTCGAACACGCCTGTTAGGTGGCTTCTGATGCTCGTCGAGGTCGGAATTTCCAAATACGCGTGGTGCGTCGGGCCGCGCGCTCTGACTTCGGCCAAGAAAAATGCGTCAGCTGATCATTGTCATTTCTGCCACTTGCGTGTGGTGAAATGGGGTCATAACTTATAAGACGGCTTTTTCATATCAATTATTTTACATAAAATCATATTTCAAACCATAAATAATGTTCGACAGCCAAATAAAAGAAACAATACAATACGGGCTTACAGTTTAAGGCTCGACATTGTGTTGTCTACGATTAGACAGCTGATAACTCATTCCCGTACGTCGTATGGTCGTAACACTATAATGACCTTTGCTTATTGTCACAAGTGCGCCGCATTCGCGATTGTTGCCCGACGCCTGTTTGCAGGTGAGCCCACTACAGTTGTTATACATATCTAAAAACCGAAAAACTTTTAGGCGAAAAAGGCACTATTCCAGGCCCATTTTTGATTTTTTTTTGCGATATTAGGTAAAAATAGAAGCTTCTTATCCTAGGAAAAATAAAATGGGAAATCTTTCAAAGGTGGCACACTACCTTTAAGGGGGGCGTTTTTGACCTATTCACCCTAATTAGCTAGACAAAAAGATGAAAACGGCCGGCAAAATAGCCGTTATAGTTTTCAATTTCGGCGACTCCAATGTCCCCCATGATGTTATGCTGTCAGCGAGACGAGTCTATTCGATTATAAGTAAAATATCTGTTTGGACGGCTTCTTATCGGGAAACCCCAGTCTAATGCAAAAAAAAAAATGACAACCACAGCAAGTCGTAACTGTATTCTGCAATCTGCAACCTACCTACCAACTACCATGACCTGAGCATCGTTAAATAGTCTCGTTCTTTCTCGACATTTTACAGACTTCTTCACCCTTCGCCCCACTATCCCCCTCCCCCGCACTTTTATAGGTACCCTTCCCGGACCTCCCTTCCTAGAAGCGTGAATCATGGGCCATTGGTGCCTCTTACGGGGACAAAGACCGGTGTTATGGAAGCCATCGCTCCACCGATGAGCGTTGGAAGCCGTCGTGTGTCTGTGTATTTTTGATGCGATTTAACCTTGACCTTTGCCGGTGACATGACTGCCGTGCCGCTTTGAGCAGTGATATGTGTTGACCGATCGTCCAAAGTAAATTTAACGAGACTTGGCAGCGGCGGATTCTGACGGCTTAGGTGTTTAATTAACACGTATTCGAAAAGTCGGAGGACAAAGGCTTTCGGTAGCTCTGAATTTCATATTCATCTAACGTGTGAATAAAATAGTATGAATGGACATATAGTGCAGGTGCGCTACCGCCTACGGCGCAAAGAAAATCGGTGCTGTTTCGCAGCTGGGAGCATTTCACGAAGCAGCTCCACACTGAAATTAAATAGGAATGCCATTACGGTTATACAGATCACACTCAAGTATATGCATACCCATAGATCATATCAATTATGATCACAACTTCAGCGAGCTGCAAATCATAGGAAGCATTTTCTGCAGATCATCACAAAACAAATTGCAACACTTACGGCGTAATAATACATTACATACACATAAAGCCTTGTGCCTTCTCGCAGTGCAAAAGAGAAAGTAGGTAATGGCCGTTTTCACGACGGAATAGCAGGCATCTATTTGATACCAATTTAATCCTTTGGTTCCTCAGGAATTTTAGTAGTTCTTTTTAGTAGGTTTACCAGCTTTCGAATGAATGGCGCGTTAGTTTGCTATTTTTCTATTAAATATCACATCGATTTACTTTATCTAAGGATTTATCACTAACATCAACATAAAGCGTAAGCACAATTATAAAATTATGAAATTATTAAATACTAGTACAATAGTTAAAAAAAGATACTGAGTTGCCACACTACAAAAGATATATTCATTTATGGCGCACGACAGACATTTAGAAAGCAGCGCCCTGTTTTATTGCACGCTGCTAGCCGCTTCCATTGGGTTTTGCAGGCCGACGTCATTGGTTGTTACACGTATGATGTCACGCGACTTGTGGCCTATCACGGCTCTTTAATGATCTCCACTAAATGAATGCAACAATGGCCTTTTAAGTTGATATCTGTGGCCATCTGTCTATGGAGCGACCAATACGAAAGTTAGATGAATTTACCGGGGTTACATGACTATGAGCAAGCAAATGTGTATCAGGAATGGATTCAGGTGGAGAATTGCGCTGGACCATGAGTGCTCGAGCGCTCCCAATTCCACGCCGGTTTGGCTTTGGAGCCGAGACAGACGATGCGGGTCAAGGTCACCGCTGGGGTAACGCTGGATTGGCTGCGCCCGAGCACCCGTAACGCGGCACAATTCTCCATCTATAGATTTTCCTATTCGCTCAGCATTGTGATACCTAGGTGTTCGTAATAGCAATTACTCTGCTTATGTACTTATCCCCGGTTATTTAAAAGAAGTTTTTGTGAGGGGATATCACGGCTATAGGTAGGTACTCAGTTGCCCTATTCACGACTTTCAAAGAATGCTCCGATATCTAAATACCGCACAGACCTACTGCATTGGTGAATCTGACAAAAGGTCTGTGGAATTACATTCCCCCTCACCACACCCCTAAAAACTCATCTAGTGTCCAAAACCACTTTTATCGACTCGCCAAAAAAAAAAACACACACACACACACACACACACACAAAGCATGGGGCATGTCAGCTCTCAGTTCATTTATCATTGTCTTTACCATGGTTCAATTGCATTGCGCGATTCAAAGCACGTGAGTGCCTATATAGTATATATGTAGAAACTAATACCTACAGCAAAACATCAAAAATTACAAAGGCTACAATGCTTAAAAAGTAGGTTCATCAAGGAAGCCCATTTTAGCTTGCGTGGTGTTGCCAACCATGCGATTCCAACGCGGGCTATTCACAACGTCTGCAAAGGCACGTTAACAACTGACAAGCCGCCACCGCTGCCACTTATTCATAGATGGTTGATATCGCAGCTTGAGCGTCAGCAGCGCGGCCCACAACGCGTCGGCGCCAGCGCACGCAGCTGTTGGCACTCGGCAGCCGGTGTTGCGACTTAACGGCCGGCCGGCCCCATGAAGGAGAAGCTCTTGCTGAAGCTTTGTGATCGCCTCATAGCCGCCTTGGATGTCATCTTTCTTGGCAGATCCATCCGTTCAGATGGTACGGTGCAGTCTGGATAAAGGACGAAGTCCAACGCCGCTAACCCCGCGACCGCCACCCCAGAACGTGGCCGCAGACCGAACGGGCGTGAGGGCCGTAAGGGCCACCCCGCCATCCGGTAGGTGGCTGAGCAGCCGGGCGTAGCGGCGCCTGGGCGGCGGCCGCGCTGAGATGAAGTCCCAAACCGCCATGTCGCCATCACCGCCATCACCATTGCTGCAGCTGTTCCCAACCGCCTCCATTGCCGCCGTTGTCAGGTATTGCCAGCAACCGCGCCGCGGGATGTCAGAAGCCGCGCCTCCAGCGCCCCTCTCCGCACGTGTGCAGGTGCTCTGCGGCCGCCGGGTCCGACGTCCAGGCAGAACATGATATTTCCATGCTGCTCCGACGGTGGGCTGGTCTTGTTTGGGTGTTCCTCCACTGTGACGTCGGTCACGCCTACCCCGGCCAGGGCGCAGAGGCCGACGTCTCACCATCCGGTTGCGGTCCTCAGTCGGGTCGCAACGTGTACCTCTACCGCAGCGTGGAGCGCGCTCCCGCTGGGCAGCGATACAGCCAAACGTAACATGCGGGCGGCCAGCGCTGCGCCGGACAGCGGACCCATGCAGGGGGTATGCCGGTCTCGGCCATTAGCGGGGTCGTCGGGGCCGAGGCTGTACATACAGCTGGTGACCGCGTGAGCCGCCAATCGAAGCTCACGGCTTATAAGCTCGACGCGGGCATCACACGTTGTCCCGATGGGAGCTCCACGACGCCGCCGCGAACTCCAGCAGCGCGGCTCGCAGCGCGAAGACCGGTACGGACGGCCGGGGCGCAAACGGCGTGCGGGAGTCGCAGGCGACGGAAGACGTTCTGCGGACAGAAAGGGTTGGGCATAAGCTGGTCGGCAGGACACTCTTGAGCCGAGCCTTTGATGTAATTACAGATGATCCAGAAGCATGCACAAAAATTCATGACACACTATTCCCATTTATGTATTTGCTACATATGATATGATATACCAGCTCATGATCAGTGACGCATTCTGGGCAATATGTTCTAAAGTGAAGTAACTGAAGTTACAATTGACAGCTTAAAGAAACACACACACGCACACACATTCGATAGCTTATGAGAATAACATGCCTTGTCTGTTTAATGCAGGAAAATATTTTTCACTTTTTTAGAAACAGCAAAACCGTTGTCAACATGCCATGTCAACTATCTAAACAATTTTTATGGAAACTGCTCTAGCTGGCTTAAACAACGTTTCCGGAGCACTGTACCCAAACTCAGTTCATGTTGCAAGAAAAAACAGCAAAAATGCCTCCTAATTTTGAATGAAATATAGGTATGAGTAATTTGATTTGGAAATTGGAAAGCAACAAATTTCCGCACATCATTTTAGCAAAATTACTATTTTCTTCAGCCACCAGGTTTTGCACAAAACTATAGTAAACTTTATGATCTAGTTTACATTAAACCAAAGCCCCTTTTAACAAATGTTGAATAAATTTTAACAAATTAAAAAAATGTATCGTGGAAAAAATGAAAAGTGTAGATTTGTAAAGCCGGGATATTTCACGGATTAGGCACTTAAACAAATATCTTCACCTTTCTTTGAGCCACCAGCCTTCACCAAGTTTTACACGAATGTAGTGAACCAGACAATGTGGCAACTCAAAATTGTGATGGTTTGAGATAATTATAACGGTAAAAGAAAAAGCAACACAAGGTTCCTTACCCTCGCTTTTTTCACTAGTCCAGATGAGGCTTCAACTGTTGCCGACCTGAGGAGCTATAGGGACTTGAGCTTTCCAAAACTCAATTTCTAAGGGCACTGAGCAGTGTTTGGGTTTCACACGTATGCGATCGTAAGTTATATTAAGTTGACAAAGCAAGCAAAGCAAAGCATGATGCCCCGCGCGTCCACCCGCGACCACGTCCCGCGTCCGACTCCCGACCGCCGCGTGACCCGAGGCTCCCGGCGGTCACGTGACCTACCGGCCGGGACTGCAAACGGCCTTCAACACCATTCTTGTATGACGTCATATCCTACTGAGGTGCTGATTGGTTATTTCCACCGTAGTTATTTTTGTTTCATTGTTTTGCGTGTTTTTCTTATGTGAAATGTAATTAAAAAATTTGCCATATTTTAATCACCATTAAAACATAACTGAATAGGTATAAAAGAGAACTCGATAAATACTTTCATTGTTTTTAAGAATTCCGGAATTAGATACCCGAGGGAGCAAAGAGGGAGCAAGTTGCCACGCTGATTTGATACCTCATAGTCGAAAGGTGGGCTACTAGAACCGAAAATTGCTGTGTTTGTAAATAAATAAGTTATTTGAGGGCAAAGAATGCCCGGATTTAAACTTCTAAAATTATTTTGAACATAAAATATTTCAGTTTGAGGGATGTTAAGGCCTTAAAGAGTAGGTACTTTTCAGGTATCAAATAAGTTCCTCTGCGAAAGTTCCGTCGTGAAAACGGCTAATGAGTCGATTCTATAAGTCATCGCCAATCAGATAATCTCCGAGTATTTTTCGAATGATGCCATCTGTCCGAGAATAACCAAGCAATGCACATTCGTGGTGCGTCATGTAACAAAGAGAAGGTACACAAATTCCGAGTATATGACATCACATAGTGTAGATGATTTAACCTGTAATCCGCAGTCGATGGCTCGTTGCCTAGCATTGAGGCTGGAGCCTTGTTTTACAACATGCACCCCAAGAATAGACAGAACTCTTCTTACGGTAGATAGAAGACCGTCACTGCTCAAACAATGAATCAGCACTCCCACTTTGATATACAAAGGAAAGATAAAAAGAAACTTCGTCGATAGGTTGTCAATAAACGGGTCCTTAAAAATGTTAATGAACAATTGTGATGTCAGGTTATACAGTTTCCGGCACCTGACAGCCTTTGAAACTTACCCGTGACGTCGCGTCCTTAGTTTATCAATAAATATGCTTCAGATATCGCAAGTCTCAGGTCACAACTATCTTGAAATCAACCTTCCGGAGATGCAATGACACAAAAATATAGAAATACAAGTCTCCCCAACTATTTTCACACCCGGCCCGGGCGACGCGGCCCCGCGGCCGCCCGCCGAGCCCCCGACTACCATTCTGACCGCTCCCCCCTCCGGTGGTGAGGGAGGGGGTCACGAGGACAACCCCCGGCTACAGATCGATGGTGAACGATACCAACATTCCGCTGACACCGAGTCGGCGGCATTACCGCGAGTAATGCGCTCAGTCGAGAACCCTGGAGGTGCTCGAAATGGAGCCCTGGAGGTGCTCGAAACGGAACACTGACCTTTTTTATGGCACGGCGTATTGACAGCCGCGAGCGTTGCTCCTGTACTGAACGTTTTAAAGACGGGCGTGAATGGTGCCTGTACTGTACCTACCTATTGCCAGACAATGGAACAAACCACCATAGTCATGCATTGATAATGGTATGCACCGACGTGATAGCCTGTAAGCCAGAAGGCAATCATACTGTGATTGTGATGAAATGTTTTCACAAGAAATCGATACCAGCGGCAAAGCACCATTCAACACGGTGTCAATCCGCAATGCTGTTGAGGACTGTGCTTTATTCTATGTGAAATCTTCGGTCACATAGGTATACAATGCATATTCCACGCGAATGTGAGCGTTCGAGTCACCTGGTCATCAAAGGTCAATGTGTTTTCTTACCTGACTTTGTCTGAAAACAAAACAAAACAAAAATATAGAGGAAGATCCAGTCCCTCAATATCATTTGTTTTCAATTAACTGTGGGTCCGCGACTGTATGGCTTCTTGGCACAAATCGACATCCGCATAGCATAGCTTGCTATACGAGCTCCATTCGCCCGTCAAGGTCAACTTCCCGTATGTGACGGATGATTAATCAATCAATACGTGCGTCAGTATACGCCGCCGCGGACCTACTTAGCTGTTCCATAAAAACTTGTCCGCCTAGCAAGGTGACCGAACAATAGGGGAGGGCAGGAATGCAGTAACGGAACTGGCAAGCTAAAGAATAGACGAGCGCATTGGCATGCGTGGTACTTAACGCGCTGTACCAATAATGTTTTATTTTATCCTCTGGTACACATGGGGGTTTGTGATGTCATGCATAGACTTCTTTATGTCTTTAGTGATGGTGAAACGAATACGACACGCACGTGTTTCCGTGGACACTCGTGGTCCAGATAGTCAAATTTTACCCCAATTTCCTTTTCTCGTGGACGGTGCTGAATGCTGATAGGTATAACAGGACACAAAAAGGTGCAAGGAAAAGATGTGAGGAGAAAGAAAGAGAGAGAGAGAGAGAGAGAGAGAGAGAGAGAGAGAGAGAGAGAGAGAGAGAGAGAGAGAGAGAGAGAGAGAGAGGCGCAAACGCTTCCAAGGGCAGTAAATAACTATCTAAAAACGCTGTCTCAACCACGCAGCACATAGTTCGAATCCCAGCGCGCACGTGACATCCTCAACCCTCACGTCGCTTTAATCCCACCTCCTCCCCCCACACTCTCCATCCCTCCCGTCCCCCTCCCCCATCACCCTCCCACTGCGTCTCATCACTCTGGCAGCTCAGAGAGGCCTTCACTTGATCCCTGACAGTGTCCGCGTGTTGGTCTCGTGCGGATACCTGCGGCCCTCGCTGCTTTGAAGGATGGCTACTTTCAGTGTCTGGGTTGGATTGGCGATATTGGTGGTGGCGGTATGTGGACAGCAAGGTAAGAACTGGAACAGGTAAGAAGACGCTTGGGGAAGAAGGTTAACGATTTAGGTATCATTAAAAAAGATTTAGGTTTCACGCACAGCAGTCACATAATGCTCGCCTTGCAGTTAACGTTTATAATGAATGCTTACTGCTTAGGTACTGATGTTTGTGCACTTTCAGTGTTCGCTAACATGGTATTCGGCTTTAGGTTTCTCTCAGAACCAGCCATCTGCATATAGCTGCACGGTATAAAAGATAACCTAAACATGACATTACCAGAGCCGTGTGTGATGTATGCTTTAAGGTCACCCCATACTGGACCTCGCATGCGGTTTGCGAGTCTGCGGGTTTTGGAATCGCGGGTATAATGGGTACTGATTCATGGAGTGATTATAGGTAAACCATTCTCTCATGGTCACTACATGAATGCAGTGAAGCCGGCACACAATAAGAAAATTGCATATTATCGCAATAACAGCACAACGAACCAGAATTGGACTTCAAGAAAACACCAAAACTCGCAACCCTCGAAGCGAGGAAAATCGAAAGCTGACTCAAAATCAACTTTTGGAATGCGATGAAAGGTGGCTCGCATGCTAAAAGCATGCAGACTCGCTTGTTACATGGTGCTGTGGGTCACTAAACATAAAGTGTACATATTCTTTAATTTGGAAGAAACCCGAAAACCCAAAAACCTGCAACCCGCATGCGAGGTCCAGTGTGGGGTGCCACAATTTAACCGCAGAAATCGATCATTTGGGTTAAGTTCTTCGTGCAAACGTTCTCCGATTGGAGAAGCTGATGTGGTAAATTCAGAGCTTGTAAGCTTTGATAAGAAAGTGCATCAACGAAGATATAAGATAGCGATACGAATTACGAGTGCATGGATTCAATCGAACAAAATCCTCCTCCAGTCAAAGCATCGTCGTGACCTGCGCGAAGGCGCGACCATGCTTCAGCCGGCCTCGCATACCATTCGTGCAAGGACGTCAACTTTTCCCCGCCCCAGCTTAAGCCTGCTTTCGAAACCCGTGGCGGTCACTACAAGTCCATTAGCAACTTGGTTGAATGCTTGGGAGGCAGAAGAGGTCAAGTGGTTGAGGTTTGTTCGTCTGTTTTTCCATTTGAGGATTAGCGTTTATTCGGGACTAGCGATGCCGCCAACTCTGCAGACTGCTATTAGTGCTACCTGCGGGAACGGGGTTGTTTTTAGATTTACCAGTATGCTTAATGCGTCATGCGATTTAGTTGACAAAAAGGCATCAGCAGAAAGATTCGAACTAAGGCGGCTAAAATAATGCGTAATATGCTTATACACAGGGGAGGTATCTCAGTGTCACGTAAGAGAAGAGAGACATTTATCAAATTGCTCTCCTCTTCTTATCAGCTTACCAGTCACGGTATTCTTACTTCATTTTGGCAAGGTCGCGCCAATGGAATGCTGCAAAGACACGGGGGACTATCGAAACATGGGATTTAAATTCCTGACGCGACCACAGATCATCGCTGTCATGTCAATGCTTGGCTTACTGCGTTGGATGACTGATGAAGCCGCTAAATCTGATATTTCTTCGCTGTGAAACTACACAACCATTTTCATTCATAGAATGACGATAATACCAACAAGGCACAGATAGGAAATGTTGGCAGTTCGTTCCGCTTTACCCTCAGAACATCATGCAAAATTTTGACTCGTTATCGCTCTTTCTCCTACCACATCTAACTCCCCTATTTTCTCCCCACAGATAACACCATCGTCGAGCCGCTCGACTCGCCCTCGCCGCTCTACCCGGGAGAGGTGGAGATACTGCGCGACACACCCTGTCCCAACGGACTGTATGAAGACACGGACAGACCCGCGGCGACCGACACCAAAATCTGCGTGGAGGCTCGACTCAGTGAGTGGCTTTTTCTAGTTGTTGTCTCCATCGGACTGTTTCTTATTCATCCATTTGAATCGCTTATTATTTGTGCAATGTTTATCGATATCTGCAAGATTTATCTTTTGACTCTGTGTTTACAATTTGCCTGACGACGAACACTTCTGAGCAGGCTGCTCGAAGAGGAAAGTCATGGTGCGTGGAGCATGTCTCGTTCTTAGATCCATTTCCGTGAAGCTGCATATTTGTCCCGTTTTTATTGCAGATTGCAGAATCGGTGTAACGTGGCAGAGTATGTGCAATAACTGCACGTGCAAGGAAGGCAGCGGAAACCTGCCCTCCATTGAGTGCACGCAAGAGGACTGCTTTGGTTACGAACTCCCTGAAGAAGGTAAGGAATGCTATTTTTTCAGTATGATCAAAACATAAAGATGATGCATGAATCGCCTCAAAAAGGTGGTGTTACGCTTACATCGTTCTGTTTGCCATTGGCCTACGAACGCTTAAAACTACCTGCGTTTGTCTAACTTGTAATATCACGTTCTTGCTCATTCCAGACCTGGGAAACAGCAACATATGCGGCGACGTGTACGAATGCCCAGAGGGCTGCGTTTTTGTCCGTCGCACATCCAGCTGCATCTATTGCCGGTGTGGTACCGTGGAACCGGCCAATGAGGAGACGGCGCCAGCTGAGCCGGAAACCCAGTGATGAGGGATCGAATCCAGCAAGATGCGATGTTTTTCTCAGTCCTAGCTTGGACATGCAACCTCTAAGTTTCCATTCGAAATACAATTATATTTGCTTCTTAGTGAAAGCAACGATTATTGAATGATATGATAATGCATTCAATGCATCCGCCGCGGTGAAATGGAAGCATACGTGAAAAATGCTATGACGCTGAAGGCCATGAAATGCCGGGCATCCTCACGTCCAGCTTCGCAAGTAATAAAGCTGTGCTGCGTATGTAATACACTAAATACCATGCTGATTTGTCAGATCACGGTAGCCACGTTTACACATTATAGAGTTCAGTGGTAGTCACTTTCCGAAATTTATTGGTAGGGCTTTTTATTGGCGGTTAATTTTAGGATACCAAAGCCATTCTTACTTTGCGCCGCCATAGGGTCAATGCTTAAATTCTGAGTAGGGCTCGGACCCTGCCAAGCCTATACAAAACGAACCCATGCGTCAGATGTCTCTGGGAACAAAACATTCGCAGATGGCATGAGCTCTCGCGTCATATGTCTAGCCGAAAGGTATATCTAATCAGGTAATAGACGATGTGTTTCACGGGACGATACCACAGGCAGTCTGAAACTATTCAATCGTCACGATATTCTACGAGCTTGCGTTGAAGTCCCGATATTTAGTTTTGAACTGTCATTTTCAGCTACGGTACTAACGAAACTAAGTTCGTTCGTGGTTCGTTTATCCCGTTGACGAAACGCAAAAGAGATAAGGTTCACCATAAAATTTATTTCAACAGCACATTATCATGTTACTCAGGCACGAGTGGAAGGCAAAAATTGTGACGAGACTTAACACTAACCCTCATCTCACAAACAGCTTCACTCGACACAAACAGGCTACAAACGGCGTTAATTTTAAGCAATGCAAATGCACTGCAATTCAAATACAATCCACTTTTGTATCGAGAGTACATGAACCTCCAGGCTCCACGAATCAAATTAAAACAGTTACATTTAAGGCGTACCGGTTTCGTCTATTGACTTCTTCAGCGCCGTAACAAGGACCTTGTTACGGCGCTGAAGAAGTCAATAGACGAAACCGGTACGCCTTAAATGTAACCGTTTTAATTTGATTCGTGGAGCCTGGAGGTTCATGTACTCTCGATACAATACTTGTCCATTTATAACTACAATCCACTTTGTTAGCCCGACGATAGGCAACACTGCGCTCACTCAGCCGGCACTGGCGCCTTGCCGGTTTATGCTTTGTCCGTGGGACTTTGGTGACAGGGCGGCTGACATCAGAGCGGCAACAACTCTAGCATCAGCGGTCAGCCACTGTCCCAGCTCCCGAAGACTGAAGCAGAGGACGTGTCGACTGTCCAAGTCGTCCACTCGAGGTCGAGATGGAGAACGTCTCGACTCTCGAGGCTTGGCTCCCGATCACCGGTGCTCCTCCGCGAACATCAACTGAAACTGAATGGCCACGTGTCACTAAGACATACACTAGCGAACTCAGTCATCGAGCAGGACGAAATGATCAGACTCTGGAGCACTTTTCGCCGCACCCGCGTCTCACCGACAGGACTAGTACTTTTGACTAGAGACTATATCACAGATTATATCACGTTTACGTTCCATGTAATGACTGACTGGCTCTGTCGGAGGGACCGCTGTCTGGCAGCTGGTCGGATAGCAAGATCGGAGAGGCCGGGCAGGTGGCCAGCCCGACTGGTGGCGGTACAGACGGTGAAACGGTGCCGGGGGCGGGACGGGCGCACAGCCGACGGACGGAGCGGGACAGGGCCGGGGACCGGGCGGGAGAGGGGTAATTGGGACAACGGGACACACAGAGGGGGAGGCGGAACTGTGGCCCGCCACCGCCCCGCGGCGCTACTACCCGCCACCAGTCGCAAGGAGATGACTGTATCGAATCGCACTCATTCCACAGGCATTCTAAGATTTGACCACGCACTCGAAACAATGAACAACAAACATTCCGGAGGACAACTCTCACACTATCACGACTATTGAACCGGTCATCCACGACCCGCTAGGGGCACGTGACAGATGTACTATGGCAACAGGTGAATTTCGGGTGGGGGGAGGCCTCCCCGCGGCGCGCGGCACTCCCTGGGGCGCCGCGCTGGGGGCGGGGAGGCCTCCCGGGCCGGAGCAAGGGGAGCGGGTGAATGAACTCATCACAGAGGGGTCGGCGAGCGGCGGGCGAGACGACCGGCCGCTCCAGAGGGCAGCAGCATGGTCCGGGGTCACAGGCCGGACTCTGGCCAGAGCGGCTCATCAGCGAATAGTGGTTATAGACGGGGTGTATAAAGGGAATGTCACGTACTGTGGCTGGAGAGCTGCGGAAGACTGGGCCTTTTAGATCAGTCGTCTCGGAACAAGGTATTGGAGCTCCTGTATCGCCGAGATGAATAATATAGCGACAAAAGTCCTTCCTGAAAGACGCAAACATGTCAGGTTTCCTTCCTTGCAAACATGGAAACGAAACAGACATGAAATACCTCTTACACCCTACGCCTCTTAGTCGCCTCAGACAGCACAGGAACATAGGAGCACCGACCGCGCGCCTCACAGAAACACTTGTGGATATCTGCTCGTTCCATGCAAGACTGAATTAGTTCACCGTCTGTACGACCTAAGGACACCATCACTAAATTATTCAAAAGTGTCACGAGAGGACAGCTAGGAGAAGAGGCCTAGAAGGCGGCCAGCCTATACCAGAGACGGCCAAAGAACAGAGGGGCGCTAAGAGTGACCCGTCTAGGGGATGGACACTCTCCAGTAGACAGGGACTATCCAAACATGGCCGAAACTGGAGCAAGAATATACATTATGCATCACACCACAATACTATGCATGTTACATGATTTATAAAAGCCCGACATCGGGTAAAAGCGCGTTCTAAGCGTATTCAATTGATAACCTGTGGTTTGTTTATTCAATTAGTAGCGGGTTCTGTACAGATTTAGAAGGGGACGGGGTTATATACATATTTACAATCTCTAAGACGCGTGGTCGGTGCTCTCAGTTCCCATGAAGTGCTGATAAATCATCATCGGCGACCTTGTTCAACAACATCAAAATGAAGACATCGAATAAATTATTCGTAATATGAAGTGTTTCCTGTGGTTTAGTGTTTTTTAACGGCTACTTTACCCTCACCAAACGTGACTCAAAACAAAAATACCGAGAATTTACCTCAAATAAGCCCATGGTGATCTTCCACTCTACCTGCGGAATAGAAACCGGAGTCAATCGAACGAAGAATAACTGAACAACTTTGAAGAGAGTGCGCAACGTCAGATAACAAGCATCTCATTGGTCCTATTCTAGGCGGTCGGCCCACGGAGCCACGAAGGCCCCGCAGACAGACCCAAGACTAGATCAGTTAGGTAACTGTGTTGCGTCTTTGAACATCGCTCGGTGCTCTGGGGTTCGCTTACAGAAGAAAAGTCAGATAAAGGGCCGAAAAATCTAACGAGCCAGCTTTAGAATCTGGGCAGATTTAGCGTTTCTGCAAGCGAATCCAGTAGCGATCACAGAATACGGTTACTCCTACTGGGGAGTCTGTACAAGGCTGGTGTCGAGCTGGTCCCTTAGGAAACTGTCTGATGCCGATCTATGCACCTCAGGGGAACCCAGGGCACATTGGGCGGGAATCAGACTGCCTCGCCATGCTCAACAGAGCCTATTATCACTTCTAGGCATCAGTGCAAACATAACAAAGTATACAAACAAAGGTAAGACACTTAAGGATCGGTCAACAAACCTAGCCATGACTGAACGTAAGCCATTTTAGCGGTAAAACAGCTACAAACCAAGTCCTGGCGAGATCCGTGGACAGATCTACACAATTAAACGACGACAATTTGACTAGAACGGTGTTGGACCAATGTCACCGCCGTCGAAACAGCGCGTGTTCCCTTTGACATCACGCATAAATGTATGAAACGGGTAACGTAATATAGCACCCTAATACCTGCCATGCTGGTAGACAAAAGCAGGAAGGAAGTTTCAGATGCAGCATCGCTTCAAGATCAGATGTTTGTGGCGCTGCAAATTCTCAACCAGGGTCACCTTCCCGGCGGACCAGCACCCTGAAAAAACAGAAACAGCGATTTGCTATTATCGAGCAGGGAACAGGATAACTATCCGCGCTTGCTGGATTCAGCCCTAAAGAAAATATGAACCGAGTGATGAATTTTAAATGGATTGCTAATGAATGAAATTCAATTGAAATACAGTTTCGTTTTGGCTCCGGCTACATAGAGGTAAAGAATTTTTACGGAAATTGCAAAATGAACACAATTCCAAATGAGACAGTAATCACGTGTAATTGTTACAATTCTCTCGCAAGACGACTCATATCTTACCTCAATAAAGAATATCCGCCGCCCGCACGATCCATCGCGCATAGCCGCACCACCACCAGCGCACCGCGCGGATCTCGATCGTTTGATTCTTACCGCCGACGACCTCTCCCAGGTCAGCGCCTGAGGGTGCCTCGGGCGCAGAGTCACGTGACCGTCCGGCAGGGGCGGATTCAGGCGGCGGTGAGGGGAGGGTTAGTGACACAGACAGGGACGGGCTGAGGCTCGGCAGAGGGAGGGTTAGTAACATCGGTAGTAAATCTTCGAAAGACAGGGAGGGGAGAGAGAACTAGACATAGAAAGATGGAGAGAAAGGCAGAGAGAGAGAGAGAGAGAGAGAGAGAGAGAGAGAGAGAGAGAGAGAGAGAGAGAGAGAGAGAGAGAGAGAGAGGTGGGAGGGAGAAAGGACGGAAAGAATAGACTTACCTTCCGGAGTGTTCACTCCCAGCAATAGCAGCGAAAAGCCATGCAGCAGAAACTAAGAAGTCATATCCGGTGACGTGAACTACCTGGATTTTTAGGTAGATAACCATAGGTACTTGAAATTGAAACGATACTTTAAACTGATTGGTGAATGACTCGTGATCATCACGACGCATTAATGATGCTCTCCCAAGCCGCCAACACATTATATATTAAGGCGAGACGTTTAAAATATTTTTCTACCTACGAGCGGTTTAATAATGTTATCCCGTACCGCCGATATCTTTTGTGCGCCTTAAGGTAAAAAATACATTTTATATACAAAAATACGACATATTTCAGGCTAGACGAAGTGTCTAATAGACGTTTAACAGTTTGTTAATCGTCTAGACGTTTAACAAATCAGTTAATCGACATTTGATAATTTTCTCTCTTCGCACGTGAATCAATTGTAAACACTGTAAGGTGCGGGATAATACGGTTTTATCCCGGCCGCGGCATTTTGACTAGCCTGCGTCCTTAGTTTGCCCCGGCTGGGTGTTCGTGGTCGCGTCGGCAGCCCATAGTGTCGTGGCATGTGACTGGCGGCGTAGGCTGGACCGAGCGTCCTATTGGCTGTCACGACGATGAAATAAAAGTTGTGTGTCTCGGCATAAGATAAGAACCATGGTCATGAACCATGCAATTATAGATCATATAATCGTTTCTCATCACCGTTGTTCGGTCTTAATTTCCGCTGTGTTGTAAACAGTTACGTGGTCAACTCGCCAGGAAATCTTCCTTTCACTTACCTTATTTGTTCTGCATGCTTAACTGTGATATTATAAGGCTGTGATTCATACTCCCGACGAACCTGTTCTGATAACGTTAATAGGAAATCAGTTTGAGTAATGTCATCTAAATCTTTAGCATAATTTGATACCTATACAGAAGAACGGCTTTTATATGCACATATTTTCTGTGGAAGGACGGTAATGTTTTACTTCTTACAAAAGCCTCGGAATAATTTTTGAACAGTTTGTGATGCCCGCCAGTGCCAAATCTTGTTAAAAGTTTAGCAGTATCAAATAAATTAGTCCTTCAATTAGCATACAAAATAAAACACTCAGCAGTTATTTCCCCGTTAACTTTCATCTCTACCGCCCTGCCGCGCGGCTCGGCTACCGCGACTCCGTCCGACACCTGCCGGGTAGACTGTGCCGGCGGACACGCGTGGCGGCCGCTGATTGGCTGAGCGCCGGGGCGACGCCCGAGGCGCTGGGTCAGCGTGTGCGCCTGTCTGGGGGCGCGGCGGTCCAGTTTTAGACGGGCCTTTCTGTGTTGTGCGGCCGCGGGACGGAAAACCGGAGGAGGGAGCCGTAGCGGCGTTATGAAGAGGTGAGATAATTGGCTACATACGTGTCGTTGTGCATGCTTGTTGTTTGTTAATAATGTTTTCTATCTGAAGCATCTTTTTTCTGATTTTTTTCTATTGATTTTATTATGGTGATAGCCTCTTGGAGCGTACCTTCCATGACCGATGCGGTTAGCGCTGCCTTGCAATTTCTTGCCGGAAGTTGAACGCATTTTTATTGTTTTTATTCCGTCAATTTTTTTACTCGTTTAAATGATTCAATGAAGAGTAAAAAATTATGATTTCATGTCATTCAGGTCATAGCATTTAATTCATCGTGAATACCTAAAATCAATAAAGCATAGTTGCTGCTCGTTGATTTATGGAATTGCTTGTTTTTTAAGTTGTTTCGAAAAAAAACATATTAGCAAATATCAAAATGCTGGATTAAACCATTAAATCGATTAATACAAAATCGAAATCAAGGATTGGCTGAATTTATTGAATTATGAATAGCAATGATACATACCTATGCAATATTTCTTTTTATATTATTTGCTACACGTTTCTTCTGCCTTGCGTGCATAATTCATAACCGCGTCACCCATTTCCAGCCGACCCAGCGCCGCCATGTGCGCGTCTCCAGTGCTTCTAGCCGCTCTGCTGACCGTCAGCTCTGCGGTGCCGGTCAAACAGAACCCCCAGCCGAGCACCGGGATGGGTCAGTTCGGTCCGCCCCGGGAGCAGCACGCGGCGCCGGCTGCTGGTCCAGGTACGGAAAGGGGAAGGGGGAGCTGCTGTGGTGGGTAGCATAAATCGGAGCCAGCCGAAACATGGCCTGGTTACAGGTTGACAGTTTGATATTTGGGAAGTTTTAACGAATCAAGGTAATAAATATTAATTTGCAAGGCTAATAATTGAAACAAGCGTTAATTTTATTTGATTTTTTGATTTTGTTGTATTTTTGCTATTTTCATTTTTTTTTGTTTATTGTGTTTTTCTAGTCATTTTGTTGCTGGTTAGCTTATCGTAATCAGCAAACGTAATTCACGGTCGCTTGCTAGGTTAATTTGTTGGTCATTAAAATCTGTTCTCGAAATTTATTTCTAGCTCTCTTAGATTGCTTTCACTGTTTTTCATTGTTGCCTGTGCAGCTGACAGCCTCAGCTCCCTCCCCTTTGTTTCCAGTGCACGGCGCCCAGCGCCTCAAAGCCTCGTCAGGGGACGCCTCAGTGTCTGACCGGGACTCGGCGCCACCCCTGCCGCTGTGCCCCGAGGGCAGCCGATGTGTGCCCTCGGCACTCTGCTCATCTGGTAAGTGACTGGAGTGAAATGTTCCTTCGTAATATTTTATATTATAGGGCTTAGACTTCGAAGCTTCTCATCGGCCTTTAACTGGGAAACTTGCATTTCGCACTGATCTCTCAATTCGCTCTTTTTCATTTGTTTTTTATTAGTGGGAATGTCAGATTTTATAGTTATACTTACGTTTCAGATTTTAGTCTTATTTTATTGCAACGTGAGTGGATAGGAAGTGTAGCGTTCTTACATTGTCTTATAAAATTGCCGCAAATGTGGTTGGCAAAACGGACTTTTTATCGGCGTGCTTATTGTTTTTTTCAGTGGACATCATAACATACGAACAGCCAAATGAGGTGTATCACCCGACATCACAATACGACCGACAAACGTTCACACCGGTTAGTAGATCGTTTGTTTCCTTTGCCCTTTGCTGTTTTGATATTTTGAAGTGACTGTTATAAACAACAATAAAATAAACCAATAAATGGTTTAGTAATAGTTTGCGATCGATGTTGCCGTTTCCCTCCCTCGTAGATGCTCAGACTCACCCACTGACTCTTTTCTTCTCTTCCTTCTCTCCGGCAGCGGTTCACCTGTGGCCAGTCCAACTCGGACCACGTCTGCTGCCGAGAGGACGGCGTCCTCTCCTTCAGCGCCTCCTCCGGAAACCCTTTCGGCTTCCCCTCCGACCTGGGAACCGGCGGCTTCCACCACCGCGACAACAACCTCACACCGGGCGTCGCGCTGAGACCCGGTGCCGCAACGGGTTCGGCGTCTGGCTCCAGTGCTGGACAGAGCTCTGGGTCTGTGACTGGGGCTGGATCCCAGCAAGGATCGAACTTTGGATCGGAATCGTCCGGCTTCGCCTCTGGATCTGGCTCCGGGTCATCCAGCTTTGGGTCCGGCTCAGGAGCAGACTCATCCGGCTTTGGCTATGAGTCTAATACAGGATCAACAGACTCTGGATCAAATTTTGGCTCGGGACCTGACTCAAGTTTCGGCTCTGCATCTGGATCAAGCTTCGGCTCTGGCTCGGGCTCAAGTTTCAGCTCTGGCTCTGGCTCAAGTTTCGGTTCTGGATCAAGTTTCAGCTCTGACTCTGGCTCAAGTTTCGACTCTGAATCGGGCTCAAGTTTCGACTCTGAATCGGGCTCTAGCTCGAGTTTTGGTCCAGGATCTGAAGTGACTTATTCATCGGTCTCAAGCACTGGGCAGAGCTCACAAGCAACTGGCGGTGGCTCTGGATCAGGAGTACGCGAGGTTTACCCACAGTCCTCCTTCTCTGTTTCTGGACTGCCTGGCAGCTTTGATAGCGCATCGACAAACGACGGAGGTTTCAGCGGTGGACCATCGAGCTCTGGCTTCTTCAGGCAAGATGGTTTCGACGTGCGACCAGGAGGCCCACGAGGTCCAAGCTTCGGCCACTTCCCTCCTGGTATGCCGCCAATGGGACTTCCGATGCCCCACCCGGGGATGGGTATGCCTCCTCACGGACCTGGCATGTTCCCTCCCAACGCTCCTGGCTTCCCCACGAGTCACTCTGGATTTCCTTTAAACGCTCCGAACGTCCCCTCTGGCTCCAGCTTTTCCTCTGGATTCGATGGAAGCTCTAGCTTATTCTCCCCGGACGACTCTGGAAGTTCTGCACCTGCACGTCGCCGCCTTCAACAGGTGCTAATCCGGGGCCAGCGTTACGTCGTACCCGAGTTCAGCTCCGTTCTGGAACTGGACGGAGGCGCTGAGGCTTTCGTCACACACGAAACAACACTAGTCAGCATGGAAGTGAGACCGGCACCCGGGTTCGCCGCCACTGGAAGGTCGCAGACTGTCCTGGTCGATGGAAGACCTCACGTGACGGGGGAGTTTGTCTACGTTTCCGATCCAAGCAAAGGAGGGATCATTTTCACCACGGACGGTGTCCCGAGGGAGGTGAGAAATGTCGAGCTTGCTTCTTGTATTTTAGCATTCATGTCTTTGTACTTATTACAAACAGGCTTACACCAAGTCCGGTTTGTGAAAGATTTGATGCTTTTTTTTCCTTTTACGTCGGATGGTAGCTTACTTTTCAAGAGAAATCTGAATGCAAACACTAGTAATGAACATGTATTCAACGAATTTAATTATTCGACGTTGTATTTAATATGAATGGCGTATAAGACATTCCAGTGATCTGCCCCCATTTTCCAGTATCAAATCGTCGGCGGGGAGACACCTGGAGAAGTGGAGCCTTTCGTCCCCCAAACGGAGCTGGTGATGCTGGCAGCCGACATCCTGCGCCAACTCCAGTAAGCCGAATCACTCAGTGATGCATAATCTGGATATATTCTTGATTTATTGCTTATGTTTGCCAATCAAATGTGGAAAGAAATCCCGTCTATCTACTAATGTGTTTGATTGCTGTTTGATAAAATTCGTCCCTGTTTTGGTAATTGATTTCTAACTCCTGTCTTTTCTCGTTTCCAGAGGAGCAACTACACATCAGGATACCGACACGCAGAGCAGCTCATCCTTCCACCCGCCGCCCGCTACCCCTTCCACGACCTTCGGGCCACCCAAACCGTCATCCCAATCCAGCAGCTCGGGTTCCTTCAGAGGACAATCTAGCTCCTCTGGACAGCCCAGCGCTTTTGGACAGTCTAGCTCCTCTGGGCAGTCCAGCTCTTCTGGACAGTCCGGCTCTTTTGGGCAGTCCAGTTCCTTTGGACAGTCTGGTGGTTCCTCGAGTGGACAGTCTGGTGGCTCCTTTGCTGGACAACAGAGCTCATTCGGTGGACAGTCCGGGTCCTTTAGTGGACAGCCTGGTGGCTCCTTTGCTGGACAACCGAGCTCATTCGGTGGACAGTCCGGGTCCTTCGGTGGACAGTTCGGGTCCTTCGGTGGACAGTCTGGTTCCTTTGGTGGACAGCCTGGGTCCTTTGGTGGACAGCCTGGGTCCTTTGGTGGACAGCCTGGGTCCTTCGGTGGACAGCCTGGGTCCTTCGGCGGACAGCCTGGGTCCTTCGGTGGACAGTCTTCCTTTGGCGGGCAGCCTGGTGGCTCCTTTGCCGGACAATCCGGCTCCTTTGGAGGGCAGCCCGGGACATTCGACAGTCAGCATGGCGGCTTTTCAGATAGCTTTTCAGGAGGTGGAAGCTCCTTCTCCGATCCCGATACTTACACCTTCCACGAGGGCGAGTCGTCTCACGGAGGCCATCTCGGAGGGGTCGGACCCGCGCCGGGTCACGGGAAGCCTCACGGTCAAGGTCACGGCTTCGGTCACGGGGGTCCATCGTCGAGCTACGGACCGCCCGGACCCTACGGGCACGGTCCTCACGGGCCGCCGTTCCCGCCCCATCGGCACCCTCACGGACCTCCGTATGGGGTCGGTCACGGCCATCTCAGGCCGCTGCTGCCGCCGCCGCCGCCGATCCTGCCCAGGCCGCCTCTGGTGCCGCCGCCCACGTGAGTAAAAAGCCGAAATTGGCTAAAATAAATTTCCGTGGATCTTATTGTCCCATGCTCCATATATTAAATGATAGTTGAATGAGCTTTGGAACGTCTCATTTTGGTTCCAGTTCGTTTGTGCGAGTTGCATGCTCGGAGGGCGGAAGTCAGTAACTTTTTGTGGTTTCTGGGACGCGTTTTTATGACATTGAGATAGGCGAATTGATTGAACGAAAATGGCGAAAGGTAGTCAGAAACGTATTACATATATGAATCTTTGAATGTCAATGGTTGGGCTATAAACATGATTTCTCTGACGTAACACTCTTACCTACCGCCTCCAGCCTGTTTCCGGCACAAACTGAGACCTGCGGTGTGCGGGGCCAGCTGTCCGACATCTACTCGTCAGTGTTCGGATCGTTTGCCGCGCGGATCTCGTCCGGGTTTGGACTGGAACCCGGTGTCGCCGACTATGCCTCCCACCCGTGGCACGTGAGTTGGGCGTGCCGGAATGCGATGTCCAATGTCCATTGTCCATCCTTGACGCGGAAATGTTATAAAGTTTTTTTTCGTAATGCTTTTTTATCTTGATGCTGCAGGCGTTAGAGGAAACGTTCTCTTGCCTCTTTATACGTCACTTAAAAATGATAGCTGCTAGTGGCTTTCAGTGATGAGAAAGTTTTTTTTTATACTTTTTCTACCGATACACCTTATTTCGTCTTGTGCTTCGACACAAAGTACTGAGTCCACTCAACATGCTTATGTATATGCTTGTCTGTCCCTAGTTGAAGTATATTTTGGATAATGCATGAAATATCCGGTTTACCATTTGTTACTAAGCATATACGAATAAGTAGCGAGATGCTATGCAAGCTTCTGCTTTAGATACCCTCCCGTCTTTTTCAGGCTGCAATTTTACGTCGGACGGCCCCGCACGATCCCCGTGGGGCGCGGCTCGGCGGACTCGAGTACCTCTGTGGGGCCACGCTGGTCTCCGAGGACGTACTCGTCACCGCCGCTCACTGCGTACAAGGTGCGGATCAGTGGTGTTTGTGTGCTCTCGGTATGGTGTTTGTGCGTTACCCAGTCGGGTGTGTTTACTGCAAGTCGGTCGTGTTTGTGTGCTACCAGCAGTTCGTGCCCCAAGTCAACGCAGTCTGCTTCATAGACGGTTATCGCTACCCTAGTTTCCTATGTAATGGGCTACGACTTAGATCCACTTCACGCTTTATTTTTTTTAACCGCATTCGCATAGCGCTTGCAAAATTCGCGTTGTCCATTTTGCAACTTGTATGTCTTCCTTCCTTGACGCGCTTTGTTTTCGTTTCAGCCGAAGACGAAAGGGAGCTTATTGTTAGGCTCGGGGAATATAACCTGTACTCGGAAAAAGAGGAACTGTACGGACCTTACGATGCGCGAGTGCGGGCCATACACGTTCATCCCGGTACGTCGCTAGTCGTTCACTTACATCTGTAAAACATGTTTTAGTGGACGTCGGCATTTTATCGTCGCATTGTTTTATTTGGTGTTCGTTACCACGCTATTTTGCATGCCATAAATTGACAATCCTTTTGGAGAAATCGTCCAACAAGACTTTTATCGAAGACAATTCCGTAAAGAGTAATGAGGATAATTAGCCATTTGTGTTGTCATTCCATAAATCAAAATATTGGGCTGTTGTGTGGAATGTTGGCGACGAAATATCAACCAAAATAATCCCATAATTTAACCCGAAATGTCCCTCTCCCGCAGACTACCTATCGTCCGTGTACCTGGCCGACATTGCGGCACTGCAGCTGACGGCTCCAGTGCCCCTGTCGACCCTGCCGCACGTGGCCACCGCCTGTCTGCCGGGGCCTGACCTCAGCACAGAGCCGGTCACCTGTGAGGCGCCCGGATGGGGCTACGACGCCTACAAGACGCAGGTCAGCAGAAATTCAAACTGCTGAGCTAGTTCAGTGAACATAATGTATATTTTTTTATGTTGTTGTAATGTCTTATTGGGTTATACTTAGTACATCGTGACTGCGGATAAATTCAACTCATTCGTACATTTCATCGAATTCTTTTTCCTTGTAATTAATGTGCATATTCATATTGGCTGCACATTTCATGCATTCGTTCCTTATTGATACTTGGAGCTCAATGCAACGCTGTTTTTACGCACAACTTTATTACATGCCTTGTTCCTCTACGTCATTCTTACAAACTCACCCATTGAAATCCTTGATGCCATCTCTCTAACTAGCTTTACGTGTTTGTCGGCAGCTGGAGAATGCTCCGCACGCGCTGAAGGCGGTCTCCCTGCGGCCCACGGCCTCGGACACGTGCGAGGCCTCACTGCAGAATACACTGCTGGGACCGGGCTTCCGTCTGCAGGAGGGCACCTTCTGTGCCGTCGGGTCACATGGACAGGACACTTGTCTGGTGAGAAGTGGGAAGTGGGAACATTGTCTTGTCAGGAAAGAGGATATTGATAGTCTGATAAAGACCAAGTTATTTCCGACTGGTGCCACTTCTTGCCTGAGGCGCAGGAATATCATATAATGCGGTCCAAGGATCTTTGGTGGGGTCCTGGGATTCTTTGACAGTGCATCAATCTGTTAAGGATAACCAGGACCTCGATAAAACGGCTTGTTGCACTGTGCTTAATTGTTTTTAATGGTGTTTTTCACCTGCTTGACCGATATGGCATACAGGCTCATACGAGCTCATCGTTCAGAAGAGTGTCGTTATCATATTTTTTTCACATTTTATCTAGCATTCGATGGAGCCGCCGGCTGGCTGACCTGGCTGACATCACTGCCGCGTTTCAGGGTGACGGCGGCGGCGGCCTGGTCTGTCCCCGTCCCCCGGCCTCGGCGCGCGACTCTCCCAAATACCAGCTGGTGGGGGTCACCAGCTGGGGGGTGCGCTGCGGGGACAACACACCAGGTACGGAATTAGACGGGCGGATGAACGTGATATGACTGCCGACATTTTCAGTGACTTAGAGATGTTGGGAGATATATCTTTTGGTTAATTCCCGCATCGCTGAATTGGCTGACAAAAAGATCATTTAAAACGTTTGCTTAACCCATCGTAGCATATCCATTGTGGTTATAATCAGTTGGTGATTCCATAATATCGAGGAGAACATGGATAAATTATATAAAAAACAGGAATAACTTATCGGTCAATTTTCTTGCCCGTGCTGAGAATGACATATCATTTGATCATAAACGGCGACGTTGCTCTGTTAACTAATGTTTCCTTTCACAGGCGTTTACACCAACGTGGCTGCGTACCGGGCGTGGCTGGAGACGATCATAGACAGCTCGCACCACCCGGGTCCCTTCCCCATTCCCGTACCCTTTTTCTGAGGTCCAACGCGCTGGACCAGTGTTATATGCAGCTGTGACATGTCTGTTGTATGACTGGATGAACTTATGTGTATTGTGCTGGTCCAACAGCGTGTCTTTCATGGAATAAAGGGATACCGGGGAAATTTGTGTGTGAGATTAGGGTCCTCTGACGACGAAAAATGGTAAGTGTCCAGCTTCAGCAAGCAGGCTGGTGTTTTTGGGATTACGACGCTGCTTGACTTGCTTTTTAAAATCCATACTCGAAAATTTGTTAACACTCGAGTACCCTAAGCTTGTCATTTAATGATATCGATGTTCTTTAATGTGCTTCATTTCACTTGCTAAGCGAGCCTAAAGAGGCGTAAAGGACAGCAGTTATATTCGGCTCACTGACATGGTCATGTTTTTCCAGGTCACCGACTCAGTTACCAACTATATTTGATGCGCTTGCTGAAACTTCGAAGAAAGCTAACTTGCGTAGTGCGATGGAGCTTCAGCTGGTAGACGTTTCAGGTACGTTATGAAGTATCAGTTATCGTGGTTTATTTGAGATGATTGTCCCAGTTGAATTTTTTGTCCGTTTCTCGCCGATGATGACTTATCAGCACCTTATGGGATCTGAGAGCATCGACCGCATGGCTTACGGACTGTAAATATGTACAAAACCCAGTCTCTTATTGGTCGTGTACAAACCCAGCCTCTGCTTAAATCAGCATGTGCCGCAGTTATCAATCGAATACGCCCAGAACGCAGTAAGGTTTTACGCCAGGCGTTGGGCTTTTGTAGATGTAAATAGCGTAGAACCCCGTCTCCTGTGTACAGACCCCGCTACTAACTGAATAAACAGACCACAGGTTATCAATCGAATACGCTTAGAATGCACTCAGGGATTTTAACAGGGCGTCAGCCTTTTAGTAACTGTAAATATGTAACTTATACTATGTATATAGCTGTCTAACGTATCGTACAATTCATAATCCATATTCTTCTTGCTCCAGTTTCGGCTATGTTTGGATTGTCCCCGTCTAGTGGAGAGGATCCAGCCCCTAGACGGGTCACTCTTAACGCCCCTCTGGTCTTTGGCCAGTCTCTGGTATAGACTGGCCGCCTTCTAGGCCTCTTCTTCTAGCTGTCCTCTCGTGACCTTTTGAATAATTTAGTGATGGTGACATGTCCGCCGCACATTGAACGAGCGCAAATTAGTTTGTTTGTTTGTGTGTTTGTGTTTCGCACGTTTGTTAGACGCGCGGTCGGTGCTCCCGTGTTCCCATGCTGTCTGAGGCGACTGAGAGGGATAATGTACGGGCTTTGAGCTCTCAAGGCGGCTAAGGAAACATTGATATGAGCTTCCTCTTCGTTTCAGATTTCATCGACCAGAGGACGTCTTTAAAAGATAAGTACGAACTATGTTTTTACGACTGGTTGTGTGCAGAATTCGTACATGATGTAACAAATACCGTGAATTGAGCTTAATTACCGACTCACCAGTAATGAGGTTTGCTCATCCGTGTGAACTCCGTGTATTCCGTGAGCCGCTTCCAGTGTTCGCCAGAGTTTGAGTGTGTTGTGTAGTTCCTTTAGCTATTAACAATGACGCTAACTCCGTTTATCCTTCCTACAGGGTCTCTGAGAGGGCTATGCGTTGAGTTCGAAGCTCTCTGAGCCACGGTACGTGACCCGCCCTCTACACACCCCGTCCTTTAACCATTATTCGCTGATGAGCCGCTCTGACCAGAGTCCGGCCTGTGACCCCGAACCATGCTGCTGTCCTCTGGAGCGGCCGGTCGTCTCGCCCGCCGCTCGCCGACCCCTCTGTGATGAAGTCATTCACCCGCTCCCCTTGCTCCGGCCTGGGAGGCCTCCCCGCCCCCAGCGCGGCGCCCCAGGGAGTGCCGCGCGCCGCGGGAAGGCCTCCCCCCACCCGAAATTCACCTGTTGCCATAGTACATCTGTCACGCACCCCTAGCGGGGTCGTGGATGACCGGTTCAATAGTCGTGATAGTGTGAGAGTTGTCCTCCGGAATGTTTGTTGTTCATTGTTTCGAGTGCGTGGTCAAATCTTAGAATGCCTGTGGAATGAGTGCGATTCGATACAGTCATCTCCTTGCGGCTGGTGGCGGGTAGTAGCGCCGCGGGGCGGTGGCGGACCACATTCCCGCCTCCCCCTCTGTGTCCCGCTGTCCCAATTACCCCACCCCGCCCGGTCCCCGGCCCTGTCCCGCTCCGTCCGTCGGCTGTGCGCCCGTCCCGCCCCCGGCACACTCTCACCGTCTGTACCGCCACCAGTCGGGCCGGCCACCTGCCCGGCCTCTCCGATCTTGCTATCCGACCAGCTGCCAGACGGCGGTCCCTGACAGAGCCAGTCAGTCATTACATGGAACGTAAACGTGATATAATCTGTGATATAGTCTCTAGTCAAAAGTACTAGTCCTGTCGGCGAGACGCGGGTGCGGCGAAAAGTGCTACAGAGTCTGAACAAATTTTCATGTTCGGTACTTGAGGCACAATTCTTTACGTGGAACTGATCAATGGATGGTGTCTTTCAGAAACGATGCAGAAGAAAACAGATATGCTATCGTCTGTTCTACCGTGGACCGACCTTGCTGGAAGTGCCACACTTCAACAAGAACGCGGCATAGCTCAATGAAGTAGGAACAGTCTTGCACTTATTGTGCGAGTTTTCCACTCTGCTGTTGCCTGGACGCTCTGGTGTGTCATTATGCGAGTGAGTTGTAAAGCGGTGTTTTGTGCATTTTTTGTGTTTTGACTAGCTCTACAGCAGTTCACTGACACACTGGTACCAAAGGAGGGTGGCTCGTACTTTTCAAATATACCTGCCGTGTGTCAGCTGATGTTATGTGCTGTTCAGCGTCTTGTGTTATTTCGTTCATTCTCATATTGATGGAAATGCACTGGCAATAATAAGCGCCAAATTGTGGTTCACTAATAAATGTTGAATGTGGTTATTGTTTTTGTCCCATATTTTGAAGTTGAACGTCAAAAGGGAAAGTGAAGATGGCCTGACTGACACTAAGGAATTTTGGCCAAGATTTTGTCGTGGGAAGTCATGCCATTTTTGGGCACGAACGCACGTGATCAGAGATTTGCTACATAGCAAGTCGGCATCCTGATCCACTTGTGATATATACCGACGTAACAATATGCAAACACGAGACGTTTCAGCGTAATTCATTTGAAAAAATCGCTCAATCAGCCTAATCCCATCTTTTCCAACGTAGTAAATCGGCTTCATCTTGGGTGACATATACCAACGTAACAATATGTCGACATAAGACCTCATTACATCTCAATTGATGAAAACTTGCACGTTACCAGCATTATCCCAGCTACTCTGATCTTATAAACTTAACTCGGTTCCCCGCCCTACCAGGTTTAGCTAGGGACTATTTATGTACCACATGGAACGCCGATTAAACTTTTCCCGCTTTTCCCAAAATATTCCTTTTATGTACCTGCCGATAAGCACATAAGGACTCGTCTTAAATATTCAACAACCAAAAATACTATCTCCGTAAAACACAACCAGACAAATGTATTGAGGCAAGGAAGCCCGAAACTGGAAAGTATCTGTCTCCGCTTTCTCATGTAGGTATGCAAAAGATACATGAAACCTTACACTTAAAATACGCCTAAATTTACACGTGGAATGCCTTCATCCTCGCACGACATCATTCGGTTCCGTTTGGAGAGGGGCTCGAGTACGAAGGGTGTCGCGGCCCCTCGGCCCTTCTCGTTGTCACAGAGCAGGCGCGCCAGACTGGCCTTGCGCACTTCCCGCAGCTGTTCTCCACTCAGGCTGCGCTCGTAGAAGAGCCGGTCGCCGTCCCGCAGCCGCCGGAACTGGTCGGCGATCACGCACTGGAAGGTGGGACCCACCCTGGCCGAGGGCGCACGACGCTCCAGCATGCCGCCCACCCAGAGGTCAATGTCGTCGGGGCTGGAGTAGATGGCACGAAGTTCCTCCAGCTGACGTCGCTCGAAGACAGTCTCCAGATCTGTCCAGCCGGCCACCGATTGTCCGGAGCAGAGCTGACGGACGGTGGTATAGGACGGCAGACCCAGGTCCCTGCCGCGCAGCACCTCCACGGCGGCCAGCTCGAGTGTCGGTGAATGTCTTACAGCAGGGGTACTAACGCTGGTGGTGGTAGTTCTCCTCAGAATGTCAAGGAAAGAACATGTAGATTGTGCCAACTCCTTCCTTTTATCCGGACTTTCTTTCTTTGGGCGCTGCCAAAACCTAAAAGCGGCAGCTGCGAACTCGACGCTCACGGTGGGATCGGCATCACTATCCTCCGGAGCGAGTATGATGGCCCTTGCGGCGTCGGCTCCCAATACGTGCGGCAGGTACTCTCTGTAGGTGATGTGCTGCCACTGAGCGATCACCACGCGGCGTGCCGTCTGGAACAGCCGCTCGTCCTCCCAGAGAGGGTGGTTACGACGCAGCACTTCCACAACGCGGTTGTGCTCCCGCAAAAGCAAACATTGGACGTCGTTCTGGCACGTCTTACGTGGTTCTTCGCGATCAAACAACACTCGCCCGCCGCGGATTCCCTTGTGATGAATCTTCTTCGTAACCATGAGCCTGAGGAGATCCTTCAGAGAAAGCTTTGGCACCAACATTCGGACAGGACCGGGAAGTCCCGGTAGACCTGGAGGACCTTGACCTCCTCTTGGTCCAGGTAGACCTCTCCGACCGCTCCACCCACGCGCCCCTGTGTCGCCCTTTACTCCACGAGGGCCGATAGGTCCCCGCGCACCAGGTGGACCCATCTCGCCCTTCTCGCCCGGCGCTCCTGGAGGCCCAGGATCACCTGGTCCTCCAGGCCGTCCAGGCCCTCCAGGTCTCCCAGGACCACCGTCCACCCCAGGGGCACCATCAGCTCCAGGGTCACCTTTAGGCCCAGGATCACCGGAGTCGCCCTTTTGTCCGGGACCGCCACCCGGTCCGTCTGGACCCCGAGGGCCCCGTTCTCCTTTAGGTCCCATGGGACCTTGATCTCCCTTGGAACCGGGATCACCACGGTCACCCTTTCCGGGCGGTCCCTTTGGACCAATGGGTCCACGTTCACCCTTTGGTCCCGCCGGACCCTGCCCACCCTTTTCTCCTCGATCGCCTTTTTGACCAGTAGGTCCTTGGTCGCCCTTTACTGAGGGGCCAGGCAGTCCAGTGTCGCCCTTCTGTCCATCAGGGCCGGTGGGGCCGACCTCTCCCTTAGCTCCTTGCTCACCTTTCGGGCCGGCTTCACCGCGATCCCCCTTGATTGAATTTCCCTGTGGACCGGTGTCGCCCTTAGGACCCAGAGGACCTCTCTCGCCTTTACCACCCTTTGGACCTCGTTCTCCTTTGGAACCAGGAGCACCACGCTCACCCTTTGAGGATTGTCCTTTTGGGCCCATGGGTCCACGGTCACCTTTTGGTCCATCGGGACCCGTCTCGCCCTTAACTCCCTGCTCGCCTTTCTGACCAATGGGTCCACGTTCACCCTTTGGTCCCGCCGGACCCTGCCCACCCTTTTCTCCTCGATCGCCTTTTTGACCAGTAGGTCCTTGGTCGCCCTTTACTGAGGGGCCAGGCAGTCCAGTGTCGCCCTTCTGTCCATCAGGGCCGGTGGGGCCGACCTCTCCCTTAGCTCCTTGCTCACCTTTCGGGCCAGCTTCACCGCGATCCCCCTTGATTGAATTTCCCTGTGGACCGGTGTCGCCCTTAGGACCCAGAGGACCTCTCTCGCCTTTACCACCCTTTGGACCTCGTTCTCCTTTGGAACCAGGAGCACCACGCTCACCCTTTGAGGATTGTCCTTTTGGGCCCATGGGTCCACGGTCACCTTTTGGTCCAGCGGGACCCGTCTCGCCCTTAACTCCCTGCTCGCCTTTCTGACCAATGGGTCCACGTTCACCCTTTGGTCCCGCCGGACCCTGCCCACCCTTTTCTCCTCGATCGCCTTTTTGACCAGTAGGTCCTTGGTCGCCCTTTACTGAGGGGCCAGGCAGTCCAATGTCGCCCTTCTGTCCATCAGGGCCGGTGGGGCCGACCTCTCCCTTAGCTCCTTGCTCACCTTTCGGGCCGGCTTCACCGCGATCCCCCTTGATTGAATTTCCCTGTGGACCGGTGTCGCCCTTAGGACCCAGAGGACCTCTCTCGCCTTTACCACCCTTTGGACCTCGTTCTCCTTTGGAACCAGGAGCACCACGCTCACCCTTTGAGGATTGTCCTTTTGGGCCCATGGGTCCACGGTCACCTTTTGGTCCAGCGGGACCCGTCTCGCCCTTAACTCCCTGCTCGCCTTTCTGACCAGGGGGTCCAGGTTCGCCTTTGACGGAGGGGCCAGGCGGGCCAGTGTCACCCTTCTGTCCATCAGGTCCGATGGGGCCGAGATCTCCCTTAGGCCCCCTGTCGCCACGTCCTCCTTTCTCTCCCGTGCTCCCTTTCTCTCCACGTGCACCCTGGCTACCTTTCCTGCCACGTGCACCCTTTTGACCTTTATAGTGATGGTGGTGGGTATGAGAATGGTGATGCTTGCCGCTATGCCTATCGATAGAGGAGTTACCCAAACTTGACAATTCTTCAGGGATGATTTCGAGGATATCATCTACCGACATTGTCGTATCTTCAGTAACACTGAATAGATCGGACGAATTAACGAGCATTTGTTCCAGGAGAGAGGAGTTCATGGTTTGCTGAGCTAGGGTCTCATTGAAGTCGATCATGGCATCAGTTGTGACTGTACTTCGACGCTGGCGGACTACGTTGGACTCTGGAACGTTAACGCTAGTGAAACCCTCGAATTCCACCACCTGGTCGAGAACATCCTGCTGCGGTTCGAGTTCATCCCTGAGCCGGCCCCCGCTCAGCGTCCTCAGTCGCCTGCCGGCCTCCTCTGAGCTGCCGTACAGCGTCTCCAGGTCCAGGTAGGAGGAGGCGGCAGACAGCGGCGCCGCCGGTCGCATCACACAGTCCAGCTCGGGCGCCGGCAGCGCGCGCACGAAGCTGACGCACCGGTGGGCCACGGTCAGCGGCAGGCAGGCCGGGTGTCTCTCGGAGCAGCAGTCCGGCTCCCTGCCGTCCGGGAGTCGGAACGGCACGATGCGCGCCAGGTCGCGACTCAGCGACTCGGACCAGGCGGCCGCCCAGCCGCTGAGCGGGCTGTCGGAGAGCGCGGCGGCCAGCGGGACAGCGGCCCGCTCCGGAGCGGGCAGCGGCGACCCGGCGGACGAGGAGGAGCGGGGGGAGAAGTAGAGGAGGTCCGCGTAGGTGGCGGCGCTGAGCCGTCCCAGGCCCGTCAGGGACCGGCCCACGTACGGCGCCTGTGGAGGAGAACGATGCTGTCACATGGAGGCTACTTCATACCTAGGTTGTCATGCCATTGAACAAATTTTCAACCATGAATGCCGCAACATTCTCACGACGCACACCGCAACAAATAAGGATATATTGCATTTTTGTGACGATTTATCACGTTTTATGCATACCTACCTATTTTCAGATTTTTGTTTACATCCATTCAACAACAATAATTTAATTCGTCTCACCTCTACATGATTGCACTCCCCGGTGAGGGTGCGTTCGGTGTTGTTCCGATCACACGTCTTGACGACAGCAGGGATACAGCCCGGCACGAGGATCTCTTCCAGCTTCTGATTGCTATCTGGTGATGTCAGTGACCTGGGGGATGTGGGGAACGGAAACTGAGGTTCGCTGACAAACGTGACAAAAAACAGACGTTCATGGTGGCCGCGTTAACATTGCATTTTACTATCTTAACATATTTTGAATATTGGATGGGTCAGCATGAACGAGTTCCAGAGTTCATGACATGACCGTCATGTCCAGACTGTTTTTTAAGTTCTATGCTAATGAAGTAATCAGGATCAAACAAGTAAAAACAAAACTAAAGGTAGTCTTCACTAGTGACTTCCATATTGATATTCGTGAAACCGTGCTATGCGTTGTGCAGTCATGCAGTCATTTTGCTTTACAGTCACATCGTACTTTTATTGTCCCAACTCACAGCGAGGTCTGGTTGCCGACGGCCTGGACGGTGTGGAGCCGCTGCAGGCCGATCCTGCCCACCTCCTGCTGGACGGCCGGGTCGCCGCCGGCGGCCGTCGTCAGCTCGGTCAGGTCGGCCTCCTCAGGGCCGGGCCGGCGCGCCGCCGCCGACAGACGCTCCTCCAGGTCGCTCAGTAGCGCTGAGGCGCTGGCCGACCGCCGGAGAGCCGCCTCGGCCGAGAAGGAGCCCGGAGGAGCCCGCAGCACCCACCGGCCGGACGGGGACAGGGGGCGCAGCGGAGAGGAGGGGTGGTGGACGGCCAGAGGGCGCTCCTCGTCTTCCAGCGATGGGGTGCTCTGGTTATGCATTGTGTTGTTTGTGCTGTTGGTTTTGTTGCTGCTCAGCGCAGTCAGAAGAGATGTGACGAGTAGCTGAAAGCGAATGCAGAGTATGTTAAGGAAATGTCAATGATATGATCTTAAGGTTTACTTGGTACTTGTGTCGTGAGACAAACAATGTCTACTCTAAGCATATTTTTTGCTTTGATGCGCAATTTTGTTTTTGTGTTTGGATAAAAAAAATGGAAATACATAATGTGTTTTTTGTTGTTGTTATAACTGCCAGTGAAATACAACACAATGCCATAATTAACAATTTCCTATGAGCTTCCCGAGGACGGCTTAGAGAGCTTGTTGAACCAGAGAAAAGTGTTTTCGGCTCGAGATGCAAAACGGCCATCTCAAATCCAAAACTGTTGCAAAACTTGAAATATTTGCTTCCCGATATCCTCTAATTCACATTATCTCTTCAAGCACTCCGCGAGTTGTTGGTATCTTTGTCATAAAAACAGTCTAAAAATTTGATCTTTGACCCCACCTGATGACCTTGTCTTTGACCCGCCGAAAAACTTCAACTACTTTACTGTGAAAATTTCAAATGCAACCATGTGCTTCGCACTACGTGACCCAAAAATCGAATTAGCTCATCATAAGTAGTCAGGAAGAAGTTTCAACCTTCTGATTGCAAGGCCATGGTCGAGCACTGATTTCACAAGAAAATAGTTCGTATGCATATACACCTACTTACCAACGCAGTGAGCGCCTTCATTCCGTCTCGTTCCCAGTTGGACGGACTCCTGAAGGTAACACCTTACCCCCACCGCCGATGGGTGGCCACTGGAGTCGCGGCCCGTCACAGAATCTGTCAGCCCATCTGTGCATCTTCGTCCCCTCGGGGACCAGCGGCGAGCGGTATCATCTCGTAGGCAAACGATATATCTATCTACTCCGCTAGTGAGGTAGGGTCTTCAGAGGTCACTGACCCTTTAGGGGAGATGTCACAATGACTGGAGAGTAGAACCTTTGGGGTGAAGTGTGATAGGGGTGTCACTCAACGTCATATTGTTCACGCTAAGTTTAAAAATAAAAGACACACAGACGGCTTTTTATCTTCAAGATTCTTCTCCGCCCTTTCTAAACCATTTGAGCTGGACAACTCTCACTAGCAATTTGGTTTGAAGTGGAGGGAATCCGGGATATTCCCATTGGGATGGATGCTAGCTCGGGTCGTTGGCCAGTCCCGAAACAGAGTTTTCCCCGGTTGTGCACCAACGGTGTCCTCGGGTGAATATATCGAACTTTATTTTATCATTCCACAGCTGAGGCCGTTCCATGACGTTGTCTTATTGGGCTAAAGGGATAGGACCTGGCAAAAAGAAATGCAAAAACTTGCAGCTTTGGTTTGAGCTCGTTAACCCGCGCCCCACTGGGGGGGGGGGCTATTTATAGCCCCCCCCCCTCCCGTTTTTCTGCAATAACTTCCAAACCGCTTGACGAATCGACGCCAAACTTTCAGTACCTTCGGCTGCATCAATTTGACACCTTGTGTCAAAATTTGAACTTCGTAGCTACCATAGGTCGGCCGGAAATGACGTCAGAGTGACGTCATGTTCGTCCGATTTCGACGCAAAACATTGAACCACGGCAATCGCTCCCAAGAGCTCAGTTTTTAAGCTAGATCCAATTTCTTTGCATGAAAGGACTCAGAATTGACCGCGCTATCAAACTGCAATCTCGGATTTTCAAAATTTTGAAAATTTTGAAAATTTTATATAATAATATTCAAAATTTATATTTTTATATTTTTTCAAAAAGTTTTGACTTTTCGAAAAACCGGAATATATGTGACAGAACGCATGATTATGACTAACTCTAGCAAGTTTTAGCTAAATATCTTCAAAAATGGCCAAGTTATACGCATTATTGCAAAAAAATTCACAATTATTAATTTTTCAAATCAATTTTTCAGTACGTATTTGGCATCGTACACCAATATGAATGGCACCATCGTGTTCCTGAGCTCAAACTGCATCCAATAGACACCTTTTTTTGTTGAAAAATTTCAACTTCAAAATTTGACCTTTTTTACCTGAAAGTGACCTGGCCTAAAGTAATTTCGACTCAAAATGACCTTGAATGACACAGACGACATCAAATTCGAAATCTATGGCCTAAATGGACCATAAAACATGTGTCACGTGACCGACCATGATATAATATTTTCGTGACCTGTGATGACCTGACCCTGACCTGAAAATCAAAGTACAAGTTTGGTACCGTCAAGGTATCTAGAGCATCTGTTCACGAGTGTGGAAACCAAAAATGAGCCTGATCTGACTTGTAAGACGGCGGCCAGAGCCCAAAATGTGAACAAGCCAAAGTGCTAATAATTTTTACTTTGACCTGACCTGTGACGTCATCGGTGACCTCGAGGTCAATGAAATTAGGTTTCGCTCGACAGTTTTTCCGGGGCTATCAGACGCCGTTTGAATTTTGATGATCGGCCCAGTAGTTTCGGACTTAGGAGGGGGGGGGGGGCTATGAATAGCCCCCCCCCCCAGTAGGGCGTGTTATACACAGACCCCAGTGGGGCGCGGGTTAAAACCGCATGACACATGTCAAAATAACAACTTTTTGAAGTCGTCGGGTGGAATAAAAAGGGGCTGTTGAAACATACCAGTCATATTTAGTTTTACGTAACACCACAATTTAAATATTGTAACATGTTTCTTTCAATCTTCAGTAAACGCATTTGGCCAGCGCCGGTTCTGAGAAGGATTTGTAAATGTGCTTGTTATGCAAGATGTTTTTTTACCATGCCACTTTTTACGTTTCTCCTTCACCGCACCATGTCGATAAATCAGTGCAAAAAAAGGCTGTGGCTAACCGAAGCCATCTAGTTGATTAGTGGATGAGAGCAGCGCTTATAATTGACGACTGCAACCGAGGATCAGCTTTCAAGCTTCTTATGCAGAGGTACCATGACCTGAATCTGTTTAAGACACCTGTGTACATATATGCTGCCGTATATGTCAAGATGTTTAAAACCCTCTTTTGCTCTGTTTTGACCCGCGAACGTTATGCTTCCAAGTACGCTGAGATTTGTATTCACTATCCAATTTTCCATGTACGTATTTGAACTGTGATAATCTTATGATAGTCGATAGCACGTCGATCTTGTTCAAGTTGCCTATCTTATTAAGGTGCTCAATCATCATTTAATTTTCAAAATATTGCGTTATTACTTCTTTATGTAGCTCAACAGGAAATACGACAATGGGGATAACTGGACGGGAAAATTGGAGCATCTTCCTCTAAACTGGAATAACGAGCGACGCAGTCCCATTCCGCGAATTCAGTTTACCGCGATAGCCCATGTCCTCTGGGTTAATCGGCGTGGGAAACCGTGTCTCTGTTTGTACTATATCAGATGAAAACGACATACACGCTGACGAGCATACATTGGGTGAAATTTTATAGCGCACTGTGGGTCATGGAATGTCCAGATCATAACTCCGAGAGGTGCTGGGAACATTCATATCAAAACCAGAAACGACGGTCACATCTGCAGGATTAGTTGTTGCTCCGATCATAAACAGAAATAAACTGCAACCATTTTGGTATTACAATAAGATTTTACTGTAACCTGTTACATGTTAACATTGTATTTTAGAAGCTTGTTTTAATTCAGCATCTAATGGAGAATATGTTCAAGGTAGAAGGGTTGCACTTCCTCGTCACTTTTTACTTTATCTAAGCATCATCCTACGTAGAAACGCAGTCTGCCATGCTTAGATGGGCCTCGCCGATCGCTTGGCTATAAAGTCGAATTTGAACATGAAAGTTATAACGTGAGTCATACGTGTCTTCTCTGACGTCCATCGCCACTGCCACAGAGCATAGCATTAGCCCCGATAAACGTTTTAGATGGGCCCGATAGTCCCAATGGTCATTACCTATCGATCTACCCACACCACTGCCATGAGAAGGAAGTGGATTAATCAGCTGAAAAACAACCACACCCTCCCTCGGGCGATCCTGACGCAAAGATTATGCGAGGTAAATGTTAGAAGAAACGGTGTGTCAGATAAGCGTCATCAAGCGTGGGTCTGTCAGATGGGTGTCAAATTGTCGGTAGATCGAATTGTCAGAGCACGTGACTCTGCTGTCTGAGTGTCAAGACATCGTCTGACTCAGAAGTGGTGGGTATGAAGTGGTGGGTGGGTACGAAAACGGGCTTGCCCACGGCTTGCCTTCAGACTCAGGGTCAGGTTTGTCCGGAATACCGCCGTCGTGCTCTATCACTGCACAGGCCATCTGTTTTTCATGGATTTAGGAAAGAAGCACGTGTCTAACTAAGTTCTAACCAACTAGAATCTAAACGGGTAAACAGCGGCTGAGCGGCATTCCTGCATCAGTGAGCTTTCATGTTTACTGCTGTCATCCCAAGCTCGGGCATGTTAACAATAAAAATACGCTAATGTCAAAGCTATCGAAAAGCCGATGACCTATAAATGCCAGGGATAAACAGTTGTAATGAGCTACTTCAAAGGATTATCCCCGTCTTGGAGCAAAGTAATGAACCATACTCACGCTGACCTATGTAAAACAAAAGTTTCTTATCTTAAATCTGATCTTTGTTTGCCTTGCCAGAGAGTAAAGCTTTGTAGTGTAATTTGGTATCGTTCGTCGATGAACAAGCTGACTATTTTCCCTTCTTTGCCTTTCGCCACTGATTACGAGCGAGCGAGCGCAGCGAGCGAAGTGAGTCTTTTCAATATAACGGAAAAATCTCAGTATGAGCGGCCCGGCCCGGCCCGGCCCGGCCTGTAACGCTTTTGAAAGGCTTATATCTCAGCAACCGCTGGACCGATTGGCCTGCGGTCTTTTTTGTTGGGTAGCCCCATCCCTTCTACCCCGTAATTGACTACTTTTGATACGTCTCAGTGACCGTCGTGGCACGTGCCACGTGAAAAGTCAAGGGTGTTCAAGCTGTTTTGCAAAAGTAGTGATTTTGAGAGGCTCATATCTCAGCAGCCGCTTGGGCGATTGACTTGCGGTAATTTTTGTAGGGTAGCAGCATCCCTTCTACCCAAAATAGGATACTCTCGATGTATGTGGATCACCCCCAGTGCACGTGCAAAATACAACAATAAGAGGTGCCAAATTTGTTCCCATTTCAGTAACTCGGTAATTACTGGGGCGATTTCGCTGAAACTTGGCATACAGGTAAGCACCCACCAGGCAATGCATTCCCATGTGTTGCGGTTAGGGTGCTACTGCACGTGCGCACGTGCAGGGGGCGTTTCCAGATCTCGAGAACGGCTGGGCCGATTGCGCTCAAATTTGGTACACGGTTGGGGACCAGTTAGTAGGGTGCCGTGCATAAGTCATTTTGGACCCCGTTTGCACGTGCGCACGTGCAGAATGCCGCTTCCAGATCTCAGGAACGGCTGGGCCGATTGCGTTCAAATTTGGCACACCGCTAGCGACCGGTTAGAAGGGTGCTTTGCACAAGCCCGTTGGAAGCACCCTCTCGCCCTTCGGCACGTGCAGGGCTCACTATCTCGCTCGCTCGTTCTTCGCCCAAAAGGCGTTTTACTGGTTTACATTCGTAATTTTTATGGAATTGCTTTTTAGTGGATATTTCTAAATTATAAGATACTGTTTTTAGCGAAATTTCAAACAGTAGGCATTTGGGTTCCATGGAGTCAATTTATCTACCACTCCTAACAGTGACATTCTAAAACATGGGAATTTATGGACTGATTAACGCATTTGCATTCTTTTTGTTCAAAGTATTGTTAAGTCACTCATACTATTGATGGTAGCTAATATCTAAAAACATTTCGCACTTTCAGCCGCGTAGTATCATGTAACCTACATAGCCTAATTCTCACGGATGGGATCGCGAATGCAATATGTTTCATATAAGAACGTCTTTAGCATTTCCATTGTGATAGAAAACCAGGAACTTGTTTTGCTGATACTTTTACCACTTTGTCCTGTTCGTAATATCTTGCAAACATTTATTGCCATCGTTCGATAACGGATTAAAAGCATCCTAACACATCATAAACCAATTACTCTCATTGGCATCTTACCGCAATGAAGACATTCTAAAATAGACATATCGTGTTGGTAACCTGCTTAGACAGCCCATTGCCTTGCTTGGCTACTGTTATACTTCACACTTCGAAGTAGATACAAATACCATGTCAGACGTGAGAAATATATTTTCTACCAGATTACATAGATGATCGGATACATGCCCCAAAACCGGCCTCGATGCTTGTCTATTATTTGGCCCAGATTGCAGCCAGTTCGTAATCCCGCGCCAAATGTGGGGCATTCGAGATGACGTTTCTCCACCCCTTCATTCGTAGTATACCAAGCTTTATCCAATGCGAGCCAGGCATCACGTCAGTAGCATTTTCCATTAGAATGTAGGCATGCAAAATGAGTGGAACGCTGGTGATATCATCGCGGTAAAATGGAACTTACTGTCGCAATGTCGCATATTATATGTAGTATGTGATCCTTTAATGAAGTGGATTAGTTGAAGTGCCTAAAGCGTACAATTATGTTACAAAGCTTAACGTCAGGATAGCAAATTAATGTGTTTTCATTGACTTTTATGTAAGGTGGGCGTCTTTGTTTTATCGATTGTTTCGACCCGTCATAAGTTAATGACGAGATTCTGTGTACTTTTGAGCGATGGTAGTAAACAAGGCAGTTGTAAGGTGATAAAGAACACAAAACAGAATGAATGCCGAGTCCCCAATTGTTACGTTTTCTCGAGCATCAAGTTGTACTGATCTCAGGCAGCTTTTGCCAAATTGTTAAGGAACTCAGATTTGTTTTTCAATAGAAAAACACAATTCTAAAGAATAGTGTTTTAACTGGGGCATTCCACGTCAAATCGAACAAAAATCGGCTGTTTTGCACCTTACCATCAGCGATTTCATTATAAATTTGTGAGCGAGTTCCTGTGTGGCCCCGGACATTACATTGATGTATGTTGCACATTCTGACCACAGGTCTTCTAAATATAGGGCATCAAATTTTTACAAAATGTTGCATCTTTATATTTTTGAACGACCATAACTTTGGTTGTACTTGTTTGATTTGAATGAACTAAACCTTACTGCTTAGGTAATTTCTTAAGCATTTGTTTAGAATTGCACCTACTTAAATACATGACCTTGAAATTTGCTTAACTCTGTTCTTAAGCACAAATATTGAAATAGCAAAAAACACGTCACCTTCGATTTGGCTCATTTTCATATATTTTATTGCCTACCATATTCTTAACAACCTGTGAAAAAATTAGAGTGGGCCATTCATAAGTTTTGAAGAAAATTGCACATATGCAAACGTATGTTAGCACGCGCAGTGGAGGGGGAGGAGCGAATTTCGCTCACCCCTCCTGTTTTTCGCCTATATCTCATAAGATTAATGCGAAATTAATTATGGCTACCTGTCAAGAATTGAATTGGACATCTCATCGTGCAAGCAATAAGAAAATCGGTTCACAACTGTTCTAGTAATAGCGGTGTAAAGTGAACATCCTGTCGCCGCAGCGACGCGGCGACTCGGCAGCCGGCGCCGACCGCTACGCGCCGCCTGAATTGTAGACTGTGCCGGGACGGAACGGAATGGTTCCGTCTTTACATCGCGCTCCCTACCGCTGATTACGTTTGATTCGCGTCAAATTTTGTGAGAAGACTAAGAAATGTACAGGCAATCTTATGGTGAAAGAATTTTGAAAATCGGTTGGTAAACAATTGAAATATGAACGTGTAAACACAAAATTGTGATTGCTGCGTTTCCCGCATCGGCCGAGCCCGCCTCAGCCGGCGACATGTTACTCTTAGCAGGCCTCTAACTGCCATATTTATTATTGGATTAACTAGAAATTCCCCATACATGCTAAAAAATGTATGTTCTTTCGTATAGTGAAGATCAAAAGACGTGAAGATATCGTTGCGTGATAATGTTTTCGCTGAATTTACTTCATGATGCATTTCCACACGGCTCAAAATTCACCGCAAAATACCGTTTGCCTGAGACACTTTTACTATGGAACGTGAATGCTTGACTACGATGACTATGCATTTCCATTGTCGCAGAGTTTGGGATATCACTAATCAGCAATCATTCATTTCAGAAAGTGTGCACAAGCAAGGATGTCTTGACTCTGTCTTTCAAGGTCACGCGCGGTTGCGTGATGTTGATGCATGAAAACGTCGTTTGCCGCGAAAGTTATGAATGGCCCACTCCAATTTTTTCACAGATGGTTAGGAACATTGTGACGGACATAATATGTAAAAATTACCCAAATCGAAGGTGACGTGTTTTTTGCTATTTAAATTTTTATGTTTTAATTCAAGGTCAAATGCATTTCAAGGTCACTTCAATTTAATTTTATAATTAAAAATCAAAGCCTTATCAATTGCCTATAAGACCCTGTTAATATCATTTTGATACAAGAAAATGAACCAGAGTTATAGCCATTTAAAAAATTGATGTGTGGCATTTTTCGCTATATTCGATGACCTATATCTCAGCGATACGTTATCAAATTTCGAAAATATTATACGATAACTCAGTTTTGAACCATGCCCAGTCTGCCTACAAATTTTCAGAAAAATCGAAGGGGATGACGGATTTCGGTGTTTGATTTGACGTGGAATGCCCCAACTATTGACAACAAACCTTCGGTTACCATCACTAGCACAGTGCATCTGCAATCTGCTCTTTTCTTATCCATTATAGTTATATAACGAACCTTAGAAGTATTCTTGCAAGGCTGTTGCACCTTATCCCGCATTATTATGGCTCGCTTTAAGTCCAAACTGCTACATGATCTATCACACGAAACACGTCTTGACATTATCGTTGTCGTATACCATTAAAAGTTACGTTATCTACATGGCACGTGCCTGTGTGGGTTAAGCTTGGGTTAGCCTAAGCATTAAATGATTTATAGATGACAGCTTATCTCGTTGTGATACTCAATGATCCAGGCATGGAGGCTGGCTGAAAACTAAGGCATGAAAACACGTCTTTATTGCTGTTTTTCGGAGCTATGTTTGCTATGCCCATTTTCAGGTTCAACCAATTTATCAATTGTGGAATCCGTGCTGATAAATATTAGATTTCATTATCATCCAGGAGGTTTGGTTCTCTTTTCGCTGTCTTTCCACTAACACCAATCACTCCCGGATAATCTTTGTCATTAAGTGCTTTGTTGTTGCCTACTTGATAAGGTGTTATTTGGTAGCCTTTGGGATCTAAGAACTTTGACAACCGTGACGAATTAACTTTCCATTATCAAGAAATGGATATAAATATCAGCACTGGCATTCCTTTGGCATTTTATGTGAAACGGAAACCAGCAGTCACCACTCAAAGTTGGTTCTTGGGTCACCTGACCATGGAACTTTTGTCTCAAGTCTTGAGTACATTAGTTCCCTTATTTTCCTCCTCATTTTTCAATACCAGCACCAGTCCGATTTTGTCTCTCGCCTGAATCCAATACCGAGGAAATGTTTTAGAGGTGCAGGAGACACCCAAAAAGCTTGGTTTCATCAGGTCGCTGCACTACGATTACCCACATAGATGCATCACATGAGAGCCGAGCGCAGATGAACTGTCAACTCTTCATGTCCCGAAATATCTGATCGAAACTCGCATACCATTCCTCCAGACTGCGTTAGTCTTCTCACCTTAATTCCCACCTGGCTCAACGGTAATCCTGATGAACGATAGCGTAATCAGGACAGCTATTAGCACTGGGCACTGCGTAGCTTCGCACAAACATACCAGACTGGATTTAGTACGGAGATGGGCTAGATGACTTATCAGTAGGTAAGGACATACATGTAAAAACTGATCGTCTCAGAAACTTGTCGAGTGGTGGAAAGTAGGTGATGCTTATTTTTTTTGTGAAGAAGAAGGGTGATACTGCACGTTTGTAGGCGGCAGAATATGTATGGAATATTATGTCAGCGTTATTCACCCAAATGGATTCCTTTAGAGACAAATGCTTTACAAGGTGCAAATTTATCCAAATACAAATACAGAATACTGATCATCTTTTAATTGTTTGCGCATTATGTCAATCATGTCTACCTACACATAATAACTGTAACGGCAATAAGTTCGATTTCTTCTTTGTGACCACAAGCTGCTTCTTTCCTATCTCAACATCGTATTACTTTCCGGCACTTTCTTTCGTGAGCCCCTTTTCACGCCCACGTGAGTAGCTTCCCGTGGATCTGTCAATCACGATATTTGTGTCAGCCACGTCACGCGCTGACGCGATCTGTCACCCTCAGCGGGCCCCGTCACCCGTCAGCCAGGCCTCCCAGAGCCGGAATTTGTGACGAAGGGATTATCAGAGACGACCGTGGGGAACGGGGAGGGGGGACACAGCGCAGCCCTGCAGTACACCCGGCAGATTTCTCCTCTCCGCCAGTCCGGCCCAAATCCGCATACGACAGGTTGGTGACATGAGACTCGCACTCGGCGGAGTTTTTGGAACGGGGCGAGGACTAAACCGGACTGAATCGACGTCTGACCTGACTTTGGCACAGCGAGAGAGAGGGCGCGGGAGTGGTGTTAAAATCGGGCGTCTCTGGCGTACCAGGGCAGTGCGGACTGAGCAGCACTGTGAGAAGATGTGGGATTGAATTGGTGTGCTTTGAGAAACCAGGATGGGACATCAGACGATTTTGGTGAGTGTTCCATTGTACCACATGTATTCCATCATTCATTGTCATTATTACGTATTGAGTGTAATCATACAATTTAACATGCTTCATTCTGAACAGCTTCAAATAATCTTAGTACCTATCCCTCGTTCAAGTTGGTTAACCTTCATGCGTTCTGAAGAAATTGTGTTGTTCGATTTATATTATTAGGAAAGTTGGCCTTTTCATCATGCAATATTCCCTTCAGATTTGGCTTACATAAATAAACTCAATAACGAGCCATAGGTTTTTGTTGGATTAAATTGAACAAGTCGACAACACGTCGACAAAAATCATCAAAAAAGCCTTTATAATGTGATGTCATAACACAGTATCCAACTGTTCTTGTGAGAATTGGCTCTTGCAAACATTTTTTATTTATTATTCATCCATCGACATCCATTTAAGCATTAATCGGCTGCGCCGCTGTAAAAACGACAAAAAAAAAAAACAGCGACAAAAACACACGGAAAATAGGTGGCACGTTGACAGCCCGGGCATTTAGTGTATCGAACTACCAGGGAATTATCGTCACATTGCATGCATAAAAGCTCAGCTCGCGTGCTGGGCATCACGCCAGCGCAGTCCACGAAGAAATAGTTGACAGTGCTAGCCTATCGCTAAGCTATAATACATTTTCGTTCTTGCTATCGTAACTCAAAAGAAATGAAACTCAATGCTCGATCGGCGGTGTATACCTATGATGTATCATATCTCCGTGGCACGTGTATTGGTTAATAGTAATTACACAAAATCATCAATTAACTACCAACGTAAGAGTACCCGGGAGCTTTTGCTCGACAGTTCAAATAGCTTATGCAAATTAATATGCATTGGAATGGCAGATTACATGATATATTGATAGATTGAAACCATAATTGATGATTATTTTTGGTAAAACACGAGATGGGTTAATTTGAGTGTAAAAACAAATGTGATGACAAAGCTTGCAGCTACATGGCCTCGCCTTTTATAACCAATAATATTTTTGTTATTTGTCATTTTGGTGCTTACTTCTCGTAGTTGTAGGCTCATATAATTCAAATCTACGTTTGTCACCTTACATGACTGTATCGTATTCCATTGTAACCGTTTTTTTTTTTGTGTGTTGTCAACTCAATTTATGTCCACCCAAATGTTTGGAACGTTAAGGATTAGACGCCAACTGTAGTACTAACATAACTATCACTCTATGCTCTTCCAACAATCACTATAATGTCAAAGAACAACGAGGAACTTGAGCGATTTTTAACGCTTTCCCGCTCTGCGTTTCAGTTCCTGCTGGCTGCTTCTGGCATCATCAGCGGTAGCTTCGCCCTCCTTCCGTTGAACCCCGCTCAATCAGCTCTGCGCCAGCACTCCTCGCCGCTGCGCCCCCTGTCCCCGTCCGGCCGGTGGGTGCTGCGGGCTCCTCCGGGCTCCTTCTCGGCCGAGGCGGCTCTCCGGCGGTCGGCCAGCGCCTCAGCGCTACTGAGCGAGCTGGAGGAGCATCTGTCGGCGGCGGCGCGCCGGCCCGGCCCCGAGGAGGCCGACCTGACCGAGCTGACGACGGCCGCCGGCGGCGACCCGGCCGTCCAGCAGGAGGTGGGCAGGATCGGCCTGCAGCGGCTCCACACCGTCCAGGCCGTCGGCAACCAGACATCGCTGTGAGTGGCGACACGGGGCTTCGGTGTGGTGGACTAAAAGTACGATACCATAGCATATTAAATAGACGGTAGGGGATTTATTGTTGGATTATTTCACAAACCATTCTCGAAATCGGTAGGCAAGACACTATCTAATTATTGTTAATTGTTCTGTTTTTAATCATTTGGATCGCTTTTCGCCTCTTTAGTGTGAAAATAATAAAATAGACACTCGACTCGCCTTTCAAGAAATCATTCACAGCCACCAATCTGATGATCGATAATGTCAACTGTCATCAAGTAGACGTTGCTGACGTCTCCATTTAGCCATGCCCATCAGTGATACTTAATCGCCTTTTCACATCCCTCAGGTCACTGACATCACCAGACAGCAGTCAGGAGCTGGGAGAGATCCTCGTGCCGGGCTGTACCCCTGCTGTCGTCAAGAAATGTGACCGGAACAACACCGAACGCACCCTCACCGGGGAGTGCAATAATGTAGAGGTGAGACGGACTGAGTCGTCGGCGTGAAATATAGGCACAAAACCTTAAATTAGGTACCAATAGAATAGATATAACATGACAAACGTATGTCTCGAAAATGCATATCTTTATTATTGATTTTGTCTAAATGTGTGTTGTGAAAGTACTTGTTCTAGTGATGGTTTCAAGTTCAAGTGATGGCTAGACCTTGGTTGTAAATCATAAACAGCAAATCGCACCAGTTGGCCTCCGCCTGACAGTTTCGTTCTCCTCCACAGTCCCCGTACGTGGGCCGGTCTCTGACGGGCCTGGGACGGCTCAGCGCCGCCACCTACGCGGACCTCCTCTACTTCTCCCCCCGCTCCTCCTCGTCCGAGGGGTCGCCGCTGCCCGCTCCGGAGCGGGCCGCTGTCCCGCTGGCCGCCGCGCTCTCCGACAGCCCGCTCAGCGGCTGGGCGGCCGCCTGGTCCGAGTCGCTGAGTCGCGACCTGGCGCGCATCGTGCCGTTCCGACTCCCGGACGGCAGGGAGCCGGACTGCTGCTCCGAGAGACACCCGGCCTGCCTGCCGCTGACCGTGGCCCACCGGTGCGTCAGCTTCGTGCGCGCGCTGCCGGCGCCCGAGCTGGACTGCGTGATGCGGCCGGCGGCGCCGCTGTCTGCCGCCTCCTCCTACCTGGACCTGGAGACGCTGTACGGCAGCTCAGAGGAGGCAGGCAGGCGACTGAGGACGCTGAGCGGGGGCCGGCTCAGGGATGAACTCGAACCGCAGCAGGATGTTCTCGACCAGATGGTTGAGTTTGAAGACGTTAATAGCGCCAACCTTACCGGCCTTTCCGAGATTGCTGTGATTCATCGTAACAAAAGATCGCTTGGCCTTTCGCGGCTTGATCTGAGGGTGTCCTCAACATCAGACCAGGCTGCTGGCAACCACCAACCCAGACAGTTGGACATTTCTTCTGGGAAGAGCTACAACTACAGAGCTCCTCCTAAAGACAACGAACAAAAGGTTCTCGTTCCACCACCCTCCCCAAAAGGCTACAAAGGTGAAAAGGGTGACAAGGGGATGCCGGGAATGAAAGGAGATAAGGGTATGCCTGGGAAGCCCGGAGAGCGTGGTGAGCCAGGGTATCGTGGTCCTCAAGGACCTCGAGGTCCCCCCGGTAAAGACGGCAAACCTGGATCGCCTGGTACGCCCGGCCAATCCATCATTGGACCTCCCGGTCTGAAAGGAGACAAGGGCCCTGCGGGACCTAGGGGATACACCGGGCCCCCCGGACCTCATGGACCGAAGGGAGAGTCTGGAAAGCCTGGCCAGTCCATTGTCGGCCCCATGGGTCCGGCTGGGCCTCCTGGTAAGTACGGCGCAAAGGGAGATCGAGGACCCGTAGGCCCCGTCGGTCCCAAAGGCCCCATCGGTCCTCCTGGTTATACGGGCAAGACGGGAGCCCCTGGAAAGCCTGGAGTTGCAGGACCACCGGGGAAGCCGGGATACGATGGAGGCCCAGGACCACAAGGCATCCCAGGAGAGCCAGGTGCCCCTGGCAAGGACGGCTACCCGGGGATCAAGGGAGAGCCTGGCCCGATGGGGCCACTGGGACTGCGCGGACCTCCTGGAATTCCCGGCAGGAACGGAAAGGACGGGCTGCGTGGTCCCAAGGGAGAAAGGGGCCCACCGGGGTGGATTGGCTACACCGGATTGCCTGGTCCCAGAGGGCTGCCGGGGCCTCCTGGAGTCCCGGGACCAGTTCGTCTCCTGGTCCCCAAGCTGACCTTCCGAAACTTGCTTTCCATGATGGTCAAGAAGACTTTCTTCAAAGTGAATCCGTGGGGTCGCGAGGCTCGTTCAATGAGATTCCAAGACAGCGAAAATCTACCTGGGCTACCTGAGATAAACGTTGATCATCTTCTTCTGCGCGAGCATAACCGTATAGTAGGAGTGTTGCGTCAGAACCACCCTCTGTGGGAGGACGAGCGGCTGTTCCAGACGGCGCGCCGCGTGGTGATCGCTCAGTGGCAGCACATCACCTACAGAGAGTACCTGCCGCACATACTGGGAGCCGACGCCGCAAGGGCCATCTCACTCGCTCCGGAGGATAGTGATGTCGATCCTACCGTGAGTGTCGAGTTCGCGGCGGCTGCTTTCCGCTTTTGGCAGCGTCCAAAGAAGGAACACCAGGAAAAGACACAGAAGGTTATGCGCACCACGCGCTCTTTTCTTGACATTCTGAGGAAAACTTCGACGCTGAAGGACTATGCCAGTTTTGTTTCTGGGCCATCGCCGACGCTAGAGCTGGCCTCCGTGGAGGTGCTGCGCGGCAGGGATCTGGGTCTGCCGTCCTATACGGCCATCCGTCAGCTCTGCTCCGGACAATCGGTGACTAGCTGGACAGATCTGGAGACCGCCTTCGAGCGACGTCAGCTGGAGGAACTTCGTGCCATCTACTCCAGCCCCGACGACATTGACCTCTGGGTGGGCGGGATGCTGGAGCGTCACGCACCCTCGGCCAAGGTGGGTCCCACCTTCCAGTGTGTGATCGCTGACCAGTTTCGGCGGCTGAGGGACGGCGACAGGCTCTTCTACGAGCGCAGCCTGAGCGGAGAACAGCTGCGGGAGGTCCGCAAGGCCAGCCTGGCGCGCCTGCTCTGTGACAACGAGAAGGGTCGAAGGGACGTAGCGCCCCTCGTGCTGGAGCCACTCTCCAAGCGGAACCAGATGATGTCGTGCGAGAGTGAAAACATTTCAAAGGTCAACCTGAGCGTATTTTAAGACGAACTAAAGTATGTCATTCTTGTGCGACAATTTTACGTTAGACGATTACTTTATAGCGGAAGCAGCTGAATGTGATATAATTTTATTAGTCGGTGAAATAATGACCGTAAGACACAATTTTGCCTGACGTTTTATCACGTCTCTGTTTGAGGTTAACAATTTACGTGACCAACACCATTTCGTTACCCTAAATTGTAATCATGTCGAAGTCGCCTGCAGGTAATTGCAGCCTGTGTTATTGTTTTGTTTTATTGTACAGGGTGGAAAGTAATTACGCGAACATGTATTTTCTTACAATTTCGCCCGTCAGTGGAGATTTTGTATGAGCGCGGGCTGTCATGGAACATGATTGGTCGTGTTTGTTGTCGCCTTATCTACCAAAAGTGACCTTACTTTGAAAAATGACTTGGAAGGTCTACAACACGTCTAGACTTCGAATGGTGCAGACGCCATACGCTGCACAAGACCACAATGTGCAAAGATCGCAATTTGGTGTTGCCAGGGCTAGCGTTTGTGATTATTTTGGCTGGATTGGTGCGGAAGGGACTCGGAACGGTCTCGGCACCAGCATTACTAAATTACACGTTTGGTTGAAGCATAATAAAACTTAGGAGGACTTAAAAAGCAAAGTCGTTGGCGGCAGTAAAACCTCGGCGAATTCAGGCGCCGAATGGGTGGTCACCATTTCCGCGACCAAACGACAACAGTCGATCCGAAAACAGGCGAAATGGTTTACTATGGCCGGGTACCCGATCTAAGATATCACGATTCATACATAAATCCGTGAAAATTCGAAAATCAAGCCGTACAAACAATCGAGATGGCCAAAATTCATGAATTAACAGCAGGATTGTCAATTTAAGTTTTCTAAAGACCGGCAAGCCTGAACAGATGAGGACAGGCAGCTGGCTTTGTGGTTGGGTGAGACATCTTCGAAGCTATTTCATCCGTCAAACCTGCAGAACAACGCGTTGGGGGATGCTGATGCGTCCGACGTCCCGCCCGTCCCAACCTTCAAACATCCGGCAAAGGAACACACATCAGCGTGTTATGAGCGCCCGGATGGTGTCAGAATTGCATGTAGTGACCAAAAAGGCAACCAAAAATAAAGTATACAACTAGTGGAACATCCTTCCAGACGAGTCTCTTTATCTAATCCACCAATGCACCAAAAGGGGCAAAATGATTGAGCGCACTTTTGTGCCCGACGCAAAGAAACTCTTCTTCATGATTGATAAAGTCCTTCCTCTCACGGCCAAAAAGACGCAAGACTGGTGCTTTGAGAACCTGTTCTTCTTCTGGGCATATAATGGTCAATCTGGGAATAGCCCAGACCTCAATTTGATCAAAAATATCCAGGCGACTCTTCAGGAGAGCGTCTAAGAGCTGCTAGTAGCCACCAACATCGATTGCCTCACCACAGCTCCAGGAGGCGTGGACTAAGCTTTGGCCAACAGTGCTTGACATGCTCATGTCAATTATGCCTGAACGCCTTTGTCAGTGTATCGCACATAAATAGGAATATATGGAAGGATGAAATTTTCATGTCACCGCCGCTTTTTCCATTGCTATAAGACGAAAAAGTATGTTCGCGTAATTACTTTCCACCCTGTATGTGCTGATACCTAAGTTTACTACACAGTTGTTACTTGTTATACACTCCGTAAGCGCTGTTCAAAGGCAATGCCAATGTCCCCTATTGTGTGCGTCGTATATATTTATATTATATTTATAATAAACATGTTTGCTTCTGATTGATTTTTTTACTAGCTGAACGATGCTGACAATAATGAGGTTGATAAGGCCACGAAAAGTATGCACGCGCATAGATGACTGACCTGGGGTTAAATATATGTTTTTTTTTATATAACCATAAACCAGCATTAGGTAAAAACTGAACATCCTTATTTACCAACGTTCTTAGTACTTCCGAAATCTAGTCGAGCATTAATGAAGATTTTTGGAAATAATTTTGCTAAATTATTTTGCTTCCTGCTGGTAAAGATTCATCTTTGACGAACGAGATTTGAAAAATGTTCATGAAAATGAAACCGTGAGAAAAACAACAGAGTGTCATTTAAATAAATCAACACTAAAAGTAAAACAAAATGTCAATGACGGTAAATTAAGTGAACTTCATGCAAAGCTGCGACGACCTTGGTGACAGTAAAATGTCACGGCTGGCTGTGCAAATGCACTGAGTCGCCACTGAGTGCTACTCATTGTAGACTCGCTAGCTGTTAACAACTGCGCAGGTTCTGCAGAGTAGCTATTGGATGCACGTCAAATGGCATTGGTGAACGCCTAATGGATCGGCTCGCCCTGACAACAGCGGAAGTGTCGAACATGGAAGCTGTTTGGAAATCGATTTTGACAGTCAATCAATCGGTCGGTATATGGTATATGTATGCCTTCCATACATATAACAAAGTTGATGATATGTAGAAATAGAGTATACTAATACTACTTTACTATATGCGATGCTCATGCTCATGCCAAGCCAAGCATCTCACGATGCTCCTTCATAGTTATTCAATGATGGTAATTGATTTCTGTCTTCGTGTTTTTCCCATTTCTTCGGGCGAAATTTTGATACCACGGCTCGATCTGAGAAGAGAAGAAAGCTATTCCTATGATATCTGCAGGCTGCAGACAGACTGATGGTTCGATGTGGATATTTAACTGGCGCTTGTAGTCTCAGGCAGGCTCATAGTGCAGCCGGCAATGCTGCGTCATGGGAGAAAGGTTCCATACACCCAAAATGATCCAGACAAATGGCATGTGTATAACTCAGACATGAAGACGTGACATGAAGCACAGTTTAGCCCCATCAGATACAGCTAATTAGCCCAGATACAGTTAATTACATCATGAATGAAACACACTGCACATGAGTGCACAGTGCAAGTGCTCGTGAATATGCTACTCGATATACATTATTTTGCAGTGATAGCACGCACTCATTGATTTTGTTGAACATACACAGAAGCGGTGAGTTGTGAGTGGCCACGTGTGGTGCGATGCCAGACGAAGGGCGATTGGTTATATTTCGGAGAGATAGAAACAACTCTCATATATGGTCAGTAACGGTAACGCTCTACCGCAAATAGGTGACAACAACCAATGTCTCAGCCCATTGCTGCCGTACGATACACGACGCTACACCTTTCTTATGCCTAGAACAATGTAGTTAAACCCTAGCTGCACCTAGGAGGCCTTCATGACACCAGTTTCATGACTATAAAGTGCTGTCTGTCGACTGCCCCGGTGACATGCCGTTTAGTGACAGCCCTGGCCCAGAGGTTCTCCAGTACGGCGATAGCGAGGCCGAGGACCACCCCCAGAGGAACCAGTGCGATGGAGGCCAGGGTGTTCCCCAAAGACATGGCCTTGGTGTCCGATGAGGACGTGCACATGTTCTCGATGCGGCTGAATCTCCTGCGCTTTAGATGCCCAATCAGGCCCATTTCAGACATCCTCAGAAGTTCGGCGTACATGAGTCTCCTCAGTGCTGGCTGACCCTTAGCGATCGCAAAGTAGTTGGGGGTGAGCTTTGCCGGTTGATCCAGAAGTGGCACGAGGGAACATGCGGCATCTCCTATCGTCAACTTCAGGTGTTTTATATCGAAAAAAGTCATCACCTTCGGTTGAATGGTTATCTGAAACAGCTGAGCGTTATCCAGTTCAATGACTCTATCATGAATGGAGCTCCTTCGGTAGAGCTCTCGCTCGTACTGGTCGCGGCTCATCTGCCAATCGTATAGCACACCGTGACCGGGTCGTATGGCCAGCTTCCAGTCTGGCTGCTCCGTGAACTCGCGAAGACTGCCGATCGGACGAGACACGGTGACCACGGCGAGATCCGAGATCAGGTTGGCCGTGAAGCTGCTTACGATGATGATGTTGATCATCCAGCTGATGATGGTCACGATCCTGGCTGATGATGAGGTTGGTACGATGGCCCAGCTCTGTCCAACTAGAGACATGTAGTTGTAGAACAGACAAGAGCCAAACGTCATCTCGGTCACAGTCTGGCTCCTTTCTCCATAGCCCTGATTGAAGTAAATGACGACTCGAAGTGCCACAGAGAGGACAAGCAGCACACCAAGCACTGCCCACCATACGTGGGCGTGTAGCGGCCTCAGTAACGATCCCGCCATCTGTGCAGCAGTTTGAGGAACATCTGCAGTCCCTCCAACAATGTGAAAGGCGTCGTAGTTCTCCTCGATCGGGACGTGGATGAAGTCAACAACAGCAGCGCGATCTGGACGGTCGAGGAGCCAGGTCAGCGCCACGTCGGCCCTGCCGTAAAACAGTTCGCCAACCATGCCAGTACAAGTGCTGTTGGGGTAGCAGCTGCCGAACCCCCATCCTTCCGGCTCCACCATTCGGTATTGAAGGTTCAGGTTCCCGGCAAGCAGTTTCCAGATGTCGTACAAGTACCCGCTGTAGGCGTAGCTGCCATTTGCGGTTTTCTCCATCGATACGTATGGAGGGTCGTGGAAGGCAACTACACGTAGCTCCCCGAATGACCCGCTGGAGAAAGATGTCTCTTCCGACCATGTCTTGCCCACTGAGAGTAGATTGCCTAGACGTTCCATGACTTCTCAAGCTGAACTCAGTTACGGCTGATGTCCAACAGACAAGTCCACCAGGCCGAGCAGCTACTTTGGTGTGTTAAGCAGTCCTCGGTACCACTCAGTGCTTGCACAGAGCCAACTATGTATGCGCAGGTGTGTCTCACTCTATGCCAAATGCTGCACTGTGCAACGTGCTTTAAGGACGTCGCTCAAGTGACAACCGATATAATCGAACCGTAGGAGGAGCCTGGTATTAAATGGCGCTCCATCCGACGGTCGGGTCTGCCCGAACGATGTTAACGGCTGTCAGATAGAGTGCGCCATTATATGTTCAAACATCGTTCAAATGTACATGCTTCTAAAAGGGAATATTCTCACAACAGTTTCCTCAAAAGGGAGCATTAGTGCTCTCGACATCACCTATAAACATATAGGCTGAAACCTAACAATGATTCTGTAGCAGAATGTTGAGATGGCCTCTCGGTCATGAAAGCCGACTTGAAATCCGACTCTGCTGGTAAAGTAAAGTTTTTAAGGGGGGTATCCACTATCCAGACATCAACGTAAGTATAACCAGGGCGATTGATGTTGATTCTAGGGTCTGAAATCCGCTCGTTTCCATAATTTGGCTGTAGAAATATGACAAGCGTTCGTTTGGTATCAAAGTTGTCGCTTATGAGACAACTTGTCAATTTTTCATGTCGAACTGATACCGACGTTGCGCAATCCTCTCCGAGCAGAAAATATCGCTGAAAAATGATTATTCAATTGCATGTTTGATTATTCAATTGGATTGCTTATTCAATTGCATGCTTTCCTGATTGGTCAAGAGCTAGACCAAAACAATACCAAACACCAAACAATTATGTCCGTTACCCATATTGAGGCATAAGCTCGCCCAAAGTAAGACGCAGTCATGTCAAGAGGTGATGCCACTGTGTTCCCCGACCCTCGCTTGCTGTACCTGAGTGCGCCTCTGCCGCCCTGACCTGTGACGTCAGTGCTCCAGGGCGGGGCGCTGGGCCAGCCGGCGGCCGGTCGGCGGGCGGTCAAACGCACAGTCGCACTGCGAGCGTGTCGCTGCGCTGCCGCTGCTGTTGGTATTATCAGGTCGGACTAGGCTCGTATAGAACGACAGAGGCAGCGCACCGTCCTGATATTCACCCACTCATTCACTTATTCATTTAGATTTTGGCTCTCATGCTGCTTTGGTATTCTGGGTTTGGCGTTACTTGCGTCTTGTATTGGTTGTTCTTAGGCCTTAGCACAGTCCTCTCGGCTTCGTTAGTTCCAAGTCCATTTTCACGCCGCCAACTACACGCGTTACCACTTCCGCCGCAAGTTCTGCATACACTTATTCATCAATCAACGCTCTTCTCCACACTTCTGGCTGTTCCAAGGCGGTCTATCTGAGTTTGTAAGGTAGCGAGGCGCGGTTGTTCTCTACTCGCCTCTCGCAGCTCCAATTAGCTACTTCCATCCTAAAAACCGTTTATTAAATCCGGTTGCTCTAAGTTGTGTGGAGCCTAGTTAGTCTCTTTGTTAGTGTGAGGTCTGTTCCACCCGAGATCGGCTGGGTTCCTCGCGTTTATTTCTGGGTAGTACATACCTAGCTACATACCTAAGTAATAATCCTTGTTATTAGACAGCCGGTTCGTTAGCGAAGGATTTACGTGCTCCAGTGAAAATGTTACTAAGATGCTCGTGATAGACGACAAAAAACGGGAGTCCTTCCTGCACATCACTCTACTAAACATTGTTGGCATCTCGCGAACAATGGTTCGGCGATTCGTGGTCGGTTTCAGTGCGGCTTTGCACTTTTAGCTAGTCGACTTTTTCTTATCATTCATAGCTAGCACACAATCGGCCTCCATTCATAATTCAATCCATATCCATGTACTTTTGTGGAATATTTGAAAAGTTTTGAAACATTCGGCCACAAACCGGCCTGTCCGCGGCTGGTCTCTGTGTTCTGGTTTGGCACGTGCCACCCTCACTCCCGTCCATCGCCGTCTCCTCTCTAGTTTGGACACGGATACACCCCCGGTCCAAGGCGTGCTCGAGGGATTGGGTGACATCAGGCCGCCCCGGCCAGCCCCCATTGTGTCCAATCCACTGCGGTTTACCACTGCCCAGTCGTGACCGCATAGCTGACTTCACACTCGTTAAAAAATTAGATTACATGCTTCTCAGCTAATGACCACTGCAGTAAACGAGTTGTGTTAATTCAAGATTCCCCTCGCATATTTAATAGGCTCTATCGTCTAGTCCGACCTGTTTGTTTTGTTTGTTGATTAGTTCGAAATCAGTGCGTTGAAAAGATAGTGTGACGTCGCCTATTTTCCGCCTGGAAATCCCAACTATGCTAGATCCACGTTTCTCTCGTTATTCATTCTGTATCATCCATAATACACTTTGTAATTGGCACTCAGAACATATATTTTACAATCAAATGAACGATGGCATGCAAGGCGGGGATGATACTATAGCGAACGAACATGGGAACAATGATATTTAAAACATAAGCTATATACAACACACGGGTGAAAATGAAACAATGCAACATAAAATGAGATCGTGCTGATCAACACTACAGCCAGAGGGGAGTCTCTCAGACCCTCCCTCGCTCCCCCAGCAGCTGTAGCACATTGCTGACCTTTCTGACCCGCGTCACAAGACCACCCTCGGGTCCCGGTCCGAGCGGAAGGATCAGACTCCCCGGATACGGGTCCAGGTCTGATCCGGACCCAGCCGCTTCCAGCACCTCCTCCAGCACGTTTAACAACTCGTTGTCGCTCAGTTCCAGGCCGCTAGGGGTGGCAGAGATTATCGGAAAGGGTCGTGATCGAGCCTCGGTCTGGGTCGTTGGGGATTTGGGAGAAGAGGAGGGACGTCCGGTCCTGGAGGGAAAGACCACTGGACGGGTTTTTGCTGTGTGGGAGGTTGGTTTGACGTTAGAAGTAGGGAGGACGTTGGAAGTTGGACGGACAGTCTTGGTGAGGGAAACGGCTTGGACTTTGGTGCTACCAGAAGCGGGACTGACTGGTGTCGGGCTTTGTCGGCTGGACTTTGGATACTGGAACGGATTGCTGGGATTTGTCGGTTGAATGAGGTTGGGAAGGAGAGTGAATGTCGGTTGGAACTTTGGAGGCTGGTTTGACTGGAGGTTGGTAGTGACTTGTGTTGACTGAGCTGCTATGTGTGCTAGGAGTTATGGGCAATGTGTGGGTAGTGTTCGTGCCTACTGTGGCAGCTTGGTAGGGTGCGCTGGGTGTTTTGACTTCGGTGGTTGCAAGCGGTTCAACTTTTGACGTTTCTCCGGATTTTAAAAGATCGATCTCCGCCGAGGGATCAGTGGTGTTCGATCGAATTTTCGCGTCCTTTGTTGAATTAACTTCAACGCTTGCCGGGAAAGATGGGATTTTTGCCGCTGCATTTTCTGTACGAGCATGAATAAAGACGAACGGAGGCCGAGCATTTGCAGTGGTACTTGCTGGCTTCACGCCAATGACTGTAATAGTTGGACGTTCATTGGTGGTTCTGTCAACTAGAATCACGCCTGCTGTAGCGTTCGTTGGACGAACACTCGTTGCATCTGGACGAGCGTTGTTGGCTGGTTGAGCACCACTTGCTGGAGGTGCTGGTCGAACTACCGCAGTGGCTTTGACTTCCTCAACATCGCTGGCTATAGCGGATGGTCGTGCGTAGGCGGATGTGCTTGGCGGGAGGACGTCAAGTTCTAGGCGATTTTCCTCTGGAAAATCGGGGCTGACTTCGCCGGCGGTGGAGATCGGAGGGGTTTTGACGGGGTCCGATTCCGGTTGTACAGGTTTGTTTGAGGAGACAGTTTGAACACTGGCGGGAGAGATTACCGGATGGGTCTTAAGTGGAACTTTTGGAGGTCTAATTACAGTAGTAGAATTGACTGGTTTTAAGTTTTCTGGAGAAATAGCGGTCTGGACGTCAGTGGGCCGAGACCTCGAAGAATTGGTGGTGCTGGATGAGCCTCTTTGTCCCTCATCTGTCGCTACGGTAGCCGATCCAAGTGCCGGAGATGTCTGGGGAGAATCGGCGGGAGATAGCACGGGCGCTGTCGTTGTCGATTCCTCCACCGCTACTGCCGTTTTTGCAAATTCCTCGAGCGTTGCTGCAGATTCCTCGAGCGTTGTAGTAGATTCCTCAGGCGTCACCGCTATTGTAGGTGCCGCGCTCGTTGTTGCTGTGGGCTGTTGATAACCCGTTGTCTCCAGAGTTTCTGCTGTCGGCTTCGGAACGCCCGTTGCCGGCTCAGTGGGTGGCGTTGTTGTAGATTCCACCGGCATGACAGTGGCTGCAGCTCCCTCAGGCGCCTTTGTTGTGGGTTGTTGATAATCTGATGTTTGTCCCGGAGCTTCTGTTGTTGGCTCAGGCGCTATCGTTGCTGTGGATTCTTCAGTCACTGCCTTTGTTGAAGATTCCACTGTAGGCCCTGCTGTCGTTGTAGACTCCACGGGCGCCACAGTCGTTGTCGGCTTTTTGGTTGTCACTGTTGTGGGCTGTTGATAACCCGCTGTTGTCACTGGAGCATCTGATGTCGGCTCTGGAGCTTTTGTTGCCGGCTCGGGAGCTTCTGTTGACTGGGGCGCCGACGTTGTTGTAGATTCCACGTGCGTTGTTGCTGTGGACTGATGGTAATAAATAGTCACTGGAGCTTCTGTGGTCGGCTCTGGAGCATCCGATGCTGGCTTCGGAGCTTCGGTTGACTCGGACGCTGCCGTTGTTGTAGATTCCACGGACGTCACTTTTGTTGTTGGCTCCTTAGTTGTTGCCGTTGTGGGCTGTTGGTAACCCATTGTGGTCATTGGAGTTTCTGGAGTGGGCTCCAGAGTCTCTGTTGCCGGCGCAGGCTCTGCCGTTGTTGCAGACTCTACTGGAGGCGCGACTTCCGTTGATGGAGTTTCTACCGGCGCTGCTACCATTGTTGTAGATTCCTCAGTCGTCACGATTGTTGAAGGTTCCTCCGTTGTCGTTGGCTCAGACGCCGCCATTGTTGTAGACTCCACCGGAGCTGCCGTTATTGTAGATTCCTCAGGCGTCACCGTTGTTGTGAGCTGTTGATGCCCCGTTGTCACTGGAGTCTCTTTTGTCGGTTCGGGAGCTTCTGTTGTTGGCTCGGGGACTTCTGATGCCGTCTCCGGAGTTTCGGTTGCAGGCTCAGTCGCTACCGTTGTAGATTCCTCGGTCGCACCCGTCGTAGATTCTACTGGCGCTGCTGTTGTAGATTCTTCAGACACTGCTGCCGTTGTTGTAGAATCCTCAGGCGCTGGCATTGTTGTGGAATCGTCAGGTACTGCCGTTGTGGGCTGTTGATAATCGAATGTTACCCCCAGAGCTTCCGTTGTTGACTCAGGAGCTACCGTTGCAGACTCGGGCACTGCCGTTGTTGTAGCTTCCACCGGAGGCGCAGCCTTCGTTGTAGGTTGCACGGGCGCTGCTTCCGTGGTGAATTCCTCGGGCACTAACGCTGTTGTAGATTCCTCGAGCGTCACCGCTGTCGCAGATTCAACGGTTGTTGGATATTCCTCAGCTGTTGTCTGCTCAGGCGCTGCCGCCGTTGTAGATTCCACAGGCGTCGATGTTGTGGGCTGTTGATAACCCGTTGTTGTCACTGAAGCTCCTGTAGTGGTGTCCGAAGCTTCCGTTGCCGGCTCATGTGCGGTCGTTGTTGTAGATTTCGCTAGGGCTGCCGTTGTAGATTCCACAAGTGTCGCTGCTGTGGGCTGTTGATAACCTGTTGTTGCACTCGGAGCCTCTGTTGTTGGCTGCGCCGCCTGTGAAGCCGACCCATCTTTCGCTGGTGTTGATGGCGTTTCTGTTGTCACGTCAGGAACCGATGTTGTCTCAGACTTCTCTGCTTCCGGTTCTTGCCCCTCCGGTGTCGGCCCTTCTGGTACAGTTTGAATTTGCGGCTCGGAAGTTGGTCCTGGCGATCCGGTGGAGTTTTCTTTATTCGGATGGATAGATGAGTCGGTGGCAGTGTCGGAATGTGTAGAAGTGGTGAGCAATGTGTTCCTATCTGGTGTCTCTTTTATTGGCATAGCTGGAACCACAGGAGCCATGGGTACATGAAACAATACATTACTTTCCTGAGGCGCGGGCAGGAAGGGTATGGGCGGCTGTTGCGGAGAATTGGCTGGTGGTGCGATGACCGAGGACTGTACGAGACACCCGAGCGGCAGCTCCGGGCTGTCTGCGGGGAACTGTCCGCAGTCGAAGCACGCTCCGCGGAGACAGAATCCCGCCCGCACAGGCCGGCCCTGGAAAAAAGGAGAAAGATGCGTCAGTATCGGCGCTATTTGAATTGCGTCGCCAGCCCAGTTATATAGGAATCATACGTTTTCAGGGATTATAGGTATTGTTTTCAACAAAACTTGTTTATCCACAAATTGCTAAATGTTCATGCAGTCCAGCACAGGCACCTTATGATCATTTCCTACCGCACTCGTATTCGATCGATTGATTATGTATCGTTATTGCTTTATTTTAGGTTGTTTTTCGTATTGGGTATCTGCGGGAAATTTATTCGCTTCTATGTAGGAGCATGCCACGTATATTTTGCAGGAAGATAAGAAAGTGCGACTGTCCCACGCATCATGACCTGTGCAATGTGCATTCGGTAAAAACCAAAACACGCAACATTGTTTATAGATAATTGTGGTGCGATTGCGAGGGCCTTTTCAGTTATTGGTCTTACTAGAACGATATAATATTACATAACACTATGGCATGTGTATGTTGCAAATATTGACAAATGATGCATTGAAAAAAATAAAAATGAATTATCGCGAATCTTCAGTGTGAGACTGAAGCACCATGATTTATGAGACACATTCCAGCTACCAAATCTCTCCAAAGCTAAGCTGATCGACTCACGAGCACAATCACACGAATCGATAATCTGTTATTGACCCCCGTCACCCACATGACCCTAAAACTCTTCATCTCAAGCCACCCGATAACGTTTCCCTGGTGTTAAACAAAGAAACAAAGAAACCGTGATCGAACCCAGATGTCGCAAACAGGCTACATCTGCCACAAACTGATGACATTCCAAGAGAAAGCTGAATCGCGTGCTTGCGTCGGGCCGCGTTGTGACCACAGTGCATGACTGAATTATGTAACATTGCAGCTAGGTTTTATTGGAACGCGTTTGATTATGTGACGACTGTGCACGCGATGAAGATTATCGATTGGTAGAGATTAATTCACACCGGATGCGTTTACTAGGTGAAGGAATGTAGGTGAAACGGATTCGCGTGAATAAAGCTGGAATCATGCCGGATGTGTCCATGCGTAAAAATGATGTGCAGCAGTATATTAGCCTATATATCCCTACTTCATTTATTAATTTACAAACTCTAAAAAATGTGAAAAGGAAGAAAATAGCAAGCTCATTTGCCAGATTAACTGATATTTCACACCACTACATATTCGTGCGATATTAGGCATTAAAGGGACCCTCCCACCTTCAAAAAAGTTAATGAATTGGCATGAAAGTGATGTCGCTCGGTTCAGAAAGAGCGGAAACGAATATCTACCAAATTTCACCGAAAAATATTCACCGGTTTTCAAGATATTAGACTTTTACTTTTGTTTACTTTTTGGGATCTCCGCTGTTCCTAGCGACTTTATTTGGAAGCAATAGTTTGGCAGCTGAAAGTGCGGCACTTGTTGCGCGCAAAGCAGCCACAAAGCAGCATATACCACCGCGTGCTACAAAACGTTTTAGTCAAACATTTAAAAATCGTTAGATCTGCGCTGACGTCACACATTCAGAGGGGTATTCCTATGCATTAGCCCCTCTGAATCAAAATGCTGCAATTTTGAAATTCAATATTTCCGATTTAAGGCATTTCTCGATGTTGTGAGTGCCGAAACCGGTAATTGTGAGCCAGGGACCCCATTTTGGCTATATCAACTCAAATCTAATGTTAAGGTGGGAGGGTCCCTTTAAAATCGAGAGCAGAGACATTACCACGTAAAATAAAACCGTGAATGGAAATTGACATTTTAATTCTTACCTAATCAATAAGGCATACCTATAAATGAAGCAGGAATTTATTAACTTTGTCCTCTATGTATTTGATACTAATATATTATATCATATTGACCATTACTTGTATTCAGTACCTACGCTTTAGGCTTTTGGTGTTGATACTGGGAAAAGTTAGCGCTGCGCTGAATATTTAGTGCTGTGCTCAGATACTATAGGTATCACCGTTACTCGGTACTTGGTATCGAACAGGTACCCGGTACTCACCGTCCCGCTGAGAGTCACCCGTCGGTCACAGTCCGAATCGGAGTCACAGGGGCAGAGCGGTGGACGGCCGCCGGCAGGGCTCCAACAGTCTGTGAATACAGAGAGAGTTGTGAATAGTTGCCACGGAATAATGAAAATACATATCGATCTATGAATGACGGGAAACGTGGAATACGTGGAAATGGTATGCCGATAACATGATAACGTGGAAATGGTATGCCGCCTGCATAGCTTATTGAGGAATAAAAAGGTAATTTAGAAACGAAATATGGTTGTCAAGTAACAATGACGCCCATACCTGACCTGAGTGCTCAAGTTAACCAAAAGAAAATTGTGCTACACAGTCTTAAGGTGAATCAAACGTTACATAAGTTTATATCAGCCGTTGCTTTTCCATTATTTACTCACCCAAACAGCGATTGTTGATGTTCAGAGCCGCAGGCCGGCAGTGGCAGCGACACCAGGGCTGACCCGAGTCGGGGTCACGCTCCACAGTGACCCCCAGCGTGACCTCGGGACCGCCGCAGGGCATGCCGTGGCACGGGTCTGGCGGTAAGGGGAGGTCGTTAGCAGAGGCGCAGCCAGGGACGGAGAGGGGGGAACAGAGGCGAGGCCAGGACTGCAGAAGAGGGAGAAAGGTAGACACTAGACATGTTCGCTATAAACGTTTAGTAATTTTGTTTTTTGAATCTTCGAATTCCCGATCTGGGCTTCAAAAAATTAAAAGCAGAACCATCGAGGAAATACGGATTGCAAATTGAAATTAGTCAATGCAAAATATTCAACAGTCTAATTGGCTCATTCATTGACATTTAAAAACACTTCGCCATGAATAAAACAGCCTTGATTACGAAACTACCCTGACATTGCCCAGCGCTCGCAAGCCAAGCCTATCCTGCTCCTTACCCGAGACACATTGACCTTCGAAGAGGACCGTGCCCTCTGGACACACGCAGCTGGCCGAACAGATGCCGGCGGTGCACACGTGGCTGCACGTGCCGCCCGCACACGTGCCGTTGGTGGCAAGACACGGGTCTGTAACACAGATGGCGAGATAATGAATAATTGGTAGTACAATACCTTACCTATATTATGTTTTACTAGCAACGATAACTTTATTGTCACCATCACATGAATATTCAGAGCAAGGGTATAATTATTATGAATGCATATTGCAATTTGCATACCTTTGAAAAAAAACAGATCCCTGAAATGAGTTTTTAAAGAGACAGCTCTGACGGATTGTTTCGGGATGGTGCAAAAGTTTCGAAACTAAAACAAATGGGCTCAGTATTATGTCCTGTTGAGAAAGAACACTTCTACATTGGCCGTTACCATCACGGTTTATTTTCTCTCACTCGTCATGGCTGCTACCTAATGCCGGTTTATCACTATCCTCTAATAATACTGTTGATCGACATCGTGTTTGTGCGTCGGTCTGTATGTGACATGACCCACCTCGGACACAGCTGGGGAAGATCAGCTGACTCCATCCGTCAGTTTGACATGTCGAGGTCACCTCAGTGACCCCGGTGCTGAATAGATAGCCCGGGAGACACTCGTACCTGGAAAGACGTCAAATGGAAGCATATTTAGCATTCTGACGCATGGCGGTGCTGTAGCAAAAAAGTGTGATATTGGTAACTTCCCACGACACTTTACCAGCGCTGCTTGAGCTATTGGATTTTGATAATTTCAACTGAGCTGAGTGACGTATCAATATCTTTACCTACATGTTATGCAGCAGTCCGATCCTTTAACTAATTGGTATGTTACGTAACTCAGTTTTTATTGGTGGTTATTTGCATCGTAGCAAAACATTTAATACCAAGCAATATTAAAATTGATAACATCGTCTTGCGATGTTACACAAGGTATCGCGCAGTAAAAAAAAAGAAGTATAAATGGGGAACTGATCATCTTTCCTCCATTGACGTGGTGAAGCATTGTGGAAATATTCGTTTATATCGTAGTAGGTATTTGGTCCATGAACTCACCTGGCTACATCGCCCACCGCCCAGTGCGAGGCCGGGGCGACCACCCTGACATCTGGTGGCGGCCTCGGGTACTTCCTGCAGCGATCACCAATGTCGGGACATAGCTCTGAAAAAGGAACCAAAATAATAAAATAAGCTAAGTGAATAGCACAATGTGTTGCATTTTGCATGCATAGACGTTACTTTGTGCATCTGCATATGCATACAATTTTGAATTATCCTCTGCTTTTGAACCAATAAAGAAAGCTGTAACGTTTTCTTTAGCCTATATGAAATTGAGCTTATGCATGTTGAAAGCTATTCGATTTTTATTCTTATCCATTGATAACCACTTATAGAATCTGAAATCATGTCAATACCAATAGTTTGTTTGCAATTTTGTAGTGCAAGGCACCTCAGTTTCCGTGTAAGTTGCTCACCTTTAATGAAGTTGTTCTTGGTCCTCACCAGGACATTTGAGCTAGGCGAATCGTCTGATCCTGAGAAGCTCACTTTGAACGAGGAAAATAATGCAATGTTACACACAAAATGGTAGTAACTCGATAACGCACCCCTGAAATTGCCTTTATTCTGACAGACGAAATGAGAAAAGTATCAAACCGCTTAAATGAACAAAAATTGCCGTATCACATGACATGAGGTCAATAATGAGCATCTGGCATCAAATATCGAGCCAGCGCTCGATGGTGTGCTTTGATTTCCGTTTGAGTCTCGAAAGCTTGCTCGGGTTTCCTCACTGTAGATTGGATGGAATGTCATAATATCGATTTTTTTATGAAACGATCCGCAGTAAAAATTGCTGTACAATCAATCAATGGGTATACTGTTTAGGCCTACCTATTTGCCCCGTTTTTGCTTTGCTACTTACCTTTTTCGCTGATATTGCAGAGGCGCTCGATTTTATGCCTGATCCCTTCCTTGACAGCCTGAGTAAGCAGCTCCATCAGTCTCTCCTCTCTCAGTCCTCCCGCCGTGTCCTTGGCGAGGACACCGTCCTCATTCGTCCTCTCGAGGAGGCTGCTGCTCCTCGTCGCCGCCGGTAGAGGTGTCGCCCGTGTCGGTAGCAGTAGCAGCAGAAGCAGGAGATTCAGCGGGAGCGCTAGTTGGCGAGGTCGCCGCCAGAGGCGCTGGTGAGACGATCCCATGGCTGGCGGAGAGGGCGCTTCGGTAAAGGCCAGTGGCACCGGCGAGAGATTGTGATGGGTGTTGGGACGAGACTGCTCCTTGGGAGGGGACTGCTCCCTGTTGTGGGGTGGCACACCCGTCCCAGGCCTGCAAACGTAACAATTATCAAATTATCAAATTCAGCAAGTTTAAGCGTCATGGACCGGGAAATCAGGGGATTTATAAGCGTCAAAATTTAAACGATGACACAGATCTGATAGTGCTGAATATTCTTGAGTTCCATGCTCTTTTAACAAAGTTCGGTATTAAAGTGACCTACCTTGCACGGCTCTGGCAGCAGTCTAGGTGTGGCCCTGCCTCTGTCCGCTTCCCGTCCCAACTGACCGCCGTCGCGCTGCAGCGAAACTTTACAACCGACATGACCCCGTTTTTACCGCCTCGGGGCACACCTGACCCCCATTAAAAATGCCCCGGGCACTCCCCGTCCTCTTTCCGTCCACGCTGTCTCTGCCCTCAGGAGCTTATCTAACGGCCGGCCTCTCCCCTCATTTCCCTCACATTTCTTTTTCTTGAGCACCCATAGTTAGCCCCCCAGTTGAAAACTGTACAGATTAATCCATCTGCCACCTCTGTTCGCCCACAGCCACTTCCGATAATCTCTCTATCTCATGACGCCCTCATTCTCCGCGCGATTCGCAGTGGTGCCGTTAGATGCCGCTAGGGTGCCACGCTAAGCGGATTAACACCCAATTTCATTGAGGCCGTTCGAAAATAGGATTTAGCCACTTTCCTAGTGGCCGGAGACGTCTTCTGATGGACAGGGGTTTTATGAATGTGTACGAGGGTTTTATGAATGTGCCCTCCCTTCTCGTATGGTAGAAGGGAGGGCAAAGAGCATATTGCGTTTACAGTTATGAGGTGTTGTTGATCAGTAGGTGTTTGCGGCTGGAATTGGGACAGACAGGGCCGTGGGAAACGTTGTCCAGGTGAACTTCCTGAAGTGTGTAACGTGTTAGAAATATCGTTGCGGCATGAGCGCATGTCATCGTTTATTACGAGCGAGCGAGCGCAGCGAGCGAAGAGAGTCTTTTCAATATAACGGGAAAATCTCAGTATGAGCGGCCCGGCCAACGCTTTTGAGAGGCTTATATCTCAGCAACCGCTGGACCGATTGGCCTGCGGTCTTTTTTGTTGGGTAGCCCCATCCCTTCTACCCCGTAATTGACTACTTCTGATACATCTCAGTGACCGTCGTGGCACGTGCCACGTGAAAAGCCAAGGGTGTTCAAGCAGTTTTGCAAAAGTAGTGATTTTGAGAGGCCCATATCTCAGCAGCGGCTTGAGCGATTGTCTTGCGGTAATTTTTATAGGGTAGCTGCATCCCTTCTACCAAAGGTCGGATACTCTTGATCTGTGTGAGTGACCCCCACTGCACGTGCAAAATACGAAAAGAAGAGGTGCCAAATTTGTTCCCATTTCAGTAACTCGGTAACTACTGGGGTGATTTCGCTGAAACTTGACATACAGGTAAGCACCCACCAGGCAATGCATTCCCATGTGTTGCGGTTAGGGTGCTACTGCACGTGCGCACGTGCAGGGGGCGTTTCCAGATCTCGAGAACGGCTGGGCCGATTGCGCTCAAATTTGGTACACGGTTGGGGACCAGTTAGTAGGGTGCCGTGCAAAAGTCATTTTGGACCCCGTTTGCTCGTGCGCACGTGCAGAATGCCGCTTTCAGATCTCAGGAACGGCTGGGCCGATTGCGTTCAAATTTGGCACACCGCTAGCGACCAGTTAGAAGGGTGCTTTGCGCAAGCCCGTTGGAAGCACCCTCTCGCCCTTCCGCACGTGCAGGGCTCACTATCTCGCTCGCTCGTTCTTCGCCCAAAAGGCGTTTTACTGGTTACGAGCGAGCGAGCGCAGCGAGCGAAGCAAAGTCTTTTCAATATAACGGAAAAATCTCAGTATGAGCGGCCCGGCCCGGCCTGTAACGCTTTTGAGAGGCTTATATCTCAGCAACCGCTGGACCGATTGGCCTGTGGTCTTTTTTGTTGGGTAGTCCTATTCCTTCTACCCCGTAATTGACTACTCTTGATACATTTCAGGGACCGTCGTGGCACGTGCCACGTGAAAAGTCAAGGGTGTTCAAGGTGTTTTGCAAAAGTAGTGATTTTGAGAGGCTCATATCTCAGCAGCCGCTTGGGCGATTGTCTTGCGGTAATTTTTGTAGGGTAGCTGCATCCCTTCTACCAAAGGTCGGATACTCTTGACCTATGTGAGTGACCCCCACTGCACGTGCAAAATGCAAAAAGAAGAGGTGCCAAATTTGTTCCCATTTCAATAACTCGGTAATTACTGAGGCGATTTCGCTGAAACCTGACATACAGGTAGGCACCCACCAGGCAATGCATTCCCATGTGTTGCGGTTAGGGTGCTACTGCACGTGCGCACGTGCAGGGCGCGCTTCCAGATCTCGAGAACGGCTTGGCCGATTGCGCTCAAATTTGGTACACGGTTGGGGACCAGTTAGTAGGGTGCCGTGCAAAAGTCAGTTTGGACCCTGTTTGCACGTGCGCACGTGCAGAATGCCGCTTCCAGATCTCAGGAACGGCTGGGCCGATTGCGTTCAAATTTGGCACACCGCTAGCGACCGGTTAGAAGGGTGCTTTGCACAGGCCCGTCGGAAGTACCCTCTCGCCCTTCCGCATGTGCAGGGCTCACTATCTCGCTCGCTCGTTCTTCGCCCAAAAGGCGTTTTACTGGTACCTATATATTATATGTGAGAAAGAGCAAGAAAGAAAGAGAGAGAGAGAGAGAGAGAGAGAGAGAGAGAGAGAGAGAGAGAGAGAGAGAGAGAGAGAGAGAGAGAGAGAGAGAGAGAGAGAGAGAGAGAGAGAGAGAGAGAGAGAGAGATGTGTATTATGTATAGATAATTGCACATCATACTTTTCGTCCGCAGAAAAGCGCCGAGTGGCACCCTCGTACATCACGTGAGTAAGTAAGTAAGAACTTCACACTCTAACCCATACTACAGTGTTAGTGTTCGAGTAAATACCGTGACACTGGCTCGGTACACATGTAACCGGGATATCTACACCACTGTGATGTCCTCCTTGGTGTGTAGATTAGTACGTTGGTCTGATCTTCATATCGGTCTTCTTCAGTGACTCCAATCCCCTCCACGCCCACCACCATATTCCAGTCCAGTCCTCATCACCGCCGTCCAGGTACCGTCCGTTCAGGCTGCTCAACCCGCACAACCTGCCGTACCACCAGGCCCCCTGATGGTCCTGTGCACAGTGACTGTCAGAGTCGCCGTCCTGGTCACGGTCACGGGTAGAGAACTTCTTATTGACGCTGAACCTCAGACTATCCCTGGGAGTTCCAGAGTAGTTGGTATAGCTCAGTCTGTAGCCGTCCAGCTAAGACGAGATACGGAACCCTTGGTATAAAACGTATGATCGATTACCGTCAAACGACTCAAGATCAATACGTAGTTCGTACTGTCGGCCTGATGACGTCAGCTGAAACAGGTGCTCTAAGCCCCACCAGAATTCTTTGGTCACATTACCAAAGCCCTCCTTGTAGTCAGTCCATCCGAGGTAGAAGTCCTGGTGGGGCTGGATATCATCTCGTCGTTGGAACACCGTCCAGTTCCCTCCGGCGGTGTCCATATCACAGTAGGCCTCGACGGGTGGTTGTGTGATGTTACCACTGGGCCGAAGGAGGTATACACCAGATGGGGAGTCGACAGGCAGGTCGCTGCAATCACGGGGAGGATGGTGATGGTTTACCGTAGCAGCTAGGTCATCAATACGCTCCTGTTGGGATGATGTGTTGTTGATGGCTCCGACCAGCTTGGATCCTAGAATGTCAACCTGGGAGGTCAGGCTATCCATTCTGATTGAAGCCTCACGCTGAGTCGTTTTTTGTTCGTTGAGTTGGGTGTTGAGCTCGCTCAATTGCGATTGCTGGCTGTCGAGTCTTGTAGCCAGTTGAGACGTCTGTGCCTCGTCCAGCTGAGTCTGCTGGCTGTCCAGTCGGCTGGTCAGCTCCTCCATTCTGCGTTCCAGAGCCTCCATCCTCTTCTCCAGAGGTTCCGTTCCTGACTGCAGCGTGCTGACGATGGACTGCAGTTCATCATGCACCAACCGTTGTACGTATTCATCTAGGGGGATGGACTTGCCATCGTCACAGCCGGCCGTCACGATGAGCACGGCCAAAGTCAGGAGGGTCGCCAGCCGGCTGCTGAGGGCCGACATGGTGACACGGACACTGAGCCAGTATGTGATCCACCGTCCTCGGCTGCCGCCCTCGGACTGTCGGCTCGGAGCTGGCAGGACGTCTGCAGAGCTCGGTGCGGCTGACCTCTGTCAGAGGCGCCACGTCTGGTGACGCGGCCCGGTCCCGTGACCGACAGACTGAGCGATAAACATTTACAGTGTCACTCCCTGGTCACTCTGTTGCAAGGATACTATTGCTTCTCATGGTACTGGTAGCCTCGTCCATAAACCAGTTTAGATGTCAGGTATTGACGAAGTGTCATTTCGAATCTTCCTCGGGAATTAATAGTAATTCGTATTCGTTTCGGGCTACACTGAGGTAAAAAATTGTTAAAAACCAAATATTTCGGCTTTATTGAGTAGCCTTGTTCACTGGTTTGAAATATGAAATACAAAAAGACGATACAAATGTGATGACATGCGAAACAGGTTCGTGCTATCAATGATCTGTGACTTCCTTGTTTTACATTGCGCATAAGCTAAAACAACCATACAGTTCAAATCATCACACATCGTTATGACAGTCGTAATAAGATTCGATCATACATCGTCTGATTCGTATCATCGTCGTATCGTATAAATCGTCGAAAGTCGGAATCGTTATAAGCGCCAGACGGTCTCTTATAAAAATGCATTAAAACCTGTACTTTGGCTAACATGCAAAGACAAGAAAGAGTGCCTAGATACTTTTGAGATGCAAAAAAAAACTTTGGTTCCCCATTTTCTCTATAAAACTAACACATGTCAACACAAAGCAACGTCCCAAATCGGGCTAATGGTAGCTTAACCGGCGTGTTCGGCTACAGCACAACACGCCTTCTCAGTGCTAGAGATTTGGACCCGCGAAAAGCTACAACCTTGGCCATTGAACGGAACTGGAAAAGAAGAACGATTCGGGAAGCTCTAGAGATAAAGATACACAAGTCAGCAATGAATAAGGGGGTGGGCAAAGCTACCATTAGCCCGATTTGGGCTGGTAACGATACATTAAAAGCAAATTAATTAACGGTGTTGAGTGTAAAGTATTGCGTAGATGTCGGACATCTTTGGACAAATGGCTGGCTTGGACATTTTTGGACGGACAGTCGACGTAAGTATTGGACATTGGACGGACATTGGACATATGTTTTCTGAAATTGCCATCACTACTAGCTTCATCAGGGGCGAAATGGCGAGGGAAATCGTACCCCCCCCCCCCCTCGGACGGCGCGTATGTAGAAAACCAATAGGTCCGGGGAGGGTTAATGTATCATTGAATGGGAACATGTAACATATGTATATTTGAGCTTGCACCGTGCTCAGAAAGGTTCAGAACAGCCGTTTTCACGACGGTTGACCGAAAGCGCCAAACTTGACCAAATCTCAAGAAACCTACCCTGAAAATTCCATGAACCTGACCCAAATGACCTTAGACCTGTGACCGTTTTTGGGGGGACCATGTCGAGGGGCCATAAAACATGCATAGCACAACCCAAGTAAAGTTGGGTTCATGTGCTGACCCTTGGTGACCTGACCTGTGACCTGACATGGTATTATCAGTGACCTCTAATAGCAACATATATACATACCAGTAAAACGCCTTTTGGGCGAAGAACGAGCGAGCGAGATAGTGAGCCCTGCACGTGCGGAAGGGCGACAGGGTACTTCCAACGGGCTTGTGCACTGCACCCTACTAACCGTTCCCTAGCGATGTGCCAAATTTGAGCGCAATCGGCCTAGCCGTTCTCGAGATCTGGAAGCGGCACCCTGCACGTGCGCACGTGCGAAGTGGGTCCCAACCGACTTTTCACGGCACCCTACTAACTGGTTCCTAACCATGTACCAAATTTCAGCACAATCGGTTCAGCCGTTCTCGAGATCTGGAATTGACCCCTGCACGTGCGCACGTGCAGCAGCACCCCAACTGTGGCACATGGATATGCATTGCCTAGTGGGTGCCTACCTACATACCATGTTTCAGCGCAATCGGCCAAGTATGTAGTTACCAAGATATTGCAACAATTACAAAACTGACACCTCTTCGTTTTGCACGTGCCACGTGCATAAGCGGTCACCCACATGCATCGAGAATAGTCCAATACTTGGTAGAAGGAATGAAGCTACCGTCCGAAAATTATTGCATGTAAATCGGTCAAGTGATTGCTGAGATATAAGCCTCGCAAAAGCGTAACCACGGCCGGCCGGCCGCTCATACTCAGAAATTTCCGAGTATGAAATATCTACGAAAGACTACTAAATCTACTAAATCTAAATCTACGAAAGACTACGCTCGCTTCGCTCGCTCCGTAATGATTTCTTCAGACTAACAATGCCTCAGCCATATTGGCACAATACTGGCTGAAAATAAGTTGCTTAACCCATGAGCCGCTGGGGGGGGGGGGGGCATAAAGTTGCCCCCCCTTTACGTTTTGTGAAATATCTCCGAAACTTGATGAGCTATGAACGTGAAACTTGGCATAGCTTCAAATGAATACCTAGGCAATGTTTGAGGAAAGTTTAGTGGTTGTAGCACCTAAGATGACGTCACAGTGACGTCATAAAGTTTTGTCATTTTCCGATATGGACCGTTTCTGATGACGCTGAGCATGAAACTCGACTGTAAATGAACTAGACAGCACCTGCTGTCATCCTAAAACATGTTACTACACTTCCATCTCGTTTCTGACCAATAATCGGCCCTTTATATTCGGTCCCATATATGTGATGTATCGTGAGGAATATGAGAGTCGCAAATCTATAATTTCACTTATGACGTCACTGTGACGTCATTTCAAATGGGATCGACACCAAATTTGGACACAACCTCGGCTAGGTATTCAGGAAGATGTGTGCAAAGTTTCGCTTCTCTATCTCCACGCGTTGCGACGATATCGTCGCAGAAGTAAAGGGGGGGGCAACTTTATGCCCCCCCCCCCAGCGGCCGGCGGGTGGCGCGGAGGCCCAGCGGCCGCCGGGTTAAAAAGACCCACTGAATCGCCACGATTTTAAGTGCATGTCATCTCTATGTATATAAGATCTCTATGGTACGCAAGACACCACAATGTGCGACTCCACAATTGCAGTGCAAATTAGTTGTGGTTTCTAAAGGTTTCGAAAAACGCAGGATTGGGCGCAAGAACAGTTTAATAGAGAAGCTATTATTTGTATGGCTACCCTCTCCTCATCCTATGAGATCCGATTAGATATCATGCATAGATACTTACTCAATTTTTGTCAACACATAAATCTTCAACGAACACTTGTTCCAAAGTGCAGAGGTGCTCATGCATAGATCTTATGTCATCACACATAACACTAGCACACAGTGTTGCGACACTTATTGACATGGAACTGGAAACTGTAAACATGGTTTCATTGGTTAGATGTGGTTAGATCCCCTCGGATCATAGATCCCTGTTCTTGATTTGTCGTCAGATCCCTTGGAATCTTAAATCGCGTGCCTATATATTTTCTACGCGGGATCCCGTGGGATCATAGATACTAACTTTGCTTTGAGATCCACTGAGAGTATACACTCGTCACTCGGATTTATGCTCGTCGACCTTTGACCTGACCTTGATCAGTCACGTGAACTCCAATTCCGCATTTTAGTATTGGTTTTGATGCGTGTTGATCAGATTTTTCCGACTCGCCTCGTTCGGCTCGCTACAATGCAAATCATAGGCGCGGGAGCCGGGGGGGGGCAGTGGGGGCAGCTTGCCCCCCCCCCCAACTCTGGGGCCGTGGGGGCGGTGCCCCCACAGCTTTGAGACGGAATACCACACTTTTTTTGCAAATGTTTTCTTTTTTGTTGAAAAAGCCGAGGGGTGAAAAATAAGTGGCCTAAAACCGGTGAGAAAACTAGATTTGGGGGTACCCTAGGTTAATCTCTATTATGGTATGCCCCCCCCCCCCAGTCGGAAAGTAGTTTCCGCGCCCCTGATGCAAATTTCGGAGGTAATCTGGGAGCGTTAACCTCCCCCCCCCCCCCCACCCCACCCTTCAGTCAATAGTATTGATCCTGGGAAGCAGATCAGATGGGTTATAAAATGTGGAAAAGACTCCAATGGCGTTATCTCTGTTTCATACCAGGTACCAAGTACAGTCGTGTACAGGTTGATGGTCCGCTACTCTTTATCCACCGGGTTCCTATGGCTCAGCATTGGCAGCAGCCGCCTGGTACCGGTAGGCTGTGCCGCATGACCCGAGAGTGAAGCGGCACAGCCTACCCACACTGTATGACACCGGCTCGGGTCGCCTGGTATAGCGATTTGACCGGACGCTGCGTTACACCGGCTGGGGGGAGGGGGGGGGGGGGTAAGGGTGAGGCCTGTCTATTTGGCTCGGCTCGGTGGATGAGGCGGGCTGGAGTGTGGTGTGGGGCGGGGGTGATGTGGGGAGGGAGTGAGCGGACCTGGGGCTGGGTGTGTGTGGTCACTTGTCGCATAGAATCGATCGTAATCCACCCTCCAAAAATTCGCTTTAGATATATTCACAAAACCCAGGGGTGTTCAAACACCCATCTCCCAAGTGAGGTGCGGAAGGACAGGTAAGGGTCCATACGGTCTCCTCATGAATTGCAGCAAAGAAAGAAAACAGACCCGTCACCAAATAATCTTTCTGAAAAGTGGACTAATCGCATAGCCTCGGACACAGAAATAAACATCCAGCACGCGAAGCGTCTCGAACCGGGCCTCTCACTACCGGCCAGTTTGACAGTCTAGCATTCCTACGCTGAGCTACACCGGATGATGGCCACGGCCGGGGCAAAGTCTGGCCGGGCGGGCGGCGGCGCCGGGAGGTCGGCAGCAAAGTCAATGAATGTTTTTGTGGTTTCGGGTGCCGGTCGCTCTAGCTTGGTGGAATGATGATGGATCATTGGCAAAACTTTCAACGTGGAGTCCCGGTTCGAGCCTCATCGGGGCTCCGGCTGCTTTTCCGAGTTAGGATCTGGTTTGATTTTAGTGGTTGCGAGCCATTTATACGGTTTTATATCTACATGTCGATTGTCGATTGATTGATTGATTCATTCGTTCATTTAATACATGTCGACATTTAGCATACGAATTGACATCCAGGATCAATCCGATCAATCTACCATTTTCATAAGCGTATTGCCTAAATATCATGCATATATGTAGCACAAGACCTATGGTTGCCTCGATACCGTGCCAAATCACGTTTCGCACAATGCACAAGTAAATTAGGAATATTGCTGGGTCTTCCGTGCATTGTGCTTAGCAAAAACAGGAATGCAATTGACGCAAAATGTGCAATGCAGCAAGTGACCACACACACCCGCCCAGCCCCCATGGTCCACCAACACGCCCCACACCACTCGCCAGCCCACGCCAACCACTGAGACGAGCCCCTCCCCCCGCGCTGGTCTGACGCGACAGCTGGTCTACAAAGCGCTCCACCCGGCGACCCGAGCCGATGTCAAACGGCGTGGGTAGACTGTGCCGCTTCACTCTCGGGTCATGCGGCACAGCCTACCGGTACCAGGCGGCTGCTGCCAATGCTGAGCCATAGGAACCCGTTGGATAAAGAGTAGGGGACCATCAACCTGTACACGACTGTACCAACCCTCCCTATCGTCAGCACTTGACCATCTTTCTTGTTCACAAGTTACACTGTTTGTGTGCACGGCCACGCCACTAGATGTCCAGCCGTTTCGGGTACTCCACTAGGGGTATACGACCCCCCGGACTGTCCGTTTGAGTGGGTGGGTGGTCTGTCCCACCGGGACACTGGCGTCCCACCGGGTGGTCCCCGCCACTGCGACGCACCGTCGGTGGTCCGCCAGCCCAATGTCTCCCCGTCCCCTCTCCCCTGAATGATCTGGAACCGAACGGGCTTGCCCACCAAATCAAGCCAACAAAGTTGTGGCCGTGCTTACTTTGACACCAAACCTGTGCTGACGTCTCGCAGCATCGGGCCGCAGGAAGGGCGTTTGTTGGTTCAGACGGACAGGGGTCACCTTGGCGGTCCCGGCGCCAGCGGCCGGACGCTCTATCTGCACTGTCCCGGCCCCAGCCGGAGTCTGGTGCAAACCTCATGAACTGCAGAACCTTCCTTTAGACGGTATTTGGTAGCTCCTGTCATGATTCTGTTGTATGCGAAGGTGTATGTACCTACGCGAGGTAGATATTTTCTTTCTATAGGATTTAGGATATATACAGGAGATTTTATACCTACGGTTGACCGCAATATGTCAAAGCCAATTTTCATTTACGTGTCATTCACAGAACTAAGTCAGTGTCGTCAATTCCGATTTACAACACTCGATAAGGTGTTGTTCCGGCCTTGGAGCATCTCTGTGAGAGCCGGGTGACCGAAGGAGGATGGTAAGAGCACTAGTGGTGACCTGGTAGTGCTGACGACTATTGATGAATGGATGGATGGATGGATGGATGGATGGATGGATGGATGGATGTATATGTAGGTACCTACGTATTGCACATCGTGGTTTCCAAATGAGCATCTTTAGCTCTTAACATCAGAGTCAGAAGAAGATAATTAGCTCCATCGTCATAGACGAAATAGTTAGACGTGACATGGTACGCAATCAAAATAATACAAAACATTCATTTATTAAATCCGGACGGACAAACGAGGGAGGAAGGGAGAGAGAGTGAGAGAGAGAGAGAGAGAGAGAGAGAGAGAGAGAGAGAGAGAGAGGGAGAGAGAGAGAGAGAGAGAGGAGAGAGAGAGAGAGAGAGAGAGAGAGAGAGAGAGAGAGAGAGAGAGAGAGAGAGAGAGAGAGAGACCGACGGACATGTGTATTGAGTCCTATACCAGAGAGTCCTGGATCCAGTGGGTAAAAGTGGCTTCTTTGTACTGGTAGGGTGGACTGGAGATCTGCTACTTTGTGGCTGAACGGGACGCTGAACTGCCGGAGCTGTTACTAGTCGTGTTCGGTGACCAGAAGACTATTTCTCTTCCGTGCAGCCCCGATACTGGCGAGTGGACACGGCCAATCCTCACCCCCCCCCCCCCCAACAACTCCCCCTCCCCCGCTGACAGCGGAAGGAGCAGCGGTCCCGCACCAAACAGGGCGAGTCGTGCGGCGTGCAGCTGTACGAGTGGCAGCAGCAGCTGGCCAGACAGCAGGAGCAGCAGCTGCAGCTGCAGCAGCGGCTCTCGGAGGCCGCCGAGGCGCGGGCAGCTGCCGAACAGACGCTCACCGCCGTCCGACAGAGACATGGCGAGATTGGCGATCGTCTGGAGGCCGACAGGGAGATGGGTGAGAGGCAGGGAGAGAGGGAGGGAGGGGAGGGTCAGAGAGGAAGGGAGGGAGAATGACAATTAGAGCGATGGAGACGAATAGATGCTCGAAATGAATCGATCCTTTTCATCTCAAACACTTCGGTTGCATGCTGTTTTCTTTATTATAATTTACCAGTAAAACGCCTTTTGGGCGAAGAACGAGCGAGCGAGATAGTGAGCCCTGCAGGCTGCACGTGCGGAAGGGCGAGAGGGTACTTCCAACGGGCTTGCGCAAAGCACCCTCCTAACCGGTCGCTCGCGGTGTACCAAATTTGAACGCAATCGGCCCAGCCGTTCCTGAGATCTGGAAGCGGCATTCTGCACGTGCGCACGTGCAAACGGGGTCCAAACTGACTTTTGCACGGCACCCTACTAACTGGTCCCAAACCGTGTACCGAATCAGGCGCAATCGGCCCAGCCGTTCTCGAGATCTGGAAGCGCCCCCTGCACGTGCGCACGTGCAGTAGCACCTTAACCGCAACACATGGGAATGCATTGCCTGGTGGGTGCCTACCTGTATGCCAAGTTTCAGCGAAATCGCCCCAGTAATTACCGAGTTTTTTAAAATGGGAACAAATTTGACACCTCTTATTGTTGTATTTTGCACGTGCACTGGGGGTGACCCACATGCATCGAGAGTATCCTATTTTTGGAAGAAGGGATGCTGCTACCCTACAAAAATTACCGCAAGTCAGTCGCCCAAGCGGCTGCTGAGATATGAGCCTCTCAAAATCACTACTTTTGCAAAACAGCTTGAACACCCTTGACTTTTCACGTGGCACGTGCCACGACGGTCACTGAGATATATCAAAAGTAGTCAATTACGGGGTAGAAGGGATGGGGCCATCCAGCAAAAAAAGACCGCAGGCCAATCGGTCCAGCGGTTGCGGAGATATAATCCTCTCAAAAGCGTTACAGGCCGGGCCGGGCCGCTCATACTGGGATTTTTCCGTTATATTGAAAAGACTCACTTCGCTCGCTGCGCTCGCTCGCTCGTAATTATACATGTTATATTTCGTAGCGTAGCATAGCTTATTAGACTTGTTACAATCGGTGCAAAAATGCATTGCGACTTGCTGAATATACATGATATGTAGACCCCAACAAGCATACAAGCTACTGTGTTCTGATTCGTCACACCTGTGCTCAAAATCACCGTAATATATTCCCTCCTCGTCACTACCCGCGTCCCTGGGACGTATTATGACCATTTTTCTCTGTACCGGTCTGCCTTATTGACTCCAGACATGTCGCACAGAGTATCCCCCGCTCGTCGCTGATCGCCCCCTCCCTCTGCGTGACGCCCCCAGAGCGGCAGCTGCGTGCCGACGTGTCTGCTCTGGAAAAGAACGACAACCACCTGAAATCGCTGGAGGCGGACGCCGACACGGAGCTGCAGCTGCGACAGAAAATGGCCGAGAGGGCCGAGGCAGAGATGTCTCAACTGGAGCAGGATCAACAGAGGCAGGTATGGAGGGGGAGGGAGAGAGATGGAGAGAGAGAGGGAGAGGGAGAGGGAGAGGAAGAGAGAGAGAGAGAGAGAGAGAGAGAGAGAGAGAGGGAGAGAGAGAGAGAGAGAGAGAGAGAGAGAGAGAGAGAGAGAGAGAGGGAGGGAGGGAGGGAGAGAGACCGACGGACACTTGTATTGAGTCCTATAGATAATCGCACATAATACTTCTCATCCGCAGAAAAGCGCCGAATTGCACCCTCGTACAACGTCACATGAGTAAGTAAGAACTTCACACTCTAACCCTCAGGCCTACTACAGTGTTAGTGTTCGACTAAATACCGTGACAGCGGCTCGGTACACATGTCACCGGGGTATCTACACACCACAGTGTGTAGATTAGTACGTTGGTCTGATTTTCATGTCGACCTTTTTCAGTGACTCATATCCCCTCCAGTCCCACCACCATATTCCAGTGGAGTCCCTAATAACGCCGTCCCGGTGCCGTCCGTTCAGGTTGCTGTCCCCGCACCTGCCGTACCACCAGGCCCCCTGATAGAGCTGTGCACAGTGATAGTTAGCGTTGCTGTCCTGGTCACGGTCACGGGTAGAGAACTTCTCATTGACGCTGTACTTCAGACCATCCCCGGCAGGTCCCGAGTAGTTGGTACAGCTCAGTCTGTACCCATCCAGCTCAGAGGAGACGCTGAACCCTTGGTATACCACGTATACTCGATTACCGTCAAACGCCTCCAGATCAACGCGGAGTTCGTACTGTCGGCCCGATGACGTTAGCTGATAAACGTGTTCCAAGCCCCACCAGAACTCTTTGGTAACTTTACCAAAGCCCTCCTTGTAGTCTTTCCATCCCAGGTAGAAGTCCTGGTGGGGCTTGATATCGTCTCGTCGTTGGATCACCGTCCAGTTCCCTCCGGCAGCGTCCATATCACAGTACGACTGGACGGATGGTTGTTTGTTGTTACCACTGGGCCGAAGGAGGTAGACACCAGACGGGGAGTTGACAGGCAGACCGCTGCAGTCACGGGGAGGGGTCAGCTGTTTTACCTTAGCAGCTAGGTCATCAATACGCTCCTGTTGGGATGATGTGTTGTTGATGGCTCCGACCAGCTTGGATCCTAGAATGTCAACCTGGGAGGTCAGGTTATCCATTCTGACTGAAACCTCACTCTGAGTCGTTTTTTGTTCGTTGAGCTGGGTGTTGAGCTCGCTCAGTTGCGATTGCTGGCTGTTGAGTCTTGTAGCCAGTTGAGACGTCTGTGACTCGTCCGGCTGAGTCTGCTGGCTGTCCAGTCGGCCGGTCAGCTCCTCCATTCTGCGCTCCAGAGCCTCCATCCTAGACTCCAGCCTGTTCTCCAGACGTTCCGTTCCTGACTGCAGCGTGCTGACGATGGACTGCAGTTCATCACGCACCACTTGCTGTACGTATTCATCCAGGGGGATGGACTTGCCATCGTAACAGCCGGCCGTCACGATGAGCACGGCCAAAGTCAGGAGCGTCGCCAGCCGGCTGCTGAGGGCCGACATGGTGACACGGACACTGAGACAGCATGTGATCCACCGTCCTCGTCTGCCGCCCTCGGACTGTCGGCTCGGAGCTGGCAGGGTGTCTTCAGAGCTCGGTGCTGCTGACCTCTGTTAGAGGCGCCACATCCGGTGACGCGGCCCGGTCCCGTGACCGACAGACTGAGCGATAAACATTTTCAGTGGCTCCTCCCCGACCACTCTGATGCAAGGATGCTATTGCTTCTCATGGTAGCCTCGTCCATAAACCAGTTTAGATGCATAGTCGACGCTGTTGTCGATCCAGAAAAAGCTCGCGGCATCTCTATATTCGCATGGTTCCAGACTTCAAATATTTCTCGGTCACGAACTCGAGTAGAATCGACAAAACCTTTGAATGCAACAAAATGAACGGAAGGCAACGCAAATAAAGATGACTGATGACGCTATTTCATAAATATGCAAGATATTACAACAAAAATTACCCGACGTTTCGTTTATTATAACTTTTTCAAGGGTAATGTATATAATAATATACTGCACTCGGGTATAATATACTTATAATATCTTGCATATTTATGAAATAATTGTCACATTACAACTCAACTGATGACACTACTTAATCAAAACTAGTGTAACACCGAACATGGATAAGCAGTCAGAGTAAAAACACGACATATGAGCATTGGAATATGAGTTTTGTGAAGTCTTATGCCATTTGAACTCAGTTAAAACTAAGGTGTACGCAAGACACCAGCGACTCCAGAATCGCAGTGCACATGAGTTGTGGCTTTAAAGGTTTCGAAAATAGCAGGCTTGGGCGCAAAAACAGTTTAATAGAGAAGCTATTACTTGTATGGTTACCCTCTCCTCATCCTATGAGATCCGATTAGATATTATGCATAAATACTTACTCAATTGTTGTCAACACATAAATCTTCAACGAACACTTATTCCAAAGCGCAGAGGTGCTCATGCATAGATCTTATATCATCACACATAACACTATAGCACACAGTGTTGCGACACTTATTGACATGGAACTGGAAACTGTTAACATGGTTTCATTGGTTAGATGTGGTTAGATCCCCTCGGATCATAGATCCCTGTTCTTGATTTATCGTTAGATCCCTTGGAATCTTAAATCGCGTATACATTTTCTACGCAGGATCCCGTGCGATCATAGATACTAACTTGTCGTTTGCTTTGAGATCCACCGAGAGTATACACTCGTCATTCGGAATTATGCTCGTCGACCTTTGACCTGACCTTGATCAGTCACGTCAGTCACAAACAATAAGCCTATATAATGGCTTAATAAGCGAAAGCGCCAAGTTCACCTTTTGAGGTCACCTGAGGTCACCATGTTCGAAGCAGCTGAAAAAAATCGTATAAGCCCATAAGGTACCTACTTTGATCCGAATGGTGCCTCGTTTGTTCCGATCGGTGGTCTATCCTACGTATATACATAGAAATAAAAACGGTATATATCAATATGAGCAGTAATCGCCACGCACTTTCAGAATGTGGATCGCTCATGATTGTTCAATACAATACAATACAATACAATACAATACAATACAATATGGCCTTGCTAGTAGACTGTAGAACTACAGAGTTATAGAATGGTTGCAAGCGCGTATTTGGAAATTCCGACCTCGACGAGCATCTGTGGTAGAAAACCACCACTTTGTTAGGGGAAACTACTGCTGTCTGCTACCATGCATGTGTCGCTATGTATGAGGAGCCCGCCAGTGACCCCATGAGTGATAAGTGAGGAATACCAAGTACCTGAGAATGCTTAACCACTTAAGAAATAATGTGATATGTATACCAATTTTTAACATTATTCATATCAACCGCTGAACGTTTCAATGCGATCGTTCAGTCGGTGTAGCTATGCCGAACATTTTAAATTTTTCTTTTCGAGGTGAGGTCAGTTGGACGGAGCTGGCGGCCTGGGCCTGACAATTTTAAGTTTTAACCTCAACTTCCGGGACCGACTGGATGTTTATGAGCCCTCCTGACTGGTATGGTTGCGGTTGGTGGCAGGCCGTTACCAGTTAAACCCTCGCATGTGTGCGGCGTTTGCCAGCTTCTAATGTGTAGGGGGGGTCGGTTGAACCCCCCCCCCCCTTGCCGTTTGGCCCCTGATCGAGCTAGAGCTTCGCAGAAAAAACGAGCGTGTTGCCCGTGACGAGAGGAAGCCAATGATACCCAATTTTAAGGTCCTAGGTCATTGGTTGACCTTCCAGGTCAGGTCAATGACCCAAAGTCGGAAAAATCGGGACCTGTTAGAAACAGAGGCGGATCCAGCTCAGACTTTTTTTGGGGGGGGGGAGGCAAACCATAACAATTTATCGATTCTTTCCATGCCTCGTCCATAGGCGTAATCAAGGCCGTATATAGGAGGTAGAATGGTTAGCAGTTTGTTTACATCGGTGACCTTGACAGATGACGTCAGCGGGTGTCTACCAACCTTCGCCAATATTAAGCTTCCGAAGATTCTATACTCTAAGGCAGTTTGATGTTAACCTTTAGGCTCCCTTAGAGGCTAAAAAAGATAATTTACTGCACAGCAAAGTCTTAAAAATCGACAAAACCTTGACACCCCGTGACGTCATCTGTCTACTGAGCCCTCCCTATGTGGCAGCATAGAACCGTAACCCCCTGGGCGTAATGTTAAAATTATGCCGCTTGGGAGGGGCAAATGCCCATTTTGCCCCCCCCCCCCTGGATTCGCCACTGGTTAGAAAAACGTAAAGTGTGGCTGTTAAGGGGTTTTTCGGGGTGCTGATCACGAATATCGTGTTAGTTTTGATCACAGATGATGTCTTTAAGCCCTTAGACCAGGTCGGGTCAGGTCAGGTCAGGTAACCTGTAGGCGTCGTGACGGGTATTCGTAGTACGTGTCAACCACCTCTGACAGCTTCGTAACATGTTACGAAGTCACCAAAACTACTTCGTAAATGTTCAAATGGTTGCTAAATTCGAATTCAGCTCCAAAAACTAGCCTAGAAATATGTAAAACTCGAAAAAGTGAACCGAGGTCACCCGAGGTCACCAAAGGTCAATGACCTGACCTGACCCAGGTGACCTTGACACCCACCCTAATGCATGGGAAACAACATCAAATCACATGTTTGAACGTTTGAAACCACGGAAAACTTGCAAACGCGCGGCTAATGCGAGCCGACATACTCGTACGCGGAATCGCGATTCCGGCCAAACATGGTCTCGGAACCTGAGGGGGGGGGGGGCGTGAAAAGGCTCCACAAGCACGGCGCGGGTTAACAAATTTCAATGGAAGTGAATTGCAAAAACGATCTTCAACTGAAATTAACTGAAAACATTTTATCAAGGTCGACTAACGCAAGACAATGCATTATCATTTACAATATGCCGAATTTCAGGGGCGTCGACACCGGTCCGACTTTTCCGACTAGTCGGACCACTTTTTCGACTAGGCGGTGCCCTGCTGTGGCTCGCGGGGGCCCCTGCTGCAGACCGCGGGGGCCCTACTGCGGCTCGGGGGGCCCTGCTAGAGACCGCGGGGGCCCTGCTGCGCCTCTGGGGCCCTGCTAGACACCGCGGGGCCCTGCTGCGGCCCGCGGGGTCCCCTTCTGCGGCCGCGGGGGGCCCCTGTTGGGGCTCTCGGGGGCCCTGCTGCGGCCACGGGGGCCCCTGGGGGCCCCCACCGGTGGGGGCCCCCCGAGAAAAAGTCGGACCAGTTTTCCTTACGCGTCGACGCCCCTGCCGAATTTTATCGTAAAATTACCGTTCTTTCGACATTCTCGATTTTTTTCACACCAGGATAAGCAGTGGCCGTGGGGCCCCTTTGAGCTAACCTCCGGGCTCTTCTCGGCTGTCGCCCCTCCCTGAGCGAAATCCTGGATACGTGCCTGCATAGATGTCGCAACTTGCAACTATAGCGACACATGCAGTACAAATGGTAGCAGACAGCAGTAGTTTCCCCTACCAAAGTGGTGGTTTTCTACCACAGACGCTCGTCGAGGCCGGAATTTCCAAATACGCGTTGCAAGCGGTCGATTAGTGCTGAGGGCTGTTCGGCTGCGCAGCCAAAATGAAATATGCTGCAGCACGCATGCGCAGTGAGGACTTCGTCGCCCGTTAGTCCCGCCCACACCACTGCGTCACCGGCTGTGTGACGTCACCTACTGAAGCATGCTTCGTTTTCCTGCAGCACGAAATTCGGTGCTGCAGGAGGCGAAAGTGGCGCGGATTAAAGTTTACCGTCCGATATTTCTTATTGTAAGCGGTTTGTATGTTGTTTTTTGGGTATAATTATCACTCTTTTCGGTGGCACATTGCTATTAACCACATTTGAACGCAATTTAAACGTTATTTGAGCGACAATCACCAGTCCACCCGCGCAACGGTTCGCCGCGTTTGAAATAGGGCCTGTTCCAGCCGCCTCCAGAAACCTCCAGAAAGCTCCAGAAAGCTCTAGAATCCTCCAGAGAGCGTTCCAGCGCCTCCAGAAAGCTCCAGAAAGCTCTCGCCAAAGCTCCAGAACCTCCAGTAGCCTCCAGAGAGTTGAGAGGTCCAAATTCTCTGGAGGCTCTGGTCTAAATTATGGTGCACATGTGACAATCACGAATGTAAACAAAGGACATTTGACTGATTATTTTACAACTTGAATGTAAAGAAAATTACATTGCTATAATTTTATTTATCTTTTTAACTAAAAATTGAAAACAAATTTTGCGTTTCAAGAGAGAACAATCGTCATTCTTTTGGTATCTATGACGCCAATCTCCAGAAATCTCCAGATTGCGTTCCAGCGCCTCCAGTAAAACCTCTGGTAGAGCCTCCAGTCAAGAATTTCTTCTGGAGGCGCTGGAACAGGCCCATAGGCTGCAGCGACGCTCGGCCGCGGCGTGCCGGCGGAGAGTGGGCGGAGCCAGGCGGTTGACGTCACCCAAGTATGACGCACGCAGCACAGATCTATGCTGCAGGGACCCGAACAGCCCTCAGGCCTATTGGACGTTTGACGTCATCGAAATAGAAAAAGACAGTTCTGGCGCTTATTTGCCAGTTGTTGTGGTGCTTGTAGTTTGTGGGACAAGGGAGCGCGTTGGAAATATATTTTTTTTTATAGTATTTCTGTTTCAATTTGTTTGAAAAGGAAAGAAATTGTGCTCACTGACATGAAGACTGAAAGGAAAGACGGATCGCGCAAGGTAGGGACCAATTTATTGTGTAATGGCCATTGGGCACCTTAATCACTCTCTTGATCTAAGTCCTTGGTAGGTAAATTTGAGGTTATTGGTTAGGTGTTAGTAATAAATTGTATTTGTTTTTACTGTAACATGTACATCTATTAAGCTGCTCAAATTTAATGACCAAATTATTCATATTTAAGTTTCTCTTACATAATGTGGGACAGCAACAAACAAAAGTGGGTATTAGTAGAGCACATTCTCATGAAGGTTTTCCAACCAAGGAGATATACCCGGAGACGCTTCTTTCGAACCAAACCAAATCAAACCTAATCTAACCTGACCCAACCTTACCTACAACCTACAAACCTACAACATACAACATTAAGACTACAGCGCCTCTGCTTGGCTGGAAAACCTTCGTGTGACGTCTGCTCTACTAATGCCAAAAACTGAATGCAAATCTGGGCTCGGGTTGGATTCCTTTCAATGCTTAAAGCATGATCACCACATAATGGTGTGACACTTGTTGAAGTGTCTCAATGCATGTTCTATCTATTGTATTTATTAGAGGAAGTTTTCTTGATATATGTGTAGATGAAGCATGGTTGGTATGTTGGTAGGTTGGTAGGTTGTAGGTGGTAGGTTTTAGGCTGATAGTTTGTTAGGTTTGTAGGTTGTAGGTTGAGTTTGGTAGGTTCAGTGTTCTAGGTCAGTAGGTAAGGTTAGGTCAGGTTAGATTGTTTTTATCTTCTCCGTACTTCATCTTCACATTAACTGTTTTCTTCGCTAATATTGCAATCCTCAAGAATTGCACTACAAATTCTAGAACATACATTGCAATTTGCAGAAACCCTTGTCTGCACAAAGCTTATAAGCTGATAGGTAGTAGGTACCTACATATTAGTTGTGTCAGATGGCTGTCAGCCATATACTCATAACACTTAACAGTCATTGAACCTCAAGTCTTTTCAATGCTCCTTTAGATGCTTTCAGGAAAAGCAAAGCAATTTCTTGACATCTGAATATCTGCTAATACACCTCTACCAGAACTAGACCAAGTCAAGGCCATCTATAGAAGGTACAGTCACTCCCCCATCAACCTGAGGCAGATCCTGAGTGATGTCTGATGAACACAAGGGGTACTTTATTCTTTACAGCATAAAAATGACTAACTTCATTTGAAGATAATTGACAACACTCAACATATATTGTTCCACCACTGATGTTACTAGAAATCCCAACTCATTTTCTATAGTCTGGCAAACCTGAGAAAGAACGGATTTAAAGTGCAGCGACTATTGATGCATGTGCATTTATATCATGAGAGCATGTTTTCTATGGGTTTTTCTCACAGCTTTTCACACAAATTTCACCAAACCATACATTTCAAGTGATCAGCACACATGCTAAGTGATTCAGGCGCTTTAACTCCATTCTTTCCTAGGTTTGCCAGACTGCTGTATAGTGTCAAAAAGAGCACCGATTTGCTAATAAATGGCTGGCTCATAGGCGGCGGAATGGGGGGGGGGCACCGGGGCACCGTGCCCCCCCTTGATTTCTGCAAGGGGGGCACCAATAGCAAGGTGCCCCCCTTAAATTTGATGTATTAGTACCAGGGGCGGATTCGGGAAAACTCCAAGGGGAGGGTCATGAATCGAAGTGGTGCCCCTACCTATACCCAAAATTAAAACCTCAACGGATTTCGGCCACTTAATTTTGGTGGTGCCCTATTTTCAGTTTCTGTTCTTTATTTTTGGTTAGGCATGTGATGACTGGTGCCCCTGCTAGGCCGCTGTTGCCCCTGGAAAGACTGTGGTACCTACCTACTCTGCCCCCTGACAGGCCTACCGTGGGCCCTGACATGACTTAGGTGGCCATGGGCCCTGACAGGCCCGTGGTGCCCCTGACAGGCCTGTGGTGTCCTTGCTAAGCCTGTGGTGCCTCTGTTAGAACGCAGGTGCCCTTGACAGGTTTGTGGTGCCCCTGACAATCCTAAAGTGCCGACAGGCTTGTGGTGCCCTTGACAGGCCCATGGTGCCCTTGCGAGGCCGGTGGTTCCCCTGCAAAGCCGATAGTGCCCCTGGTAGGCCTCTGGTGCCCCTGGCAGGTCTGTGGTGCCCCTGGAAGACCTGTAGTGCTTTTGCTAGGCCGATGGTGCTCCTGACAGGCCTGTGGTGCCATTGACAGGCCCGTGGTGCCCCTGCTAGGCCTGTGGTACCCCTGGCGGGCCTGTGGTGCCTCTGTCGGCTGTCAGGTCTGTGGTGCTCCTGGCAGGCATGTGGTGACCCCAGGCCCTAAGTCATGACCCATGTGACCTCCCCCCTGGGATTCGCCACTGATTAGTACTGCGATGGCTTCTTGGGAATTTGATACATGTAGGATAAATGGAATTTATCAACGACAATAAGGATGAGACAAACACATAGGTACTTGAGGATCAGCTTAAAGTTAAGCACACATATGGGGGTGAACTGCCATTTTCGTGAAGTAAAAAAAAAAATAAAAAAATCGTGTCAGGGCTGTGACGAAAAATAAGTGGCCTAAATCCGATGAGAAAACAGGATTTGGGGATACCCTAGGTTTGGCTCCTTGAGGTGGTGCCCCCCCCCCTTGTCTCAAATCGTTCCGCCGCCTATGGGCTGGCTTTGAAGATATAAACGATTTAAAGATGTTCTGCAGCAGCAGGAAAGTAAGGTTTGTTTAAGTATTAAGAAAAAATGTTTGTCGGATTTTCTAACTGTCACAACTTAGGTTCAGCTGTAGGTATCTTGGATTTTGTTTATAATAATGGTTTAACCCATCATTGTCAATGGAGTCACCATTTTTTTGGATCATAACAAAATAGGGTAAAAAATGTATCCAGCTTGTATTTTTATTATATTGTACATGATGCATCTACATAATGCATCCATTCTGAACCAGGGCCGATTATATCTTAAAATCCTGACCATTCAAAGTCTATCATATGTAAAGGTATGTGCCAATGGAGCTCAGCGGTGATTCCATGGCTAATCCATTGTGCCAAACATACTCTGATCTGTTAAATTTGGAACATTTAAACTGCATGTATAATGTCACCATCTGCATATACTGATCTTTTGGTAATGGCTGGATGCTGTCTGCTGTCATTTGTGGCATTTAGCACTTTTTGTCTTTTGATGGCGTAAGAGCCGGTCCCGTAGCTCAGTCGGTAGAGCGTTGGACTCCGCGTGGTGAGAGCACGCGTTCCCGGTTACAACAGTCCGGGTTCGAAGCGCGACAGGCGCTTGACGGTTATGGGTCTCCTGACAGGTATGGTTGCGGTTGGTGGCAGGCCGTAGCCAGGCGAAGTCATTGAGGGGACTGGCCGTGCGCGGCTATGTGCGCACGTTAAACTTTGGACTCTAAATTCTGCCATAGAACCGGAATTGCGCGATCGGAGTGTAGAGGGCAGGGTCACTGCAACAAGCTTCGCTTAGCAGGGGCTCTGTCCTTGTGAATCCTTCCAATCAAAAAGTTCGGAATAAATTTATAAAAAAGCCCCATCTACAGGGACGTGGTGACACATCAAAACTGGCCAGCTTATTGTTAGAGACGTCTATTTCTTTTAGTCTCTGCATCATGTCGCTCGTGTTTCGAATATGAGCTGTACTTTGTGACCCTAATGCTTTCGTGAGCGGTTTGGCCAAAACTTTAGCTTATATGTAATTATGGGGAGCAGGGCATGCCTATTGCCTTTGAGATCAGTTACATCAGGTATTGGAAGTGCTCCCTAAAAGACAAGTTTTTGTTGTTGTTTTTATCGATTTTTTGAAATTTTCGTCATTCTACATCTTTGTCTTGTACAATAAAAATTGAGTTATTTTCGTTGGCTTCATTGTAGGTATTTTACCTTCTCTGAGGCTTCCCATACTAAGGAGTAAATTCTTCTTCCTCCTGGGCATCCTTCTGTTCTCTGCTTGACTTCCCTGCTTCATTGAGACTGTTCTTAAACTATTTCACAATATATTTTAAATGTGAACAAAACTCTCCATCTTCTTTTGTCACTTGTCAGGCAGGCTAGTGGGCTTTCTTCCAGACAAACTGTTTCGCTCCCCTATGCACTACTGGCTGGTGGCTTGGTGGGCTGCCCTCTAGATATTCCCGTCACCCCTGTGCTACACTGACTGGTGGGCCACCTTCCAGATATTCTCCTGTGCAGCTACTCAGACGAGTGGGCTACCCACCAGATATTCCCCTGTGCCACACTGACTAGTGGACTACCCTCCACACATTCCCGTCACCGCAGTGTCTCGCCGGCTGCTGGGCTCTCCTGCAACCTCGGTGTCTTCCACGCTGTCCCCACTGTTGCGTTGAGGCCGGCCTGTGGTTGCAGGCAGCGTTCCTGCCTGCTCAGTCACTGATGACACCTAGTAATGACCAAAGGGGTCCCAGCCCATCACCTCAAACATCGTACCATCAGGTAGGAAACGGGTTGGCAGAGTCACGGCTTATTGGTTTGAGAGCTCTTTTGGCTTTTATTGTGTCTGGATATCAATGAAAGATATGCTGATTATTGTATCCCTAACCTATAAACCTGCAACTTTGTGGTGTGATTTGATGACTGGGATTCAAGAATCTATCGATGACCTATGTTTCTGCTAACCATTCATGTAGGTACTGTATCGCTGGCCATGTATTCAGCTTGCAATCATGACTGACGGCTTCTACAGTTTTCAACCAACACAACAAAAATGAAATTACCACATCTGACCGTGGGTTTAAATTACTATAGCAGCCGTACCCTCTATATCTTCACACATTCAGCGCGGGGCGTGGCTCACCTTTTCTAGAACAAAACAACCAAGGTTTTAGTATACCTGCCACGCGTCGGCCAGCTGACGCAATCGCGCCTCTAAAACGCTGCCCAAAACGAATATCTAAATCGCACACAGTGTTTGACGCTCAACTAATCAAACGTAACTTTCGCGAGCGAAACACTCCGCCGCCCGCTGGTTCTCTACATACCAGTTCGCTGATACACTCAGTCAGCAGCACAGCTCTCTTCCACCGGAAGCAGTACGACGAGCTTTCGGACTGGACGAGTCAGCTCCACACATCCGGCAGAGCGCGACGCTCCGCTGCCATCACTGGAGCCGCACCGCACGTTCACCGTCCTTATCCGGCCGTCTCGGCCGGGGAACACCGCAGTCACACGACCCAGACGCCAGGTGCCGCGCAGTACGTTCGAACTCTGTAACATAACAATGTCACCTATACACACATTACGACGCTCAGTGTGCCACTTAGGACACACCAGCAGGGACGGAAAGTAGTCCCTCGTCCACTTTCTCCAGAAGTCGTCCACCAGTCTCCAGACGAAGACCAGTCGCTGAGCCGATGTAGCTGAAGTACACCAGGGCCCGGAGGGCGCTCTGCCGCTGGCTCGCCCGAGCAGGAGATCGTTCGGACAGAGGTAAGTACCGTCCTCGATGTCTTTTGGATGTCGTCCTACTGGCCGCTCGTTCAGTAGGTTCGCTACCTCGCAGAGCACGGTCTGGAGCTCCGGGAACGTTAGCACCTGCTCTCCGATGACACTCTGAAGTGCTCGCTTCACCGATTTGATCAGAGCCTCTGAGCAGCCGTTTTGCCATGGGGCATCCGGAGCGCTGAACTTCCATGTCAGACCGTGACTCGATCCCTGAGCCTGAAGAGTATCTCGGTCGATCCCTTGTGTGACAGCGCGAAGCTCCTTGCTGGATGCTGTCAGTTGTGACCCGGGATCCGAGTACATGACGGAGGGGTATCCACGCAGCGATGTGAAACGACTGAACACTTGCATGAATCCTGCCGTCGAGTAGTCTGCTGCCAAATCAAGATGTACCGCCCTTGTCAGCAAGCAGTTAAAGATGACTCCGTAGCCTTTTCCGCGTGAGCGCTTGTTTACTTCACCGCGGATCCAGAATGGACCGAAGTAGTCGAGCGATGTATAGGTCCAAGCAGGCGCCGGTTTCAGTCTCTCAGCTGGTAACGATCCCATCATCTGCTCTTCCGTTCGCTTGTCGAGTTTCTTGCATGTGACGCACTTGTAGCGCACAGACTTTGTGAGCCGCGTCAAGCTCACGATCCAGAATCGTTCTCGTACTTTACTTGCCGTTGCTGAGACTCCCAGGTGGCCTTGGTTATGGACATGCTGTACATACAGCAGGGACAGACGGTGGCTGGCAGGAAGAAGAGGCAGCTCCTGTTGATTGTAGGTGGCTTCCTCCTGATGCATGCGACCGCCTACTGTCACGATCCCGTCTTCACGTATCCGAGGGCGGAGGCGTCTGAACTTGCCGTTCTTGAAGCCGTCCATGATGGTCGTCTGCGCTTCTTTGACCCAGAAGACTTCGGCGGCTTCCAGCGCAGCACAGTCTGGTAGTCGTGCAGCGTTTCTGAACGTGATAGCTGGTTCCTTGCTATACATGTTCAACACTCTTGCTGTTACTCTGAGGAGTTTCGAGTACTTCGAATGTCGAGTGATGTCGATTCGCTGTGCCAGGCTGTCTCGGCGCTCACACGCGAGGGTCAGGATCACTTCGTTCCTCTCAGGCAGATCTTGGACTGACGTCTGCTTCAACGGCCACTCCGGTATCGGTGTCTGGAGAAACTTCGGCCCTTCTTGCCAGACGCTGTGTTGGCCGAGCTGACTCGGCTTGCTTCCCCTCGTGATGCAGTCCGCAGCATTTTGCTTTCCTTCAACCCAGAACCATTTAGAGGGGTCGGTGTTTTCTTGGATCTCTCCGACCCTGACCGCTGTGAAGGTGTTGAAGCCATACGATTCCTTTTGGATCATTGATCTCACTATTTCTGAGTCCACCAGGAACATCACAGTTTCAAATGTGACTTCCATCTCTTGCTGCAGGAACTTGGCGAGCCTGGAAGCTAGCACAGCTCCACACAGCTCGATCCGAACGATTGTCTGACGCTTCAAGGGTGCCACTCTACTCTTGGCACAGATCAGCCTGCAGGCAAAGGTGTCGTCCGTGAGTGCCCAACGCGCGTAGGCACAGGTACCGTAGGCATCGTTGGATCCGTCACTGAACATGATCAGAGACGGGTTTCCGACAGCACCTTCAGGTTTCACTGATCTTGGGAAGGTGATCTTCTCCATCTCATACAGCTCGCGGAACAGGCTCACCCATTCGTCTCGCATGCTGTCGCTGAGAGGGTCGTCCCAGTCCAGATGCTTCGCTTCGCTCCACAGGTTTCTCAACTGAACCTTCATCTTGATCAGGAACGGTGAAGCCAGTCCTAGCGGATCATAGACGCTGTTCACCTGCCCGAGCACCATCCTCTTCGTCAGCACGCTAGGTACACCTTGAGGCAGCTGAAACAGAGTTAAGGGAGGACCTATCTTAACACCTCTGCTCTTAGGCGAGAAGTTCAGCCCAACCTTGAACCAGAAGCAGTCTTGTCCCTTGTCCCATCTTACTCCGAGGACCTTTTGTTCCTGAGTATCTGAATTCAAGAACTTCCCTTCCCCAGACTTCTCTTCAGGACTTCCTCGGTTCACTGCATCTTCTCTTCTGCGGCTTTTCTCACTTGGCCCCTTCTCTTCTTCATCCCCTTTCACATGTGTGCCCTCTTCGCTTCTCGGTGGACCACTCTTTGGGGTTTCTTCCTGTTTGGCTTGACTTCTCTTCGCTTCAGATTCGTTTGTCCTCTCAAGCTCTTCGTTTGCACACTTCGCCGCCTTAGCGTCTGCACTCAGCTCTTCTTGCTGGCGGTCTCGTCTTTTCCTCTGGACGTCTTCGCTTGCGCCGTCTCTCTCTCCTTGATTCGGATTCTCTGTGACGATCCAGCTCTTCATCTTGAACCCTCCTGCGTCCAGCAGCTCTTCTACCTCTTTTGTGAACTTGACAGCTTCTTTCCTTGAGTCGACGCTGACGAGTACGTCGTCCATGTACGTGTTTCGGATGATGGCTTTCGCAGCCTCAGGGAACTCATCCTGACCCATCACAGCAGTCTTCCGTAACGCCAGTGTGGCGATCGTTCCAGCTGGCTTGTCGCCGAACGAGACTGCCGTCATCACATAGGTGTCAGCGCTGCGACGCTCTTCCAGGTCTCTCCACAGGAACCTGTGCATATGTTGATCAAGGGTCGAGATGCTTACCGAGTGGTACATCTTCTTAACGTCCCCTGTCACTCCGACGTATCTCTCTCTAAACCGGAGCAGTACTCCAAGAAGGTTGTTCAGCAGATCAGGTCCCTTCGCCCAGTAGTCATTAAGAACATGACCCTTGTAGTTTGCTGAGGCGTTGAAGACAATGCGACATGGCGTCGACTTGGAGTCAGGTTTGATGACCTCATGATGGCTGACGTAGTGGACTGGACCGTTGTAGCTTCTCAGCTCTTCTTCAGTCAACTTTCTCGCAGCTCCTCTCTGTACCATGTCTTCGATCTGAGCTTGATACACGTTGGCATGCTTTGGCTTCCTCTTCAGTCGCTTTTCAGTTGACTTCATGATGGCTTCTGCCGTCATCCTGTTGTCTGGCAACTGCTTTGGATCCTTGATCCAGGGGTATTTGGCTACCCAGCATTTCTGTTCTGGATCGTAGCTCAGACCCTCTTCGATGAGTTTCAGCTCGCGCTCTTCTTTGAGAGTGTAGTCCTTTCCTCCAGGCGGGCAACGTCCACAGCGGCATCCTCCACACCTTGGTGAACACTGCACTCCCAGGGACTCAGTGCTGAAGAAGTCCTGCAAGGTTACCTCATCTGCTCGTATGTGCAGAATTTGACCCTGCGGGTGCACTCTTCTTGTTAGATCTCTCAGCTTCGGATGAGATCCTCCGAGGCACCTCCCGAACCTGCTTTCCAGCACCAGCAGATGTCCCACTGAATCCTGAACTGTTGGATGATATCCAGCATATTCATATCCGATCAGCACATCCACTTCTCCAGTCGGTCTCCTGATGTGAAGATCAGACAGCTCCTTGATCCTGCTCACGTCCACTGGGTCTATGGCACCAGAGATTTTTTCAATCCCATACACCACAAGCTCAACCACTTCTCCCTGTGTGTCCACCAGAGGAAGGATGTACTTCTTAGAGGGAATCACTTTCCGGACACAGCCGACACCCATAACAGAGAGCTGACAGGGCGTCCCAACCAGTCCGAGCTCTTCAGCAAGCTCATTCCGGATGAGGCTGATAGTGGCTCCCCCATCCCATAGAACACTCAGCTTTGTCCTCTGGACACTTTCCACTTCCATGATCTGTAGTAAACAAATGTCCTCACTTGCATCTGTAGCCACCATCACAGTTGAGGCAGCTCCTGTGGCTTTCTTCTCCAGGTGCAGAAGAGAGTGGTGGTTTCCTGCACAGTTCCTGACCTCACACCTCTTCCTGATTCTGCATTCCTGCTGCCTGTGGCCACGCTTCAAGCAGCTTCGACACACTCCATTTTCTGTCACCACCTGCTGTTTTCTCTCCATGTTCATGTTCAAGAACACCTTGCATTCCTCAATGGAGTGAGTGCTGCTGTTATGTAACCAACACATTTGTTTTGTCGCTCTTGGTTTTGCCGTCACATTGTTGGACATCACGTTGTGAACCTGGCCTTTCCTGGCAGCTGGGACAGGATCCCTCAGGTCTGCAGACAGATACTTCATTGTTCTTCTGACTTCTAACAGGTACTTTAACAAGTGAGGGAATTTGTCAGATTTGTCTACAGGACTGTCATCCATATTCACTCGTTCAGCCCATTTTCTTCTCACATCTTCTGGCAGCTTCATCTCAATGATGCTGACAATGGTCGTGTTCGATATCTCTTTCTCCATGTTCAGATTCTTGAGATCAAAGTACGCCTTCTCAACAACATCGATGAAATCAATCAGCTTCCTGCTTCCTTTCATGTCAAACCTCTTGATTTCATTCATCACCAGATCGGTAAGTGCAGATGGATCCCCATATTCCTCATCGAGTTTGTCCATCATGTCCTTCACTTCATCTAACAGTGACACCTTGTCCCGTGCATCTTCAGAGAGACACATGCGCAGTGTGAATGCGGCTGCTTCTTCATCTGTGTGTGGAAGCACATACTTCAAGAAGTCAGCTTTGAAGCGAGGGTAATCTCTCACTTTTCCACTGAACTTTGGTAAATCAACAGGCTTCAGCTGGATTTTGCTTCTCTGATCCTTCCTCACTGCCTCTGCCTTCTTCCCTTCTTCTTCCTTCTTAGCACAGAAAAACTTCTTCTGAGTTTCACTGAACTTTTGGTACACGTCCTCAAGCCAGTCATCATCCTCTTCGTCTTGAAAGCTCACATACTGTTCATGCTGTTCCTGCACTTAAGCCCATGCTTCCTTCAGATTTTGAAACATCTCTGTAATGAGTTCAAAATCACCTTCCTGCTCAATAGTATCTGTGATGTCATTGTTTAGCCTAGTAAAAGCTCTCTTTGCTGACGTCCTTAACTTCAGCTTTTCCTTCTCCATTTTAGAGACTTCAATACGTGAACTGAGCTTTACCAGAGCAAACTTTCAATGACAAGTAAAATGTGACACCACAAGGATATACTTTTTCAGGAACAGAACACCATTAGATTAAACATCAACATCAGAAACTTTTCTCCACATCTTGCACTTTTTGAGAGGCATTCACCTTGTCTTGGCAGCGAGCCAACTTTGCCGCATCACTCATCACAACATCTGTCTTGACACAACTCATTGCCAGCTTGACTAGGCAATCAAAACAACACAGCCTTTTCATGAAAATCAATTCAGAATTTAGAACAAACCAAACTGTAGCTTGAACTGGCTGCTCAAACTTCAAACCGAATGGCTATAGTAATTTAAATGTATCGCTGGCCATGTATTCAGCTTGCAATCATGACTGACGGCTTCTACAGTTTTCAACCAACACAACAAAAATGAAATTACCACATCTGACCGTGGGTTTAAATTACTATAGCAGCCGTACCCTCTATATCTTCACACATTCAGCGCGGGGCGTGGCTCACCTTTTCTAGAACAAAACAACCAAGGTTTTAGTATACCTGCCACGCGTCGGCCAGCTGACGCAATCGCGCCTCTAAAACGCTGCCCAAAACGAATATCTAAATCGCACACAGTGTTTGACGCTCAACTAATCAAACGTAACTTTCGCGAGCGAAACAGGTACTGCAAGCCTGAACGTCTTTTTCAAACTAATTATAGCCTTCACAATCTGTAGATTTGCATTCCCTTTCTGGGCAAGGTGACTGTCGTTTTGGTTTTAGGTATCACAGATCACTCGTGTAACGTCTCATCAACAAATTTCCCATCGAGGTGCTGCGAAAGCGACCCCACATGGGCAGCGCCGGCAGCACTGGTGTGAGACTCGGCCGGCAGATGGCAGGCAGCTCGCACCGGCAGGTGTATGGACTTCGCAACTGATCGGTCCTCGCTATCCTCGTGATCAACCCATCCGCATCCTTGTTTCACAGCGCTCTGCCAGGACTGACTAATGTTCACCCAATTTAGACTTACGGTGGTGAGGGATGATCTCTTCCCGCTGGACTTCGCCCTCTCTGGAGTGACCGCTTGAACGGTAGGGCGGGGCTGCCGAGACAACTCAACGGGACGGTCTCTGCCGCTGCGGTGCACCCCTGGTGGTCCGCACAGTCTATGTTTATGTCTTTCTCTGTCATCCCATACCCTGAAGTCTGAACCAACTGCCCCGCTGCTACTGCTTCAGTGGCGCATTCAGCTTCATTCAGCTGCCAGTTGCCTGTCAATAAGTTTATGCTGATGTTACTGTGTAGTGTGTCGTATCACCTATCAGTAGGCAGCGCACTTTATAGGTGATCTAAATATTGCAACATGCGGGCTGCCTTAAGCACATTCCTCGTCTGGGGTGATGTATGGGTCATGTCGGGTCAGACTGGTCACAGTCCTGAGGCGATGTATGGGTCATGTTGGGTCAGACTGGGCTAGCGAGACGGGGACGACACTGAGGCTATGATCATCACTTAGGATCAGTTTATTTCATAGCCAGTTCACACAGGAACGTAGCATGGCGATACAGTCTGAACACATTTTCTAATAAGCACATGCTGACATTCATATTGTTGACACTGCTGTGACGCAGAAAGCTAACCGGACCTTTGCATTTTGCAGCTTATCCCTAGAAGCTGCGTCATAATATGCCTAATATCTGGTGCTTGTGGTATGCGATAGCGCCGGTACAATCAGCCACTCTACGATATATCGGTCTTGATAACAACATGTCGCGGACACAATCGATGAAAGGTGCACGACTGTTTCAAGCGGCTCAGTTTGCAAAATACATATCATATCCATACATATATACAACTTATCTTATAAATATACCTAATATAAATTTATCTGGGGTTTGGTCATTGAGTCACGTGTCAGCTAATACATCCCGTCAACCAGAACAAATCGGATATCTGACAAATTGAGATGTGTAGACATGGACGTGGTGTCACCAACAAACCTCGATTCATTAAATACAGAAAATAGGTATTGAAGAGCTGCAACTATGCTGGTGCTATCAGTAAGGTGCAAGAGCAAAATATCGTTTCAACTTTCATCGTGTACTGAGCTAATCTTTTTTTGCATCACAATTCATGACACTGATCTAATGTCACTGTTCAATGCTTGAAGCTTTAAGAAAGGAAGTAAACATAAAAGGGTCGACTTCAGAATCCTTCCTAAACAATCAGCATTCCAAGTACTGTCCCCAGGTAGTTGCTAAGCTAGCTTCTGATGATCGAAGGCCGCAAGGCTGGCGTTCTAGGGTTCCTAAAGCTCCGATTCCAACTGACCCGCCTGAAGTGCCCTGCAGCGCGGATCTCGCGCCAGCTGCTGAACACGTGGGTCTTTCTGTCGATTCATGGGGTAGCCAGGCACCGGGCCCCCTCTTTCCAGTGAATAGCGGATCTCTCCCGCGCTCTTCCACCTGCGCCTGTTCGGAGTCCGGCCGCGGACGACTCGTCCTCTCTGAGGCACTGTGTTGTGGCTCTGCAACACCATGTACCCTCCAGGGTGCTGTGCGAGATTTCCGGATGCTCCGATCGGCGTAGATGTCCCCATGAACTGAAGGTAGTTATCCGAGAGGACTCCGGAATCCCTCTGATGATTGCTGTTTGATTCGCCGGATGCCGTGCTGGCGTGACTGACTCTCGGACTTGATGTCTGATAGAACGTGAGCTCTGTCATCGTTCCAGCGTCACGAGTCGGTACATGGGCGCCAAGGAGGCGTTGCATGGATATCGGATCTTGACACTCTTCGTATCGTGCCACTTCGCGCCATCCAACTGACTCGCTGTCGGTGGTTTCCATCTTCTTCATTGCCGATCGCCAGTTGGTGCCATGCTGCCGGATGAATGGGATAGTGATACGCAGCTGGACGGCGCCGAGTACAAGGAGGATGGAAGTTACAACCAGCATGATGATGCACTCATTGGAAAGGCCAACGTAGGGCTCATCTGACTCTGGTTCTTTGTCTAGCTTCTGCGTCAGCCTGTTGGCACGATCGCTGTTGACGATGGGGGGACGCTCTGTGGTTGCAGTCGTGGACATGATTGTGGGGGCCTTAGTTGTGGTGACTGGATCCGAGCAGAACGCCAGCTCGTACTCCTTCAAAGTTGGCCAAGTACCGTTATTCTTGCAACAAATCTGAGAAGGCCATGCAGTTTGTCTTTTGGCTCGAGCGTCATTACCATTCTCGATGTCGGTCAAACCTATTGCCGTCTTCATATCGCATGTGCAGGGAATGCCGACCTCTAGCTTCTGGATCAGGATGTTTTCCCTGGAAGTAAGCTGCATCGAACCGTCTTCGGGCGTTTCCACCTTCAGATTCTCTAGTATGATTCGAGCCTTGAGGCTTTCTTTCACCTCAAGCATGCTGAGAGCTTCTCTTTTTAAAACGTTGATGGTGCATTGCTCAAAACTGATTTCGTCGCTAGCATGCACTTCGAGGGCCCCGCCAGACACTTCGTCAAATGTGCTTTTTTGAACGGAGAACCTTGTAACATTCAATGTAAAGCCTCCTCTTACAACAGTGCCAAAATCGCTGCCCGTGGCTTCCACTTGGTCAATGGTTCCGTGTATGGCCAGGCACTCCATGTGATCGATCCGTGAAGTGTCCACGAGCAGTTTCTTTGACCTCTTACCAGCCGCGACACACTCGGCTTTGGCGTATTTGATGTGTGAGAAAACCAGTGACAGTGATTTGATGTTGCTGCCGAATGTATTTTCCTCACAAGTTTCCATTTCAGCATGTTCGAGTGTCAGCATGTCGATGTCCGCCTTGATTCCACCCGAGGTAACTATCAGGTTTGGTGTTCGCTTTATAAACATTTTCCGAATCTTCGCCCTTTGTGCGAAAGCCCCCGACTGCAGCGTGAGAGTGTCCACGTCTTCCATCATCAGGGTTTTAATGGTTACGTTGGAAGTGAATGCCCCTTTGGAGATGGTCAAGGACTTCACCTCTGCCAACCTGATGTTGTCAACAGTGCTGGCACTGAAGGCGCCATCCTCGATTTCTAGGGTTGTTACTTGCTGCATGTGTAGAGATCCAAGACGTGACGACGTGACGGCCATGCCTAGTACGCGACAATGTTCCACATTGCTGATGTGGACCTCTGATCGAGAATTTCGCTTTTCTGAGAGCATACCCTCTTGCACCTCGACATCTTCCTCGTGAACTCTCCCATCTGTCCAATCAGGCGCGACGTCTCGTGCAAGGGAGCGCGGGTGAAGTGTCAAGGTGCTGATGTTGTGTAGTTTGATGGTCTCGATGAAGGGCAGAGATGCGATGGCGTCCGCTTCAACTACCAGCTCATGGACGTTTCTAATCGTGATCTCACGGACGTGCTTCGGAAATGATGCAGACGTTAGGTTGATCTGGAAGAAAAAAGACAAGGCTGATGATTATGATACAGTTCGACCAGTAACTTTTAATCCAGATCGCAGGTGCTCAAATTTGGTAGGATTGGTAGAGGGATGCCGGGCACAAGTCACTTGGGGTGTCATCTTTCACGTGCACACGTTCACGGATCAGCTCCACATTTTGCAAGTTCGGTGTGGGACTTCGTAGTGTACCCGAATAAATTTGGTGTTTCAACCGTTTTTGAATGACAGTTACAATGTGTCCGCCCCAGCTAAGCGATAACATTTAGTCTCTCGGCTTTCCATGACATTATATACTTTTTTTCTATCTAGTAGTCCGTTACCAATTATCAGGCAACCAGGAGTGCCCCACACTCAGTCCCAGCGACGCACAGGACCCTTACGTTAACACCAAAATCAAAATCAAAGTTAAAAAATTCGCGGCACTCCCTGCTAAGAAGAGGGAAAAAACATAGAAGAAGCAGAATTGACTACGCATGATATTATTTAACTTGGTCAGTAGATACAGAGAGCCATAGTAGTTAATGCCAAATCCAAACTTTAAGACAAGTAGTGTGCAAACCAGTGCAAAGTTTGGGATAGCTTGGGATAACCACTGCAAAGCACATCGCTTTGACGATGTTGCGGCTCCACCCCTGCTCTTTAACAAAACAAAGTTTTTGCCATAATATTTATCACCACTCACCTGTGAGTATGGCCGATCCTTCAGGTTGCAGTAGACACTCTTGGAATCCTGACACTCGGGTAGAACATGGAATTCACAGTTTGTTTGTTGACAATTAATACGAGAGGCTGCCACTGCCTGACTGATCAGAAGTACTGTCACAACAGCGATCGCCAGTGGAGCCCTGGCCATCTTGTTGGGCGGTACAGAAAAAGGGATTTAGATTTAAATGGGTTTTACTACGATATAACGGAGGGAGTGATCTTGGTTAAAGCAAGGAACGGGAGCACGCACGTACGATGCTGGGTACTGCTAGATCACGATTGACGTCCATTGTTTGCCAGTAGGAGTCCAATGCGCTTGACTCGGTCTCCAATGTAGGCTTAATTGATAGGAGCGCTATTTTAATCTTGCATAAGTGCATGTCGGACTCGGTATCAGCGTTACTTTACATTGGCGAATACCTGTCATGTCATTTGATATCACGTTGTATCGTAGAGAATATGCCACTTGACGTCATAGCTCTTGTATTTGCTAAGGAGTCGGTAGCTAATAAATCACGACACTAGCCACCTTTGTGAAGCGATTGCCTAAACTGTATCCGTGATGATTGACGGTATGGGTGACATTCAGTCGGGGAGTTCCTCGGATGATAACATTCTTGCAGTATCCACGAATTTCCATCTCACCGTACGGACTATCTGCAGGGCATAATTTTAACAATTTTTTTTTGCGTCCCAAAGTTGAGCAGAAGGCACGTGCTACGACTAAGGGCACAGGGCAAGGAACAGGGCAGGGCACTTAGGAGGGCAGAAAGTAGGGCACGTCAGGTTAAAGGGCATGGCACAGGACATTTTAGAGGGAAGGGTACTGGTCGGGGCACACAGCAGGGCACAGGTCAGGGAACCGGACAGGGCACAGGGCAGGGACGCAGTGGGTCAAATCAGCAGGGGCTACGTCCCAAGGCGAGGGGGCTGCGATGCCCTGACTATCTGCCCCCGGCTAACTCTCCTCCCTCCCTCAGGCGCCACTGAGCCCTCCATCATCCCTGATCAGCGATGACGAACTGGTCACCATCAGCGTCCGTGACCTCAACAGGCAGCTGAAGATGAGGGGACTCAGCCGGGAGGAGATGGTGAAAATGAAACAGCGCAGGCGCACACTCAAGAACAGGGGATATGCCGCTAGGTGGGTCCGGGGGTTTGGCTGGGAGATGTGGAATCTTGAAGACGTGAATATGAATTGCAGAATGTGGAGGTTGACTCTGGGAATGATTAAATATAACTACTTTCGTGCATAGGCGGCGGAACGGGGAGGGCACCGGGGCACCGTGCCCCCCCCCCTTTGATTTTGGCATTTTAACATTAGCCCTATGGGCGTTGCATGGAAAGAATCGGACCAAAAGTCGGCAGCCCCCCCCCCCCTTAGATTGAAGGTGTTCCGCCGCTACTGCTTTCGTGAACCTTTCTCCGACTCGTTTGGTCTTGCTGTTGATGCTTATGAGAGGTGATGTAGTTTGTACGGTGGGCCTAGTTCCCAAGCCTCTGGGTTTTGGCATGATGTTCATTTCGAGGTGACATTTTTCAGTATGCTAGCATCATCTTGCTGTTGTAACAGTGTTTAGCTCAAGCGGAAAAGGTTCCATGAAGGAAGACATGATATAAGTTTATGTCTTGCGTTTTGGACTGTTTTCAACGACCTTTGTATACTGTTAATGACCGGGGTTACATGAGCAAGTAAATGCGTATCAGGAACGGATTTTCCTATTCGCTCACCATTGTAGTCCGTTTGTAATGCGTATCAACTCTGCTCATTTAACCCCGAGCAATGTCCCTCCCAACCACCATGTGCTGCAAACTCTTTACGCGTCGGCGAAATAGCTTGGATGAAATACCATCTTAGAATGGATAAGGTTGATTGCTAAATTATACTTACACATGTGGTTTACAAATTTTGGCTCCTACCTTTTCCGTTGATCGTTGGATTGTGATATCGTCCCGCTGGAGACGAGCTCGTCCCTTCGTCCCACGCCGCTAGCGCCACGTGGCGAACCTCCCAACCTGAGCTTCTCATTCCGTCCGCCAGCTGTCGCGTCAAGCGCCTGGAGCAGAAAGACGAGCTGGAGACTGAAAAATCAGCCGAGGAGCGCGAGCGACTCCGGACTATCGACGACAACCGGCGTATGCGTGAGGAGATCGAAGCCTACTACCAGAAGTACGAGGCCATCCGCAAGTTTGCTCAGGAGAAGGGCATCGCCCTGCCGCCTGAACTGGAGCACGATATTCCGCGCCTGTAAGGGCGTGGAGAGAGGGTTTCTGGACGGCCCGGGAGCGAGCAGTGAACCGGAATGTAAGGACAGAGGAGGGAGGGAAAGAGGGAGGGAGCGGTAACTGCGTAGTGACTGCGTACTTCCGGGCTGAGTCAAATAAAGGTGAGGAAAGTCGGGCGGTGGAAAACTACGCGTCAGAAATCCAGCCGTGTTGTTTTGGAGTAATATTGCGGAAGGTTCAATTAATCCAACTTTTCGTGTGGCTTTTGTGAGTCGTTGGTGATTGATTCTCAGTATTGTGTAACTGATGCGGTGATAAGCTGATGTACCCAGATTTTGTGGAGGTTGGTGAACTGGTTTTTCAGTCGCAGATAGCTCGGTCATTGGGTACTAGGAGACACTAAGCTCACCCTCGCCTTATGTAATTACCTGGTGAGGCGACTTTGGTCTGTTGCCGTGGCCTTATGGATGCACACGCGCCGGCTTGACGGCGGGGGATTATTTTACAGATTGATGAACGTATTTTTATGAGATCATCTCTAGTAGCCAGTATTTGTTTCAATGACCATGTGCTTCCATAGCCTATTTACTAGCTGATTTCAGTCTGTAGTACAGCATACATAGATTAGTACACCTTGCTTAGATGGGTCGTGTTATGTTTAGGTTACGTTAATTTATAAATGAATGAATTTGAGAAATCACTTCTTTGGACTTCACTTCACTTCTTTGGATCACTTCTTAGTTCTGCGTTTCGCTTTTTTTTCGTTTTATGCGGGCAAAATTATGGCGCTAAATAGCTTTTTTATAGTCAAATACGCTCACGTCTGATTTGTCTAGTGGTAACTATTTTCCCATTTATATAGTTGTGAATTACTGGCGTAGAAGTGCCTCACGCCCGTTCGATTCAGTCACCAGGGTAAGATAGATAAGCGATTTGGTGTGGGCGTTGGTACATGCTCAGTATTTGTGTTACATAGTTAGATCGCATGTAGTTGTGTCGTCCTGGTTGTCCTGTCATGTCGCGTTATCATTTTTGTGTGTAAATCTGTCTTTAAGGCGTGCACTGTTGTCGATTTTTGAATGAATATATCATATATTCATAAAATAAAGGTGAAAAAGGACAATTGCGTTTTCCAAAACAAAAAAGTAGATAAATTGTTTCTTTGCTGGCTTTACTCCCTTCCATTTGATCCATGTCTGAATCCTGGACTAGATGATCTTTCTTTGCAACGATATTGGCAGTGAAGAGTGAGGGTTTGATGTTTTGCGATTCGGACAGTATGCTGTCAATCTGGTTGTTTATTGGCTAGTCATTTCACGATGTTTCTAGCTTGTTGCATTGGGTAGTGGATGCATCTGCCGCTCTTTCTACGGCTGTATCTTGTTTTACCGTTAGAATGTAATGCTTCTCTCTCTCTCTCTCTCTCTCTCTCTCTCTCTCTCTCTCTCTCTCTCTCTCTCTCTCTCTCTCTCTCTCTCTCTCTCTCTCTCTCTCTCTCTCTCTCTCTCTCTCTCTCTCTCTCTCTCTCTCTCTCTCTCTCTCTCTCTCTCTCTCTCTCTCTCTCTCTCTCTCTCTCTCTCTCTCTCTCTCTCTCTCTCTCTCTCTCTCTCTCTCTCTCTCTCTCTCTCTCTCTCTCTCTCTCTCTCTCTCTCTCTTTCTCTCTCCTCTCTCTCCCTCCCTCTCCTGACACAGTGCCCGCCTTTGTTTCTCTCCCCTCATCCTCGTGTATTGCGCAGGACTGACAGGGAGGTGACCTTGGAACGCTGTCCTTCCTGGGGGAGCGACCCTCCCGCGTGGGGGGAGGGGAGGGGAGGGGCGCTCTCCACCGACGAATTGTGGGACGGACGCGACGGCGGGATGGGAGGAGGGGGAGGTTTGGGAGAACCACGGCGGCAAAGGCGATCAAGATACCAGAGTAAAGCGACGTTTGATGAGATGTTTTGTCGCCACTCGCCTAGGGGCTAGTGAGATTAATTTAAACTATGCATAGCTTGGTGACACACATCTGGTGATGCTCTACATGTTTGGGCTGAATCCGGGCTAAATATGGGCTGTCTTGACGAGCATATGCTCTACGACGAAGCTGGGTTAGTAAGGCAAGCGATGCAAAGAATGCGTGTGACAAGCGTGGTGTGACCACGTTGCTAGATGCAATATTTTTGGTATATGTGATTTAGTGGCACTTGATAGAACTCACGAGAAGAGTACGGGCTTGGTTCACTTCCGTTTCATTGTTCAATGTTTTTGTTCGCCGGAGTCATTTGGAAACACAGGGTCCAGTTTTGTTCACATTTAGCGTTAAAGTGCAATACAGGGTGGGGCAGCATAATCGGGAATAAATATCAAACGGGATTATTTGGTCATGAATTTAAAAATATAGCTCCAAGCACTATTTTAACAACATCCCATCAATCGGTCACCTTTTACCTATCCCTCATCCTATTTGACCGCCCTTCGCGTCGATGACCTTCTCAAGGCGGGTCCAAAAGCACGCGCATGCACGTGCAGCCTCCTGCTTGTCCATGATCGCCCATCAGCTTCGTACCTTGCACTGAAGACCGTTTTTACTGATGATAAGTTGTTCATTAAACTTCTACCAAAAAACGCTCCATATAAAGAATTTGGTCGGATTTAAATCGGCGGAGTTGAAGGACCAGAAGTTTTTGGTTCATCTCAGGTGGAGGTGCCCTACACAATAACATGTCGTCCTCACTGCAGTACCAGCACGGACAGAGTCCTCGTAAGACGTGATCTGGACCGTCAGTGATCCTCTCTTCCGACGACTCCACGTGAGTCTGCCAGAGTGTGGATGTATTTACCAGAGGTGCTCGTTTTATCCGGGCTCGATGAAGTAGGGTGCACCACGTGCACCTCCCTTGAAGACCACCCATAGGTCCATCACCTCAACAGGATGTTTACTTTGCATGACCGCTGCAATATTCTCGATACAATCCCCTATATGGCATGCCATTCTTTTTTATCGTATTCCAGTCGGTGATAAGATTTTTGGTCGCTGAAGTTTTGAACATTGTTTCTTTTTAATATGCTCAAGAGCTTCTTCCTTATATTCAAGTGAGTCATCTTGTATGTCCTCTGCTAAGAGTTATTTTACGACGATTACGTTAACTTTTTGTCCTAAGTATCCCCACACAATCCTTATCGTCCGTGATAACACGTTGACCTGTCCAGCAACCTTTACGTGGAATGGCATTGTTTTAAACAAAATGTTCTTGTTTTACTCGTTTAACATTAGTGTCTATGGGCGCGCGCAAAGCACTTGGAGCACCGTCGAACTATTTTGCTGCTCTTTTCCAGGAAGTTGCATGCTCATGGATGTAGTCATGTCAGATGATGCACAACTTTTGGGCGTTTCATTGCCATGATATAATTTATCAAAATAATGCCATGCCTACTCATGACCAGAGCCCAAAAAGCATTCCCGATTATGCTGCCCCACCCTGTATATAACCGAGATACAATGCTGATTACGGAGCGAGCGAAGCGAGCGGAGTCTTACGTAGAATAACGGAAATTTCTGAGTATGAGCGGCCGGCCGGCCGGCCGGCCGGCCGTGCGGACGCTTTTGCGAGGCTTATATCTCAGCAACCACTTGACCGATTTACATGCGGTAATTTTTGTAGGGTAGCTTCATTCCTTCTACCAAGTATTGGACTATTCCCGATGCATGTGGGTGACCCCTTATGCACGTGCCACGTGCAAAACGAAGAGGTGTCACTTTTGTAATTGTTGCGATATCTCGGTAACTACTTGGCCGATTGCGCTGAAAGTTGGCATGTAGGTAGGCACCCACTAGGCACTGCATATCCATGTGCCAGAGTTGGGGTGCTGCTGCACGTGCGCACGTGCAGGGGTCGTTTCCAGATCTCGAGAACGGCTGGACCGAGGGCGCTCAAATTTGGTACACGGTTAGGGACCAGTTAGTAGGGTGCCGTGCACAAGTCAGTTGGGACCCATTTTGCACGTGCGCACGTGCAGGGTGCCGCTTCCAGATCTCGAGAACGGCTGGGCCGATTGTGCTCAAATTTGGCACATCGCTAGAAACCGGTCAGTAGGGTGCCGTGCACAAGTCAGTTGGAGATACCCCCTCGAAATTTCGCACGTGCAAGACTCACCCCCTCGCTCGCTCCGTTAGTCGCCCCAAAAGGCGCTATACTGGTTGTTAAAGATAATTCATTATCAAAATATGTCACTTGAGCGACCTCATTGATGTCATGGAGTTACTTAGCTTTGGCTAAAGCGGGCTAACCGTTCATTGGCTTCATTTTACCTCAGTAGTTAGGCTATAAAAGTTCGCCATTTACTATTATTGAACGTTTCATCTCTATGGAACCAGTACTTACTCAACATTGACTTTCAATATTGATGTTGATGGTCTTCAATAACCTCATTTGAAATTCTCCCTCGTTTTTGCTGACAGCAATTAGACCTACCGATGACATTTCGCCATGCGGCAGTCCCTTTTTCGAACATTATTTACCGCACAATATCAGAACGGTAGCATCACTTCTGTTTTGCCTCGCCAAAAAGGATGCCACAAAAAAGTCGACAAAAAGTAGCCGGCTGGCGGCGCGGTGATGGTCTGGCATTGATTTACGCTCGACCCCGCTGCAGATATGGCGGCAGTTCCGACAAACTACACCTGTGGTCGCATCTGGTGACCGCTCCGGCCCCAGGCGTCGGTAGTCACCGCCCTGGCGCCTGTATAGTCAGAGAAGCCTGTAAAGTCAGTGTTCTAGCGCCTGTAAAGTCAATATTAGAACTCTGGCGCCTGTACTCGTAAGACCCGTCAAGTGCTCTGGCGCCTCAGTTAAGTCACCGCATTTAAATCCTGTAAGGACAAGGACACCGCACTGGCGCCTGTAATAAGTCATCGCTTTGGTGCCTGTAAAGTCACTTGTATATCCTGTAAAGTCACTGCACTGGCGCCTGTAAAGTCACCGACCTGGCGCTTGTAAAGCCGCTGGTTTTCCTGTAATGTCCTTTGATGCGCAGGTCCTGTAATGTCCGACGCCTGTATAAACACGTGAAACCTATAAAGTCACCGATCCGGCGCCTTTCAAGGTACTGCTCTGGCGCCTGTAAAGTTACCTCTCGGATGCCTCAAGTCACCGGTCTTGCGTTTGCATGGTCACTGATCACTGACCTCACTGGCGTATGCAAGGAAGGTGACTTAAAAAGTCTGGCTATCTATTCGTAAAGTTTGCTGAAGTTGAACCCGAGTGAGAAATAAATGAAAAGGTGGGAGGTGAAAATAAATGAAGATTGATAATAAAACAAATGCATGGAGCGTTCTAATCTGAGTTATTGGCTGCCTCAGTGTAATATTGCCGCATTCGCGACATACCAATTGTTTCGTACCAAATATTTTCAATACCTTTTGCAAATGATTCGACCACGAATTGCCACGTTTGATGTTGGCGCTCCTAGTGCAAAATGTATCATTTTCAGCGTTTTAACATCGTTTCTCACAAGCATTGCTGTATTTTTGGCATTGACTATCATTATCGCATATGCAGATGCATAACTTTCCATGTCAATGATTCACGACAGATGCCTCTGGAACTTTCAATTTCATCTTACCGCCTGCTCAGCTTTACGCAGGCAATGTTTCCTCCCACAACGCATCAGCGCATTACTGTTATCGGAATAACTTTTTCTGGGAGCTGGAGACTTACAGACGACTATCCCACGCTGGAACTACCAGAACTGAAAATATCGCCCACCCACCAGCATCGCCATATCAGCGTCAAAACAGGCCGATTTGAGTCATCGTGTTGGTGGGAAGCCAATGTCCCCCAGTGACGTCAGTATCGATTTAATGACGTCACTGGCGTCAGAATGGCTGCGTAGTGCGTAGATAAGTGGTGCGCTATCACGTGAGCTCTGCTGGAGCTGTTTTGTCGATTCGGGCATTGACGTCAAGTTCTGATGAAGTCGCCGTGCTCACGTCTTGTTGTAATGTTGTGGTGAAGTCTTGTTTTGCGACTTATCTAATCTTCATTCATTCAGAGTGTCACTTACGAAACTTATTCCCACTTATGTCGCTTATCTAGCATGTTGATGAATGGAAACGTGTGAGCTTACGCGGTTTTCCCACAACATGTAAACATGCGGTTATTTAGATCCCATTGTCGCTCGCAATGCTTTCAACGCTAAACAAACAGTTTATTGGAGATGGAAGTGAATTGAACGTGCACTAACTATTAAAAAAGTAAAGCGAAACAATCGCGGGCATAGCAAGCCAAAGGTGAGACAAAAGTAAAAGCAGACATATCTTTTGTCACATTGCAATACTCGGGTCCCGGGGGTGTAAACTGTAAGTCCGGATTTACGCCAGGTGTGGAGCCCTGACCAGACTGGATTGATAGTGCGCCTGCCCCAATTACATTTACAAGACGCCACCCCAGTCTTGCGCCCCGAACGATTTGTCAACGTTTGATTTTCCAGTTTCCTATGCGTAAGTAAATAAACGTTATAAATTTAACAACCGATGTTTTCCTTAAAGTTTCAATTTCACACCAATTTACAGCATTTCGTGTGTTATTCGTCGCGGGCCAATGTCGAAATAGCACTTATAACTTCCTGCCACTTCATTCGTAATTAATTCGCGTGGTTCACGGAGGGCTGCACATTGCGGCTTCTGCTAAAGTTTCTGTCCAAGACGTCACCTGCAGCGGTCGATATGGGATTTGGGAAGTCGGAGTCCAGAGCATTTTGATATCGCCCGCTGTGATTCCCCGGATTCTATAACAACTACCCAAGATTAGATCAAATGTAATTTCCAGATCACCGTGTAGAGAAGATGTTTACAATCACTTTAAATACTAAAGCTATTTAGCAAGACATTTAGATATAAAGCAAACATTCATTCCAGCGTTTATAATTCGATTATTATTCGTATCATTTGATATTTAATATATTAAAAAGGTCATGCAACATATTTTGTGCATAGGCGGCGGAACGGGGGGGGGGGGCACCAGTAGCGGCGGAACACCCTCAATTAAGGGGGGGGGGGGCACTGCCGACTTTTGGTCCCATTCTTTCCATGCAACGCCCATAGGGCTAACGTTAGAATGCCAAAGTCAAAGGGGAGCACGGTGCCCCGGTGAACTCCCCGTTCCGCCGCCTATGGGGGGCACCGTATCCCCTCGCCCCTTGATTTGGGCATTTTAACACTAGCCCTATGGGCGTTGCATGGAAAGAATGCGACCAAAAGTCGGCAGTGCCCCCCCCCCCCCTCCTTAATTGAAGGTGTTCCGCCGCTACTGATTTTGTGACACGTGACATGGGCAGATCAAATTGCTGAGGCATCACTGAAAAATATGTTACGAAGTATATTTGCAAATCACACTGACTGCGTTTCTGTCTCCAAAAGCCTTCACATACCTATCTGTCAGTTACATTTGAACTTCACAAGGTACCGACGTAGCTTTGCAAATCAACTTTGGGTTTGAACCTGTTCCGCGTTACGCCTTCCTAAGTTCCTTTAGCTGACGTTTGAACCTCTGCCCATTCTATGATTCACCAACGGTCGGCGTATGGCTGAATATCTCGCCAGGAGCCGGTCTGGTCACCGCGCTCGTCAGCTTCTTAGAATTCCGTTCAATACGTCAGCTGGCACTGACACGCATCGCGCGTACGGCGTACGACCCCCCCCCCCCCCCCCCCCCCCCCCCCCACCTCATGTGTTGTGCGTTCCACAGTCGTGCGTCCCCCCCCTATCCCCCCTCGCGGGCCGACATTGACCGTGAAAGCCAGCCAGCCATCGAGCGTGGGGCGGGCTCGCTTGTGCCCCGTCCCACCGCCATTCGGAGCCATCCGCCAATAACGAAACGGGCTCCGTGCCACCGGCCGTGCTAACTCGGCCGCTCGTCTCGCCGCGCCGCTCCGGCGTTGTTTGATGGCCCGGCCGTGGTGCGGGGAGGGGCGCAGGCGTGTTACGGCGTTGCGGGATGCTCTCGAGCCGGCTGCGGGGCTGCCGACGCGGTCGGACGGTTGCTAGTTTGAGATCGCCCCTCGAGGCGACAGTAGAGGTACAGGGGAGGGTTTATTGTGTTAACGCTGGACATTGGCGTGGACGACAAAAGTGCGTGCTTTTAGGGACAGTGTTGAAAACAGACAACGGAGAAGGTGTGATTGGACTTTGCGGTGATTTATAGAGGCAAGGACTGCGGTCTTGTTGGATTTTACCGTGATAGTTTGTGATCTTCACGGCGAGGAATTGTGACACCGAGTGTCATCGTTTGACACTGAATGACACTTTCTGACACCTGCAAACTCGGATCGACGCCAACAACTGAACTCCGTGATGGTGGTTCAAATCCTTTCGGATTGATGCGTCAGGGAGACAAAATGAGGCACAAATCTACCGGTGTGATACAGTGTGCAGCGAGGAAAAACAAAACCGAGCAGAAAATTGTGAACCACGAGACTGAACGATAAACGTTGGACGGCGGAGACTAAAAGTGGGGTCGTGTCGTTTTAAGTTCTGAGGGAGACACATTGGTGGAATGTGAACAAAAAAGGTTGGCTGTCACTTTGCAGACAGTGATAAAACCAGTGAGGAATTGGCGAAACTCTGTAATAGTCATAAGGAACCCGTGAGACGGTTGCGATACATCGGCTGGCGTGCTGAGACATCAGTGGTGGGCAAGACAGCCTGATACATCAGCGAGACAGAAGTGAGACATTGGGGTGAATATTGGTGACACAAAGCTGTCTGTCAGCGACAATAACATGGGTTACTGGCCGTGGTGAGACAGCGAACGCAGTGAGACATCAGACAGTGAGACAGTGGTGAGACATCAGTGAGACAGTGGTGAGGCATCAGTGAGACATCAGTGAGACAGTGCTGAGACAGTGAGACAGTGCTGAGGCACAGTGAGCGCATTGCGGATGTCCGGCTTCTCGTTTCGTGCGCGCGGTCCGGAGAGGGCTCCCCGGAATCAGCTGGGCTCTCCCGTGCCCGGAGCGACTCCGGCACTGCGGCATTCGGGACATATGGCAGGTACGGTACCACGCGGGGTACACATACACAGATACACACAGGTACACTTCATACAATGGTACCCTACACAGAGGTACACATGGGACCACTTTACACTTCAGGTACGCCAGACGCCTCACAGAAACTCTTCAGACTGAGGTACGCAATCGGTTTTGTGCATCGCCGCAATGCACACATCAATGCTCAGTTCTGAAATTGAGTTACGGTTTCAAGCCATTTCCATCGCCAAACCTGACGTTTTACGCGCAGTACGACATTAGTTGTTCGGTTACATTTATGGTATTTGTTGAAGCGTTCCTTCTTCGGACCTTATCTTAAATCGTTGTTTTAGCGACAAAACTGGTTTGCTATACGGAAATCTGCTAAGCTGGCTAATGCTTGATAGCTTATCCAAGATGGCTCGCATTTCTATGCCTCGCTCAGCGTTTCTATGCCTTTGCCTCTGCTCTTACCTTCAATATGCTCTTCCATTCGTCCGATGATAAATTAAATCTTATGTTCATTCATTGTTATATCGTTTTCGAAAAGATTTGAAAAACGGGAAGTTACGAAGTTCTGATAAATCAGGAAGAGGAAAATGAAAACGGTAGTGGATGTTGGTCCTTGGACGAAACAGATTTATTAGATCACGAAACCCCTCAGTTATCCGATGTTGTGCCGGCCTTATCAGAGACAATGTCGTAATGTGACCCTTCTGTTTGAATTCCCTGTGGGCACTGCGGGGTCTCGTGCCACAGAAATGCCCAGGCGACCTGACCAAATGACCCGTCACATTTACAATGCGATACGCTCTACCAGTTATGAATTCGTTCTATATTTAGTTGATATGTGACCCTTATGCGGATTGCCTATGCAATATGATTCTGCGTACACTCCAGGGAGTGCGTTCTTGTTTCGGTCTAAATGGAATGTGAAATCGAACACTTTCAAATAGAACGATGCACTCAATCTGGTAGTTAGATTGTATGCAGGGCTGTCTACCGTTAATGATTGTTCATGAGGAAAAAACATCGTTTATTTTTAGGATCTAGGGACTATGGGCAAACATACCTATCATACGTCTTATCATTAGTCAAGGTAATGGACGAAAATGAAGAGACGATTGTGATAAATGTGCTCTGCATTGCCGGGTGCAATTGAATGCACAACTGATGGCTGACTCTTAGATGAATGGTTATCCGGTGCTCACTGTTCATTTGTACAAACGATGCTCTATATATCTTGGAAATTTAGTCTTTATATTCTTGTTGTCTTCCATCTCCTCCCATAAAATACATCGTTTTTTTGTAACTTTTTACCTTATTTTTCTTTTTATTCTTGTCGCAAGCAAGGAGCCGAATTCTAGCAAATCTCCGCAACGCTACAAATAAGCAGATGGGCCTATGGGTTACGTTTTTATCTCTTTACATGCGATGGTTCCTCTGTATAGTTGATTTTGTTGACATTGGCCATATTTATTTTCGGCGTTTCTCTCCAAGAACTGTAAAGAAGTTTTGGATTTACGTTGAAGCGTTTATCTACGGGGACACGGAGACAGCAATTGGTTCAGAACTTGGTCTGAAGTGTCAGAATGATAATATTCAGCCTAGCAATACCGACCTCACACATTACCGACATAAGACCGGTTTTTATTTCGAAATCCTGATAAAAAGGTGTGATTAAGTGGTGGAGAAGGGCAGTTGCTTTTCAAACCGGTCGTGTGCGGTATAGTTATTTTGTCCAGCGCTCTTGACGTGTGAATATGTAAACAGCAATAACCATTAACCAGTATAAGACTCGCGGAGTAATGGGGTAACGTGTCATTGCTGTTATTGTCAGGTGAGCTGTTTTTAATATTTGTTTCTGAGTTTACGGTGAGATAAAGTAATATCAACGTTGTCGATTGTTGAAGGAAATGCCCTGATTCGGATGCTCGCTACAATTTAGCGCCACTGGTTTTTCAAATATCAGATTTAATTTAGTCTCAAAAGTGATGAAGGGTAAACACGTCTCGGTTTTCACTTTGGTCTGTTCATGCGATATTTACTTTCAATTTCATTAATTCACTGAAAGGCCTGTGAGCTCGCTGGCGACCATCATCGCATTTAATGGCTTGAACTGTCGTGTAGCTCACTTAGCCCTCCACTTTGTAGCCCATAATGGCGGACGGAGCTAAAAGAACTGCTTCAAATTGTTACCAAATAGGCTCGGCTTATGTTGTGACACTACGGTTACGGCGTAATCTATGAGCGCCTGTGTTGGCTGGGAAACGCACGACAGCAAAATCGTCATAGCTTACTGATGTTTGACGATCGGTGATTGTCAACGTTTCGAATATCTGAAAGGAATATTTGTTTTCGATTAGGCTCGGTTAACGTACTGACGTGGAAGAAGGAGATGACAAGCAAATGTGATATCCGTTTTTGGGTGCCTGAGCCAGATTAGTGAAGTAAATCACTGAAATCATATCCGGTTAGTAAATGGGATAAACGGATATAGCCCGTCACACACGATACTAGCTTGGCGATGAATGCAATTTTTGCTGACGATCTTATTTTGCTTTGTCATGCTGACAACCGTATTCCATTGTGCTCGCTCACGTCGATTACATTGATATGATGAGTTGACAAAGTTTGATATCACATGTTTCGGCTCTAGTACCTAATTGTCATAAACAATAAACACACAAAGCCGTGCGTGTTTATGAAGCACGCAAAGGCATTGTTGTTATCAAGCTTGTGAATTCGTATAACATGTCTACTAACCGTTGTTGTTTCTGGTTTGCTTCATGTACGTTTCTCAAACCACTGGCTCTTCCCGTCCCGGTGTTGGAAATGAGAGTGACGACGGAAGCGCGGGGTTGGAGGGGGAGGGGGGGGGGGGGTCGATCTGCGCCCACGGCGGTCGCGGCGACCTATTGATTGTCTGGTCCGGGCGGCTCTGCCAATGGTCTGTCTGGCACCCCGTGCCCCTCCCACAGAACCATCGAGAGTCAGGTGATGCTTCTCCGAAGAAAATACACCGCAGTTAGCACTTATAATTCAGGCTAAAGTGGTTGTCTTTGGAGACGAAAGTTCGGTTGTATTCTAATGGACTGTGAATTTCAGCAGACACGAACTCATATTTGTAGATGGGTTGATAAATGCGGTGTATTGCTTGCTTTCAACGCTCTGAGCTGTCCATTATGGGGGGCTGCTGCTCGGCGACCGGCGATTCTTTTATAGCTGATGATGACTGTTGTGGTGGCGACTGGCTCTAACAAATGTTAATGCTTCTGTTGGTGATGACAACACTGCACCAGTCTAGAATGACACAAGTCTCTGTTCATTTTCTTGCCCTTTGACGACCTCTCTGACAAAAGGGACATCGCCGTCATGCTCGCCATTCACTGCCCGTAACTCGGAGTTGCCAACTCTAACTCTTTGTGATTGCCAGGTCGTGACCACCCTGGGAACTTTGGGTGACCGTGCAAGTTCATGGCCCTGTGGTTAGCGGCCAGAGGCGACTCCAGGTAGTTTAAATGCGCTGCGGGGAAGGTGATTGTTGCCTTGATGACAAGAGCAGCCCGAAAACAATGCCTCATGTTCTTTATCTCGGAGCATCCGTACCGGAACATCCGAGTTAAGTTAAACTAAATTGCGTCGGCGAGCACAATTTCATATTGAGCCCTGCCCTTATGTAATAATATGCTGATACATGTAATCTCCGAGTGATTATCCAACATCAATTGCAGCTCCGTCCGAGCCTTCTCGATTTTCCACTTGAGGTGAGCTCAGACATTGGCTCGAAATAATGAATGATACTAACAATCATGTGAGCCCCGTCGGAAACTATTTGTGCGACACATTTAACCACCGCTTGAGGTCCTTACTGGCCTCAGGTAGTGGCCGAATAGTCACAGATCGGGCTGTTTATTAGGAATAGTCTTGTGGATGCCTATATGCCGCCAGGTAATCACCCATTGGTCACCGAATGGGACTATTTGTGTATCGAATTAAATCACCCTGCGGGCGTCATATCACAATCAAGTACTTGCCCACTAGTAACCGTGTGAAACTATTTGTGAGGCACATTGAGCCACCCTGTGGGCGTCTTTCCGTCACCACGTAGTCGCCCAGTAGGTCTATTTGTGTAGCGAATCGGACAGACGTGTGGGCTCCGTCCGCCGTGAAATTAAACGCCCCGCTGGCGATGCATTGCCGGATTTAATGTAATTGCACCCGGCGCCCTCTGGCCCGCTCTCATGGGGCACTGCCCGGTGATGTGAACACGGTATGCTTGAGGTCATCAGTAATTAAGTGCTTGAATATATTTTTAGATCTATTTTACCATGAGCTCTCCATAACATATGACTTTGCATTTTGGGTCTTAAGACTTGTATGATACAAGTGTTTGCAACCTCCCTATAGCCAAATAGTTCAATCCATTTTTTGCTACCTATTTTTCAAAGTTTCTTATATCTTACTCTAGGATTGAATATTTGCATTCAAGATTTGTTAGATAAGTCACATTGGACAAGCCAAGCTACGTTTCACTATCTAAGCCATGTCCCTATAGCCAAGGCACATTTCACTAGCCAAACCATTGCCTAAAAACTTAAAACTAGCTAAACTAGCCATGCCACAACAGACAAACCAAACTACATCCTACTAGCCAAGCCACATCGACCACTAGCCAAGCCCCTAGCCGAACGCCCAGCCGCGCCCCGTCCCAACCATGGGGCCCATCGTCGGGTCATCTCTGGCAGCGGCCACAAAGGAGGCTCTCAGGCGTCGGGAGAGACGATTAATACGGCGAGACGACGAGGCGCCGGTCCGCTCCTCCGAAAACGGCCCGCTGACCTGACCTGGCGCGAGCTGGGGAGGGATGGGTTTGGTCCACCGCGACCAGGGTTTTAGTGGGGTCGGTCTACTGCAACCTGACCCTTCGCCTCGTAGACAGAAATGGGTAAGGCATCGGTAGACTCCACGTTGCCTTGGCGGTCCGCAGTCGCACCCTAGACAATGACTGGCGAGTTGTCGCCGCGAGCTGGTAAAAATGGGATCTGGTCTATACTGCCCTGGGAAGTCATGGGTCGGTCTGTTCGACCTGACTTGATGCGTTCTGGGAAGCATTAGTCTATCGCGATTGCGACTTATTCTACTAGGATAATGAACCGTGGAGTGGTCAATCTGCTTCGACTGCGACATGAAATCTGTAGGTAGATACTACACATACAATTATCCAATCATCAGGTGGTTTATTTTATGAACAGCTGACAGCAAAATGCAACCCTTCGAAATACCCACCAATTGGATTCAAATATGCGGAGTGATTTTCACCAAAAGCTGACCCCAGTGCAGCTGGCCTCTCAGTTATTGAGGTGCAGGGTCGTCATGACATCACTGCCGGGCCGTCACACCACGTGACACGACGTGGCCTAGCGGAGAGGCACGACATGTGACACGTGATGTGGCCCTCATGGTCCATGCGCCTGCACATAGTGGCGCCTGGCCACTATTCAACGTGTGGAATATTTAAAATTTCACCATTACTAACGTTCCATCATAATCCATCCAGTTCACTAAGACGCCGTTGTACTTATTTGGTGTATTCGTTTTTTTTTTGTCCATAGTCGACCGTAAACTTCGCTACACTTGGCGGTTGTAGTGCCAATTTTACTGTGCCTTAGGATGTCGCTCGTGTAATTCTCCACAGATGTTTATCACTCGTCCATGTTTTCCTTGTTGCTAGAAAAGCTCTGAAATCCTAATCTTATAACACCTTGTTATTCCTTTTTGCGCGTCGGCTGGTGCTGCAGACACGGCGTCTGCTGAGGCTTTCCAAGACGGTTTTGAACAATGGATCTGCTCTTCAGACCCAGATATATCACGGAATGGCGCAGTACCAACACGCCGCAAAGTGCGTCATTTCGCCAGTGGAAAAGCACGTGCGAGTGACGCCGGAAAAAGACTATGTCTATTCTTTAACAAAGATGTTACAAAGCGTGTACCTTTGCGCGTATCGAAGCTGTGCGCAATGCTATCGTTGTGTGGTGCGTGCCTTCAGTGACGTTAGGTACTCCGATGACGTATGTTTTGGTCGGATCGGTCGGATTTCGTCACGCACAGATTTTATATCACGTCATACAGTGGCTGATGTAATGGGACGTCAAAGTCAAAGTCAAAGTCATTTATTAGAATTCTTCCACGGGGTGGGTATTAAGAATCCGGTCAGGAATGTGACATGCTGACATAGGAGCTGAATGAGACCCAATTAAAAATATATGATACCAATACAATGGCAAAAGCTACGTTAAAACACATCGACGATTACATTAAAACACTCGCGAACGCATCATCCGCATGTCATAGTCGTAGTCCGACGTCATAGTCCAATGAATCATATGCGATCCTAATTCCTATTCAGTTGTGTAATGAAGTTGTTCGTGGTTAAAGAGGTTCAGAGTTATGCTACTTATTTCTTTTATGAGTTCGCCTGAAACCTGAGAACGTTTTCTCATCGAAAGCTTTATGAAGCTTTCGCATGAGTGATGTCTTGTCACATGCAAACTATCACGCTTCCAAATAAAAATGCATCAAATCTATAGTCTTTTCCACATCTGCGACAAATTGATTTGGCTCCTCCAAATAACCATATTCATGGAGCTTTTTGTGTAGCTGATGTCCATGGATGCAAAATTAAATCTAATCTAACCCCACACCGATCACACATATTTTTAGCATCCCTCAATCAGCCTTTCAAAACAGCGAACTTCCCGAATCCCTCACCTTGCACGGACAGATGTCCCAGAATAGCCGTGTTTAGGCGCGCAGTTTGCTCGAAACTGGCGCTCTGGGATTCAGTAATCCCTTGGATGTCGTCTGGACCACCGGTTCGCGGAATTCCGTAATGAATGGCCACTTCCGACGCGTGACTCAGAGGCTCTGGCTGACTGTTGGGGCGCGGCACGGGGTGAGCACGGGCGCGGCACGGGTCATGACACGGGGTTTGACACGGCACGGGATCATAACGGTAGGTCTGAGGGAGGAGGGTCAGTGGGCACGGCGCGGCGGTGAGCAACCCATGGTCACTGAGCATGAGTGTGACATGCAGGGGGTTATAGGGAACGGGGCGAGGCATGTCACGGAAATGGGGCGCGGCACGGTTTTGACGCGGGACTGATTGGGGCGGATCAGACAGCACGTGGTCTTGACAGGTCTAGAGTTGGGAGAGGAGGGGTCAGCACTCAGCAGACAGGGGTGCGCCAGGGGTGGGGTCTCAGACCGTCACGTTGTGACAGATTAAAAGGTGTTGGTTCGGACAGGCATGAAGTTGGGATCAGACACAAAGTGGTGTGATGTCAAAGACTCGGGTCGGTTGGGTAGAGACTCAGTGGAGTCATGAGTCAGAAGGGGCTGAGCTTGAGTCGGTGACAATACCCGTGATATTAGACATAAGACATGTGTAGGCAGTATAGACATTTCATGCCTCAGGATGTCGACGTGTCATGCCTTGCCTTTGCTTCATGCCATTCGACATCTTGTGACACTAAACACAGCTCGCCATGGCACGTCTGTCGCCCACGTCCACGTCACATCCACGTCATATCCACGACACGTCACGGGACATCAATGCACGGAGCGTCACGTCACGATACGTCATGGTATTGACTATTGAGCCAGACACCAAACCCACCCAACCCAACCCGTGCGATCTCCAAGCCGGACACTTGGCTTTGCGGGAGACACAGTTACCGTCACGGGGACAAACATGACGCAGTGGCAAGCAAACCGAGACGGATGTGGCGCGCCGGTGTCGATCGCGGCTGACATGACGCAGAGGAGGCGGATGTGGCGCGCGATGGACAACAGAGACAAACATAGCGCGCGGTGCCGTATCGGGGACAAAACATGGCGCGGATGTGCTGTCTCGCAGTCGGTAAAACGCGGGGAATGCTGGTCGCCGCTTCTAAATTTACGATCTCCGATTTGGAGAAATGGAGAGGTAACGCGGAACATATGTCGATCGTGCCAAGTGATTCTGATTCTGGCAGATGCGTTGTGTCAATTTGAAAATGAAATTTGGCCGTTTGGAATGCCAGCAAGAAATATGAGGGGCTGAACTTTCAGTCCGAGTGTCCCATTGGCATTTTTATGCAATTCTAACCAGATTTGAGAAGAAAGCGAAGGCTTCGTGGGCGAACATTGTTGTGCGCTGCGACGGTTTATACTATAGAGACCTGCTTTAGATATGATGTCAAGTCGTATCGTTTGACGTCAAACTGGATGCTGGAGCTCATCATATTCTACCTACTTTTGACTGCACGCGAGCTCCAAAATAGAACACACACAATGACTGTAATGATACCTTTGAAGATAAGCCTCCGCCGACGCTTTCCGATTGGATTTTCATGCTCTGCTGTCAGAGCTAGCTTAGGGCCAGCGACAGACCGACCCTCAAGTGACTCCGGGTCTATTTCGAGCCATGCGCTGGCGCGCCTTTGACGTCCGCCGTAATACTTTGGGCGCTGGTAGGAGGGTGTGGGAGGGTTGGAGGAGGGTTGGGAGGATTTGGGAGGATGGGGAGGAATTGGAGAAGGATGGGAAGGGTTGGAGGAGGGTGTGGGAGGGTTGGAGGAGGGAGTGGGAGGGTTGGGGGAGGGAGTGGGAGGGTTGGGGGAGGGTGTGGGAGGATTGGAGGAGAATTGGGAGGGTTGGAGGAGGGTGTGGGAGGATTTGGAGGATTGGAGGAGGGTGTGGGAGGATTGGAGGTTGGGTGTGGGAGAGTTGGAGGTGGGTGTGGGAGGATTGGAGGAGAATTGGGAGGGTTGGAGAATTGGAGGTGGGTGTGGGAGGATTTGGGGAGGATTAGTGGTGGGTGTGGAAGGGTCGGAGGTGGGTGTGGCCGTGGGACTTGGGAGGATTGGAGGAGGGTGTGGGAGGATTAGGGGAGGACTGGGGATGGGTGTGGGAGGCAGGGCTGCGGAGTCGGAGTCGGAGTCGGAGTCGGAGTCGGTCGGAGTCGACAGTTGTGACCGGAGTCGGAGTCGGAGTCGGAGTCGATTTTAGAAACCCGAGCCGGAGTCGGAGTCGGAGTCACCGAAAATCTGCCGACTCCGCAGCCCTGCTAGGTCTGCGGAGTCGGAGTCGGGAGTTGGAGTCGGTCGGAGTCGACAATTCTGCCCGGAGTCGGAGTCGGAGTCGGAGCTGGTTTTTGAAAGCCGGAGTCGGAGTCGGAGTCGGAGTCGCCGAAAATCCATCGACTCCGCAGCCCTGGTGGGAGGATTGGAGGAGGGTGTGGGAGGGTTAGAAAAGGAGTGGTATCCGGCGCGGCAAGTCGGCAAACAGTGAACCGGTAGGGAGATACAAGGGACTTTGATGATTGCAAGGTTCATTATTGAGAGAGGGGGGAGAGAAAGTGACCCCAATTTTAGAGAAGCGTAAATAAACGGTATGCGGCGTCAAGAAAAGTTGCGCCATTGCGAATGTCAAGCGTTATAAGATCTACATGCACACGCGGTTCCTCGTTACTTCTGACTGACCTTAGTTGGAGAGAAAGACACCATAATTTGGCAGCACCAGCTAACTCACCTAGCTGTCCCTCAACTCTGCACTCTGCAGCGGAGCTACGGGACCGCCCGAGGGCACCGCTGGCCCACCTCTCTTTGAGCTCGGCGCCGCGCGCGCTGACCTGGTGGTGAGAGCTACGCGCACCGGGGTTTTTACGTGACCGGCAGCCATCGAGGTGGTCGTAAACGGAACAATGGCCACTTCAGAGCGGCTCTGGAGGGCCCAGCTGCCGGGGCGCGAGAGAGGATGGCTTGCAGCGGGCTGTCTTGACCGGGAATCTACCGGGCGGCGTACGATAGAGGATACCTTGCAGTAGGGACTGGTACGAAAGGAGCTATCTTGTAGCGGACACTGGAGTGCGAGAGGGATGTGCTGTAGTTGGTTGTCTTGACCGGGGAATCCAGCGGGTGGCGTGCGGGAGAGGACACCTTGTAGAGGTATGCCTTGACTACATAATCTATCGAACACGATGCTGCGATAGAGGCCACTTTGTAGGAGGTGGTACATTGGGAAAGAAGCTGCCTTATGCTGAGCCGTCTTGACCGGGGAATCTACCGAGCGGGGTGCGAGAGAGGATGTCTTGTGGCGTTCAGGATACGGCTGTCCTGAACCTGGCAATTCGGGCCTGAGAGGTCAGCGGTGATGTGCAGAGGCGCGAAAGGTGCAGAGGCGCTGTAAATGGCCAGTGAATCCTGCGAGTGGGGTGCAAGGGCATGCTGTCCATAGTGGATTTGATTTGACTGAATGCACTGTGGGCACCAGATTTATAGGATTGTGAAAATTTGAAGAATGAATAGCACTGTGACGACGGATAAGCAACGGCATTAATGAACTTCAAGGAACAAACATATTATTGGAATGCCGAATTACTTTGGAACTAAGGCTGGAAACTATATTTTTTGGAAAGCTTCCCTGCATATCTGAGCAGCTGGTGTAACAGACACAAATAACTCCATCACCGCATTGATGTGAGGCTTCCCTGTCCCCGAGAATCCTTGCAAAGTTCGGCCCGTGCCGATTGCCGATGGCAGAAAATAGCTACCACGATCCCTGACCACGATCCCCACGACCGACGGAAAAATCATACCCTTGAGCTAAAGTTAGCACTCAGCAAGATAACGTTCTATAATTAGGTTTAATTCAAGATATTGCTGAGAATTTTGGTACAGAGGCCAGTTTTACCAACAGAAAAATAGCCGCCTGCCGGATTTTTTTTTTTTTGCCTAAAGGTTGCCTCACATAACGCTATGGGCGCGCAAGTGGATAGGGCTTTACCGTTTACGCGCCCTACGTGAAGCGGCCTTTAGGCAAAACATTCCGACAGGCAGCTATTTTTCTGTTGGTAAAACTGGCCTCTGGGTAAATAAACCGGATTTTGTATCGATTTCATACTCTTGAAACTTGACAGCAATTTTTCAAGCTCTTACCTACCTATTGCTCGCGCTAGGTTTCGAAACTGGTCTAAACCAAGGCCATAGGCTTACTTTGGGCTAAGCTTTGGCGCTGTCCGTTTCTACAACAGTTCAACGTTCCGTTTGAATCGTTATTGCCGCGCAAAGTTGAATGATGCATTAACCGGCGTCTCATGCATTTATCAATTCATGTATTCGCTAACATGTTCATTGTAATTGTGTGACATGCTCACGACCTTGTTTAAGTTGCCAGTGTACGTACCTGTGTCCACCATCGTTACCTTTCATTTTGTTTTTCAAATATTGTTACCAAACTTTTCCGACTCCGCGCATGTTTTCTATTGTGCCAACATGTGACTTCTTAACGTACGGTGAACTGGCGCTTTACAAAGCAAGCGAAGTTGTAAGCGGCACGTTTCGAAGCAGCACCGTTACGAGCTTGAAAGGACCATTTCTACTGAATGTTATTGTGCCGAATGTGTTTGGTGATTGCGTTTCGTAGTGTCGCGTCGACTTAAAGGCGGCAGTCGCCACCTATGAACATGACAGTTATGCTGCCGTCAGTTTAAATAATCGCTTTTGGGTTTTTTTGTGCCCTTTTATAGTTTGTTATTTGCAGGATGAGTTATGGATAAGCGGTGTACGAGTCGATGGTGTGAACAGCAGTCACTTTAATTGTTTGCATTAGCGCTTACACTAATCATATAGACTTCATTACCAAAAGGAAAACAAAACTGCGAATTTCGAACGATGCCAAATTATGGGGCAACGTTCTTTCACCACTTTATACCAATCTCGCTGGTTATGCTGTCTGCTGCAGCCTGCATTGATGCTTGATTTTTACAATCATACCGGGATTTCCTGAGAACGCTAAGACCATTGGCGAGACTTGCCCCCGCGAGAGTACTTTGTCGTTTGGTGCCCGGCTCGTTTGGAAGAGGAAATTACCTATGTCTGGGAAAATGCAATGCTGAGAAAACAACAAATTAACCATCCTGCACTTGAATTTAATTGCAGTCTGGAATTGAGTAGTATTCAGCGATACAGCTTTATTTATTATTTATGTATGTCCCAGAAACATTTCGTTAATGCAACGGTGTTTGGTTGATCATAAGCTGGGGTGATTTCAAAACGTGTCTTAGCATTTAGAAGCGCTTTCCAACCAAATTTAACACAATTGTTCTGTGTTCAGTATTGTTAGGTTTCATTTAAAAAATCACACAATTGAATGTTGATTGGCTCACACATTAATGATTTTTTGAATCTAAGTTGCTTAGTCCCGACTGGCACCTCCAGAGCTGACCGAAGTCCTCTCCCATTCCTGACCGGGTGCTGACTTCAGCAGTACCTAACTACAAAAAGGGAAACAGTAGATCCAGGTTTTCACGAGTTGCCCTGAGGCAGTCGGCAAGTGCACAGACTCTGACTCATGAACTCAGAACCAGGGACTCCCCCGATGTTCGCCGGGCCGAGCGGGGATAGTACCCACCCCTCAGAAGTGTATAATGTGACTGCATAGTGCATATGCAACATTCCCTGATTGACGTCAAGCTTGACAGTGTGGCTGGCAGCGAAGCCAGGGATATCCCCCTGTCTCTTGAAGTTGATTGAAGTCGTTAGAGATGTTTTCTGAGTGAAGTGCGCTGCAAGTGTTTTGTTGGTGCTTCTTAGTTCAAACGTTTCTGCTTTCGTCCAGTTATGTTACAAATGTCGTTTTCAACATGGCAAATTGCAAGAAATGCGGACATTTTTGGTGTAGGCCGAATGCGCTAAAAAAATGGGTGCACACTGCACAATATAATAAATATATGAAGAATATTGCAGTGAAATAACCTTGTACGATCTCAACCCTATGAGCTGTCATGAATTATTTTACTTTTTTTTTGCAACGCTTGGCGCTATTGAAATCAGTTTAACATTTCAGCTTAACCCATTTAAAACGCTAACTGGATCTCATATGCTCACTAAACCATATTGCAACATGTTACGCCCATCGCCGTATGCAAACGCCGCCGTAACTTTCGCGAGCGAAACACGACTCCAACGTACGATTTATTCGCCAACTTCGGGAGGCGTCCGACCTTCGTAAAGTTTGAGACGTTAAAGTTCGTGACTGTCGTGCATCCTCAGCCGAAATGATGTTGAAACAAATGTGGCGAAGTTGGGATCTATAGGACCAGATGGAAAGCTGTGTAGGTCATCCCTGAAGACTTGTAAAGTATATGTTCTTCTCACGATGTCAGCTGAATGGCATGGCTCAGAAAACATCAACTGGGAGCTACAAGGTCATTTGTCCAATGAAGGTAAAATCTGGGTGAAATATTGATTTAGAAGGTTTACATTCTCTGACTTTGGCTCTCGACTTCAAGTACATTTTCCCTCAGCGTAAAAAATCCAAGATACCCGATCTACGATCGTAGATCTGGATCGGGTATCATTGATCCTTGATGCCCAATGTTATAGATCCCAGATCGTAATTATCTGACAGATCCGGGATCCTGGATCCTGGGTGACAGATCCTATGGTCCTGATCTCAAATCCAGGATCTGACGTCCAATATTTCAGACTTCAGATGCCAGATCCTTGATTATCGACCCCGGATCCTTGTTCAAAGATATCCTCTCCCAGATCCCCACCCTGGATCTCTGATCTTTCATTCCCCACCCCAGTCAGAGCGGTTTCAACTCCGACTCTTCTCGCAAACGCTCTGCGATCGTCCGCTCGGACACGTATTGATTGTGACCGAGCTATCGACTGCGACGGTGCTGGCGGCGAAGCCCGGCGTCAGACTGACTCGAGTCATATGCGCCACGTTTGTCGCCAGTGCGCTAGTGATGTATGTAAGGCCGCGGTGGCACTGGCTACGTGGCATGGTAGCATGGCATGTCGTCTGGGAGGCCCGGAACGGTTGGTGGCGATGACACGATGGCACGCAATCGTCGAACTTGATGAAGTGGTGGTTCGCCGGTTGTTAAAATGTGGAGGTGCAACTTTTCTTCGAAAGACTGAAGCCTGTCACTAGGTTTTCAATATTTGGCCATGTAGCGATGTTGCTCCGCTAAATGCGAAAGCGTTGAAATCGGCACTATAAATCAGCTAGACTCTAACAGCTAGACTAGACAGCTAACTCCAAGCACCTATGACCATTGCTGTCTGTCTGGCTGTCCATGAAAATCAAACCAGCCCGCAGTGGCGGCGGAAGCGGGGGGGCAGCGGGGGCACGGCGCCCCCCCATCTTCCAGGGTGGGGGTGCAAACATATCTTTTTGCCCCCCCAAATTGTTATCGACGAAGTACCACAATACTTCCATACTACGTCATGAACATATGCCAGTTTGGCTGAGTACCTTTTTAAGTTAATAGAGCGAGTAATTTGGAATGGATTGATATTGTTGACAATGTCGTCGTACATATTTTGATCACATTGGCTAGCATTTTGCAGTGCGAGTGTTACCAACCAAAAAGGTTTGCAATAGCCAATAATTGGCTAACTTTAATGACGTCATTGGTTTAAAGGAAGCAAGTTGTTCAACGCGAACAACAGTCACGGTGACAGCCACAGCGTGCTACACGTATTTGAACTGGACTTGCCGCAGTGGCGCGGGAACCAGAGGGGCGGTTCCCGGGAACCGGCTGGAGGGGCTAGCGGGGGCTGAGCCCCTCCAACTTTTCGGCGGGGGGAGGGCTCGTAATGTAGGTATTTGAGACCCTCCAACCGGAGGAATCGAAATCGGAAATCTACCAACATAATTTCATAGATTTATTACCTTTTCGAAATGTTAACCAGAAACAACCTTCATTATGGAGCGTTCTAACGCAGAAGACTGTGACAACATGTAAGCACATATTCATTCTCTAAATATCATACATTTCCACCAAACGCCCTCCACACATAATGCTCAGAAATCAAGCAGCTATCTACGAGCTACCGGTAACCGGAAGAGTAGGACGGAACGCGAGTGGCCCGGCATGCGGACGTCACAGAAGCGCGTCTGAGCGTGCCACAGGCCTTTCCCCGCGACTCTGCCAGACGCCAGCCGGCATAGACTCGTGAGCCGGGGGGCAGCATGGGGGTAGCCTGCCCCCACAACTCTGGGGCCGTGGGGGGCGCAGGCGCTGCCCCCACAAAGTTTCATAGGGCCAGGAACCGTCGGGGCAGCTTGTCCTCCCTATATTAGCGGCCGTGGGCCTCAAAGAAAAGCTGAATGGAAGACAATACCTATTTAAGTAAAAAAATCCCCCTCTATACCTGATTTGACAGCTCATGTGTGAAAGCTTTAAACGTTTATTCCAAGTTACCAAAAAGGTAGTTCCTTGACTCAGATGAGACGGGATATCTCACTATTTGCAAATGTTTTCGTTTCGATTTTTCGTTGTAAAGGCCAAGGGGTGAAAAATAAGTGGCCTAAAACCGGTGAGAAAACTAGATTTGGGGGTACCATAGGTTCCGGGAAGGATCAGGTGTGCCCCCCCATCCCAAAATACCTTCCGCCGCCTCTGCCAGCCCGAACATCTTCATCAGGCTTCTTCCTATACAAACACTTCAAACAAAACTCCTGCACAAGAGCGCCGTCGCTTAGTGCGATATATAACCCGGCTTTACTGACCTCAGCCATACCATCAGTTTCACTGGGCCTGAAGATGAGCCCTGTCCTGGATGACGGGTCCATAGGGCTAGAATCTAGATGATGTCGTACGGCGATGTCGTGGTTCTAAGCAGACTTGTAAGCGATTCAACTCTGATTGAATCGATTCTCATGAATCGCTTGAAAATGCCGACTCACTGTGATTGAGTCGGTTGAATCACCTCTTGTCACCATATGAACCCTGATTGAATCGGTCACACATGGCAACTGCAAGTGATTGAATCGGCAACTCATCGATTCAAGTTGATTGAATTAACAAAATGATTCAATCACCATGTGCTGGAAATTTAAGTTATGACCATATTTAGTACTATATTATGTACAAATATATGTGGCATTTGCATCATAGTCACACACAATGCACTGCAAAATTTTTAGGCATTTTGTCAGTATTATAAATGCGCACAGCTATCATTATTGAAAAAAAAAATTTTGCTTTAAGTTTTTAATCAAACTGTAAACACAAATTATACATAAATGTCAGTGCATGTAGATGAAAAAATGAATGTAATGTTTCTTTCCATTGCCCTAAAATCAGTATAGTAATCAAGTTAACAGTAGCAGTAAGCAGGCGCACATTGCTCAACACACATGTTTTAGATATCATGTTAATCTTTATATTTTCAATACCCTGTTTCATCAGGACATTTGTGAGTAAGCAAAACATATTGATGAATACACAATGCATGTTTACATTATAATTTGGTAACCTTAGTTACTGATTTGATTTTGGGCTAAGGGTCATAAATTGCTTGATCTAACTCATGGTCTTCTCACTCACTTTACATTTCCCAGCAGAATCAGCGTTTACCTTTCACCGTAAATAATTGGAATACCTTGGCTTATGAGCGTTGATGGATCTGTCACATATTGCCGTGGTGGCTCCCAATTACACAAAAGCCCCGCAGGGGGTTGGCAGTGGCCTGGGTCGCTGTTGGACTGGGCTCCTTGGGCCCTCGCCCCGCGGCGGTCCTGGCCTCGGCCAGCAAGGGGAGTAGCGCCCCCTCGGCCCCAGCTTGACCCATGCTTGCTTACGATTTGCTTTTGATCACTGAATGGACAGATGGTACGGCCCGACTTTTCTTGGTTTCCGTGGTTTTGTTTCTCTTGAGCGTTCTTTGTTTGCTTTTGCTTTGCTTCTCACCGGATGTCCGCGTTTCGTTCGATCACAGCTTTCTGATTCCTTTCCCCCTTTTTTTTTTCGTTGTTTTTTGCACCCGCAGGAACACAGCCGAGTTGGGCTAGTGTAAGGGGAGTGGCGTCCCCTCGGGTACCAGCCGGTTTTACTAGGCTAGGCGAGCCGACCCGTACCCCAGGACAACGGGATCCTGGAGGTTGAGCCCCCCACCGTGCGGAGCCAGTCGCGGTGGCTGGGCAACACGCCTCTTTGGCCCTGAGTTCTGTAAGGGCGGGACACTCAGTGGGGCGCCGCACTTGAGGAGCCATTCCCAGTCGTGATGCCGCCGGGGGTGGTGTCGGAGAGGTGTCGCCGGCGGGGTTCGGGCACCTGTGCTCGTCCTCCGTCGGTGGGACTGATCTGTCGCTGCCCCTGGCGGTGACTCGGCGAGGCGTCAAGGGAGGAGGCGGTATCCGACCGTGGGGGGTGGTGAGTCTCTCTCTCCCCCTCGGAAGGTGCCGCCAAGTCCCGTACAGTCAGCTCGGCCGTCCCAGGCCTTGTAGCGGCGCCGTTGCGGAGCGTCGGCGGCCGAGCTGGCGGAGACCAACAGACTCGCATGGATACCTTGACCAACCCCTCCTCCCCCTCTCTCACCAATCCCTCGGCTTCGGCCGATTCTCGCCCGCCGGCCTCGGCCGACGGGCGAACGTTGCACGTTCCAAGACCGAAAAATCCCAGAATCCTCATCTTCCGGAGCGCAGACAGGGAGCTGAGCTCCTTGTCGCCCTTCCAGCGAAAGGACGGTTGTGACCGGTTTGGCAGCATCGTCCGCTGCGACCGCATGCGGGACGGAGCACTTGAGGTGGAGTTCCGGAAGGGCGAAGAGGCGACGAATGCCTTAACTGCCACTCGATTCGTGTACTCGGAAGGACGTGCCTCCGGTCGGAAGCTCGTTTCTTTGCCGCTGACGGTGGAGCCACACCGCTCCAAGAACTCCTCTCGAGGAGTTATAAACTGCTTCGACTTGAGGAACGTGAGTGACGAGGACATCGCGGACGGGCTCTCGGAGTACGGCGTGACAGCCGCCCGCCGCATCCTCACGCGAAGAGGCACGGTCCCGACAAATAACATCATTCTGACATTTGACACCACCGACATGCCGAACGAGGTCCGTGTGGGGTACATCAAGGTCCGCGTGCGCCCATACGTCCCGGCACCCATGCGCTGCTATCGGTGCCAGAGGTTCGGCCACACGAAGGACAACTGCCGGGGTAGACCCACATGCTCCAAGTGCGCTTCTCAGGACCACACTGACGATACGTGTGACTCGGAGACCCCTCGATGCGTCAACTGCGGAGAGGGGCAGAAACTGCACTCCGCATATGACAGGTCCTGCCCTACATACGTCAAGGAGAAGGAGATTAACACCATCAAGGCTACCAGGAATCTGTCATTCAAAGAGGCCCGGGAGGTATATAACCAAAATCACCCGAAGACCTCGTATGCCCAGAAGGTGAAAGTGACAAACGCTACCGATGCCTCCCAGATGAGCGTGGCACAGCTCGTGCAGCTTCTCAAAAGATTTGGCCTCACTGTCGTAGCCACTGGTGACTCCGCGGACTCTTCGGCGCCTGGTGCGCCGCCGAGTGACACAGAGCAGACTGCTCAAGAGTCAGTGTGGGGTCCACCCAGTCCCGCTCCAGCTGCGAGCGGTGAAGGAGACGATTGGACCGTCGTCCAGCGCCGGCAGGGTGGTCGGCGCCCCCCGGCGCAGGGTAAGGCGCCATCCACCCCGCCCCGCCCCCGACCGCCCACGGCGGTGCAGGAGGCTCTGCGGCGGGGAGAGGAGGAGAGGAGGGCACGAGAGGCGAGGAGGGCTCGCCTCGTTCAAAAGGCCATCGAGGCTAAGGAGGCCTCTGTTGCCGCCTCCGCCTCCGGGGGTGCCAATGCGGCTGTCGCCGCTGACACCCCGGAGACCCCTCAGGCGGGGACTCGGCCCATCATGGGTCCCCCGCCCCCTCCCTCGCTCTCGCAGCAGCGGCGGCCTCCGCCGTCGCTGCCAGACACACCTGTGTCAAGGACACAGGCCGCCGCCCCGACATCCCCGTCGGGGCAGCCTCAGCCCCCTGCGGCTCCGGGGCGCCTTGCCAAACGGCAGACGCCCCCGAGCTGGTCGCCCTCGGAGGGTGACGCTCCTCGGGCGAAAAAGCCCCAGCAGGGCTTGAGTCACGCCCGATCTGCCTCCGCAGAAGGCAGACTCCACCGAGAGGGCTCGGGGCACCCCCGTATCCGCTACGGGGGAGCGCCTCTTCGGAAAAAGAGGACTTAGTCTAGTCATTTACTCTAGTCATTTCCTCTTTTATCCTTTTATCTTTTTCGCGCTATTGCGCTTTTTTACCAGGTGCGTTTCTCTCGGTGTTTTTTACCTTTTTTGTGGCCAGTCAGGTATCTGCGTGCGCCTTTGCCTCATGTTATACGCGCCCTTTTTGCGCCTTTTTAACCACGCCTTTTATTCTACAGTGGAACTGTAGAGGCCTCCGGGCCAACTACCAGGACCTACAGTCTCTTATCCGTTGGCGCACACCCCTTGTTTTAGGTCTCCAGGAGACCAAGCTAGCGCCAAATATCACCTTTGTCATCAAGGGCTACTCTGTTTTTAGAAGAGACCTGGACACCCCTACCATTGCCCATGGAGGTGTGCTTCTGGCGGTTCACCACAGCGTACCTGCTCGCCAGGTGCCGCTGCAGACTTCCCTGCAGGCGGTGGCCGCCAGATTTGATCTCAACCACCGGGAACTGACCGTGTGCTCTTTATACCTACCACCAGGTAGAGCGCTCCCGGTGGTTGAGCTACATCGACTTGTCGATGAACTTCCACCTCCGGTCCTGCTAGTCGGCGATTTTAACGCCCATAGCCTGGCGTGGGGTTGCGACACGACTGGCACTCGTGGTCGACTTTTAGAATCTTTTATCCGCGATGAGGCGCTCTGTATTTTAAATACAGGACAGCGCACCTATTTTACAACACCCTCCGGTCAAACATCGGCTCTGGACCTGAGCTTAGCCAGCCCGCAGCTAGCTCAGCTTTTTAACTGGTTCGTCCATGACGACCCACTCGGGAGCGACCATTTCCCGGTGTGGTTGGAGCACCAGGAGTCCCCAGTAGTAGGCAGCCGTCCACCCAGGTGGAATCTTCGGAAGGCCGACTGGGGCGATTTCCAGACCGCCGTAGAGGCCTCTGTTCTATCCAGAGCCGACACCTCTGCGATATCCACAGAGGAGTTTACGTCCCTACTCATTGATTCCGCAAACGGGTGCATACCCAAGACGTCGAGCCAGCCTCGTCGTCCTCCTGTTCCGTGGTGGACCAAGGAATGCGGAGACGCGATTCGTGCCAGGAAACGCGCTTTTAGAAAGTTTGACCGGAGTGGCACCACTGAGAACCTCATCGCTTTTAAGAAAGCGCGGGCTTTTGCCCGACGCGTTTTAAAAGAGGCAAAGGCTGTTTCATGGCGCACTTACGTAAGTTCCTTAAACCGTTTTACTCCTACGACCCAGATATGGGCACGCATGAAGCGCATTGAAGGCCGGTTCAGCTCTGTTCCGCTCCCGGTTTTAAGAGTGAACAACACGGACATATCTCACCCTTCAGACGTCGCAGAGACGATAGGCCGTGCACTCTATCAGCGCTGCCGAGGAGAGTCCTCACGACCTGCACCAGCCGCCGTGGACTTCAGCACAGCTGAAAATTTCGTGTACAATGAGCCTTTCACCATGGTTGAGCTTACGTCTGCCATCAGCTCGTTGCGCAGCGTCTCAGAAGGTCCGGATGCTGTCCACAACGACATGCTCCGTCATCTCCCCGCAGTTGCCCTCGAGGCGCTGCTAGCAACCTTTAATTCGCTTTGGGAGACTGGCACCTTCCCTGAGACCTGGCGGGAAGCCATTATTATTCCCATCTTGAAGGCTGGCAAGTCGGGACATGACCCTCTCCATTATCGGCCCATCTCTCTCACATCATCGCTATCAAAGCTGATGGAGAAGATGGTCAATGTGCGTCTTAGCTGGTTTCTGGAACATCACGGTGTTTTTACAAACGCCCAGTGCGGTTTTAGAAAACACCGCAGCCCTGTGGACCACATCTTAGCCCTTGACACCGAGATACGCACCTGTTTTACTGAAAAGAAGCACCTTGGAGCACTGTTCTTTGATATTGAGGCGGCCTATGATACAGTGTTACGACACAGAATACTTTCCAAAGTACATAAGTACGGCATACGTGGCCGAATGGGTCTCTTTATCAAGAACTTTTTATCGGGTCGTCGGTTCAAAGTCCGTGTTGGCAGCCGTCTCTCGAGCAGTTTTATTCAGGAGAACGGAGTTCCTCAGGGCGGAGTGCTCAGTGTGGCGCTGTTCGCTGTGGCGATCAATGACATTGGCGACAATCTCGCACCATCTATCGGCAAATCACTATTTGTCGATGATTTCGCGATCTGGTTTTCAGCTACGACCGCCCGTCACGTTGCCAGACAGTTGCAGCTCGCTGTAACCCGTCTGGAGAGGTGGAGCGACGACAACGGCCTTCGTTTTTCAACAACGAAGACCGTCGCTATGCACTTTTGCCGCCGCCGCTGTGACGACTTAGCCTTGGGAATCAAGCTCCATGGACAGGTGATTCCTACTCGGCCGGTGGCGAAGTTTCTTGGAATCTTTTTTGACAGTCGTTTGACGTATAGAGAACATTTTAGAACGCTTCGGGAACGATGTTTTAAATCCCTGAACGTTTTAAAATGTGTCGCCCGCACATCTTATGGTGCGGACCGCAGGACCCTTCTTCTTCTCTATCGATCGATTATACGATCGAAGCTGGATTACGCTTCCTTTGTCTATGATTCAGCGAGTGAATCCAGCAAGAAGGTCCTGGATACAGTCCATCATGCAGCACTCCGAATAGCCACCGGAGCATTCCGCACCTCGCCCAGGAGCAGCATTCTTGCTGAGGCGCACGAGCCGCCACTTTCTCTCCGCCGTCAGACGCTGGGGATGCGTTATGCTCTTAAACTACGTCAATTCCCGACGCATCCGACGTACCCGTACGTCTTTTCGCGTCACATTGCTTCATCTGGTAATGGGACGAGTCATCCATTCGGAGCACGCATGAGAGGTTTATTCTCTACATCGAATATAGCCTTGCGCGGCGTTCGGCGTATCTGGGGAACGCCTTCTCCACCCTGGAGAAACGCCCCGCCGCAGGTAGACCTCTCGCTTTCCGAAGTAAAAAAGGATAGCCTGCTGTCCTATGAAGCACAAACCAGAGCCTTGGAGCATATAGCCTCGTATGATGGTTTTATTTCAGTCTACACAGACGGCTCAAAAACATCCGAGGGAGCGGGTTGCTCTTTTGTCGCTGGTCGGGACACCCGCTCGTTTTCCCTTCCACCCAGCGCCTCGGTGTTTTCCTCAGAGCTAGTCGCCATCGAAAAGGCTCTGTGTTTTATTGAGGTGTCCGACGGTTTTTTCTATTTGATTTTATCAGACTCACTAAGCAGTCTGTTGGCTTTACGACGGTTTAATCCTGACGACCCGATCATTCAGGACATTTTAACTCGGCTAACTTCGGTGGAACAGTCCGGAAAGACTATCCGGTTTTGCTGGATTCCCAGTCATGTTGGAATCCAAGGCAACGAGCTTGCTGACGCCGCCGCGAGACGCGCTGCCGCAGCGCCCTACACTCGGCGATTTCCTCTGCCTGCCCGGGATTACTATCCCGTCGTACGATCTTCCATGCTCTCGCAGTGGCAGGCAGAGTGGGACTCGCGCGCGAGCAGTAAGCTGAGAGATATCAAGCCAACTCTCGAGCCTTGGTCGTCATCCATGCAAAGTAACAGACATAACGAAGTCGTCTTATGTAGGCTGCGCATCGGCCATACGTATGCCACGCATGGTCATCTCCTCCGCGGAGAAGAGCAGCCCACCTGTCGCAGGTGTACCGTGCCTCTCACTGTCTCTCACGTGCTTTTATCTTGTCCTCTCGCTGAACCGAACCGGACACGCTACCTCGGGCGCATCGCTCCGGGTACCACTATCCGCCGCTTACTGGGTGACGAGTCACCCTGGGTTTTATCCGGCAACATCTTTTCTTTTATCCGTTCGATCAACTTCCAAGTGATATACTCGACCTGACCCCAATCCAACTAGCCCTCTCTAGTCCTTTCATCTAGTCAGTTGTCTAGGACGACACCTTTGCGCTGTTTTATCTTACCTTGCTATTTTATATCGAGTCTTACTTTCTAGTCTTAGTATCTAGAAGGTTCTTTCTTGTGGCACACTTGTTTTATTAGTACGACGTTATGGGCGCAAAATGACCTTAGCAGTCGGCGCGCCCTAAAGCCCCAATCAACAAACAAACAAATTACACAAAAGTAGATACATACCCTACTAGGTATTAAAAAACAACCACCTTCCCATCACGTCCACCATCACCCAAAAACTATTGTTTTCATAGCTCAACAAACAATCTTTATCCGTTTGGTGTTCTTCACCTTCTAGTTTCGAGGACCGCTAACAGTTTTGCATTCGATGCTAAATTCGGATTAGAGATTTGCCAGACTGCTCGCAATATTTGCCACATGCAAACCACGCAAAATACGCTTTCATGTCGCAGCTGCGTCAATATACGCTGCAACTACCTAGTGCTGGGCTAAATACATATTGCCAAACCAATTTAGATTTCTACTGTTGGATATTTTTTATTTAATGAATTGGACAGGATAAAACTGTTTTACACGCATGCATAAATATGCTTAATTGAATCTAAAAATATAAACTATGTATTTTATATAGTTAAGTAATCCATGGTTCTGCTGCTAAATTAAAGATGGCTGCCCACTTAGCGCATGCGTACTTCAGTACTAAAGGCCTGGCTACACTATGCGTGTTCTGCGTGCGTTTTTTGCGAGCTTGCATGTTTTGCGTATATTATATAAACGTTAATAAAGCCTTTTATGATAATTTAATAATTAATTTTTTTTTATAAAAAATATAACAAAAACAAAACATAATATTGTTCCTTTCTAGAACCGTATTATGCAAATCACGCAAACTCGCAAAAGCAAAAAACGCACGCAGAAAACGCGTCCTGGTAGCCAGGCCTTTACGTGGGGCGGGCTTGGAATTGTTGTTTTGTCATTGAAAATATGGATGGTTGAGGTAGTTTTATCATGAGAGCATTCAGTTTATATTATGTAACTATTGAATAACTTCGTATATGTCGATATTCCGTATTCTTGATAGTAAAGAAAACTTGTAGCACGCCGAAAATGTCTAGTCCTGTGTAATGCTTTACTGGCTTTACCACTGCTTCATAAAGTATCAATCAATATTTTTTTTTGAATGGCTGATCACCAGCTATTTAAGTTTGGTATCACAATTGATTTGCAAATATTGTTCCTTTTCGATGATGCTGATAATATGTGGTAGTGTCCTGTGCAATTTTGCATGTTTCCTTTTGCAAGCGCCAAGCAGATAAATGAATTTTTATAAGTCTCTGGTAGCTTCATTTGTAACAGAGCTTGTCTTTTCTGTACTTAAATTATCATCTTTACACCGTATTTATATAAATATCTACAACTTTGTTGAGTTCAGTATAGATTTAGTACTTTTCTATGATTTTTAGTATTTTCTTAGTGTATTTGGTTGGTATCTGTTTGGTATCAGTTTCCAAAAATGACTTAAATTGATATCACATATGTATAAATTTTAGATAACATCTTGATTGAATCGCGTTGAGTTAAATCATGAGTTGAGTCATTCCCTGAATCGCTGATAATGGGATGAGTCGTGATTGAGTTGAATCACAGGGTCTATGAGTCGTGATTGAATCGCTTGGAAAATCAGACTGTTTGATTGAGTTTTGATTGAATCGGTCATTTCATCAAGTGAGTCGTGATTGAATTGATTGAATTTTTTTGAATCGTTTACAAGTCTGGACTTCTAAGGACGGTATCATTTCGCCATGCTGTGTTGTTCTGACCTGTCGTGTCATGTCATAACATGTCATGTGATGTTCCAGCCTGTCCTCACATGCATGGCAGGTCAGTCGTGTAACCATGAAACAAGACCAGCCACTAGCCAGAATAATCCGCGAACGACGAAAGCTCTTGCCCGCCCTTTTCTAATGGTCACGTTGCAGGGAACAACACATTGCAACTAACACACGTGTACACTAGTGTTAACTGTTACTGGTGGAATATTAGGCTGCCAAAAGTGGTGCCCATTGTGAAGTCCCCAGTCTTCTTTAGTGTAAGAAAACAAAATTTTATGATTCTTTCGTTCATTTGCAATACACATGCATACTTTGCGTACGATTTCGTCAGAAGGCCAAACTATTGCTTTTGTTTGAAAATGAAATAAAATCATGAATAATTTCCAAGAAGATGACGACCTTGCATATTGGACTGACGTTGTACATCCATCGTTTCCTTTTTAAAATTTAATTGTTGACAGTAATTGTCCATCAGGCGTAATTTGTCTTGCATTCATTCAGTGTAATTGTTAGCAGCTGTCTGCAACAAGGAGTGTAATTGCTTTTATTGGCCATTGTGTCTGCATATGTTCCATTCAGTGAACACGTTATTATCCAGTGCTAAAAGTTCCAGGAATCGAAAGACAACGGGCATTGGGCAATAATCATATGATTTGAACTCGAAACATCACCGACATATGTAAGTTGCGACAATTTCTGATTATACGCAATATTATACTTTGTCCACGACTGACTTGACATAAAGCGCCACCTTGACAGCTTGACAAGCCTTCTCGATTGAGAATCATCAACTCCTGACGAGTCTCAGATGCTCAGAAAACGGAAATTGGTTTGCAATCATCACCTCGGGGAGCAGACTCAAGCAGTCTGTTTACGTAGGGGAGAGTGGGGCAAAGCGGCCACCCTAACGCTTCTTACGATACCGACGCTTGATTTCTAAACTTGGAAAGATTCTTTCTATACCAATGTGATCCCTATTAAATTGCCTTTTATTCCAACTGCGTTTCATTTCCAAAGGCGTTCACATATGGGAGATATTGACAAAACTTTAAACCTATAGCATATTGGCCACTTTGCCCCATCCCTGAGGCAAAGCGGCCACCGGCGACTTCTCAAGTCCCGATATGAGAAACTGAATAGTTGCCTCATAAACGACTAGGGTATTTGATGGTGACAAGGTTTAAGCGAGGATGGATGTTTACTTAGTTATCTTCCCACCTGTAGATAAACAAATAAAGGATTTTCATAGAAAAACATTTAACTGCATTATTTGGTAACTCTTGTAACCGAAAAATGGTCAAACTGAATGCCTGACGACACATTTGAATATAAATAATGTTTTTATCCAGATGGAAACAAGTTATGGCCAATTGGGGGCTGGCCACTTTGCCCCGGCCACTTTGCCCCGCGCATACCGTCCGAGCCAAAAATATTCCAGCTCAGCTATAAGTGGAGTAAAAAGCATTAAAATTGGTAGGAGTCATGCACGATAACCACACAATGCATGGACAAGAACGCTTATAAAAATTCCAAATGGTTATGGAATAAGATAACATTTAAAAACTGTAAACATAGTTGGTAACCTGGCAAGAAATGCTTTTCCGTGTTTCACAGAACAATGGCGATGGGCGTGAAACCACGGTCTGGCTCATTCGAACGGCCGCGAAGATAAGTATAATTAGAAACCATAAATTGGAACTGACGCCAGATGTGGAGGGCTAAAACGATGGGTGGCCGCTTTGCCCCGGGTGGCCGCTTTGCCCCACTCTCCCCTACCCTGTTTACGCAGCTGCGTATGAATGTCTACTCATGTCTTATTTTGTGACGTGCGGAAGTGAAAAGCCACACTATTGAGTGGACCTTTTGTGAATAAATATCTGTATCTGTATCTGTCTCGACGAAGTTAAATGCCGTGCAGCGAACGTCTCGATGTCTGACAGCTGGATAATGTCTGAAGGAAAAACTTCCACTATAAGTTCGGTTCGCTCCGTCTGCTGGTTTTCTCTGGGACGTTTAGAATTATAGTAACAACGAAAGAAAGGCGTTTTGTCGCTTAGGGTGATTGGATAAAGAAATGTGCTTGATGCAAGTGACTTTGGCAGTTTTCTTTGTCTCAGTTCTAAATTATCAAGGCTGTAGATAATTTTGAACACATGGTTTCTTATGATTATAGGCCTCATCTGTAGGAAGCCACCGTTAGTGTTTATCACCTCTAGAATATTCAAATATTGATAACATTGAATTTACTGAAGGCTAGTTCTCTGGTCATCGACCGAGATAATATCACTCATCCATTCCTAGCAACATCATGACTTTCACTCCTATTTTGGATGATCACCTGAGTTGCAGCCAACACTGCATCTCCTGATTGGGTAAACTTTCCCCGGACTCCATTTCCAGTCAGACAACCTCACATGACGTCATCCATACGTCACAAAGCCTCCCTTACCAGAGGTGCTCACATATGTCTGTCCTCTGACCATAAGCTCCCAGTTTTCACCTCACGAGGGTATATTTCGTGATGTGTGGCGGCATATTTGTGGTTTGGCTTCTCGCTGTCTCGATCACGCTATCCTCGTCATATATGCTGCCTCATGCACGCCAATACTTTATACAATCTTCCTCGTGCCTGTATGTCATACGCCTGCTTGAAGCTGCTTCATGCAGAGAACCCTTTGCCAGACACAGGGACTCCGCCACGGATTTAGGATTGAGGGCTCCGAGCCAAAAAAATACAAACCCTCATACATATAGGTAGCGTCATCGGAAATAAACCCGCGACAAAATTATGGAGGTCAAGATTCCCGCGAACCTCTCCCAAGGTGTAACTCCTGGCTGGACGCGAGTTTTCACCAGCGCTCTGTCTTCTTATCCGTCTATGAGTCCGTCTATCTGTCTGCCTGTCTGCTTGGCCATGGCGGTCACCCCTATCTTTCTTTCGACCGGCTTCTTCCAGCCGGCTCAGCCGAGCCAATACGGCGCCAAGGCTGTTACCTTGCAGTATACCGGCTCGGAGCGACTTAATCAGCACGCTATACCATGGCTGGTTTACTGGTGTGGCGTGTATTGCACCGGGACAGTTTTACTTTCACCCGAGACAGGTGGCCGGCCGGTCTAGACAGTCCAGACTAGGTGTCAAGTGACAACAGTCTGAGTGCTAACGTTAATCAATGTTTTTGGTTGTTGAACTGGTAAGTGGAGGTTTCAGATGACGGTACTTTGTTAAAATCTAAAGAGCACATGGACCGTATTGTATTTTGATGGATCATTTACTTATGCCGTTACTTTTGATGTTGTCATGAATGATGGCTGTTTAAGCTCTTCGCGTAACGCAACCACCAGCTCATGCTATGACAGAAATCGCGCCATTATTGTCTATCTGCCTATGCTTTGTTTAAATTGATCCCAGCAATTAACCAGGCCTCAACTGCATGCTGATTAACATCAATGAGCTTTCAACCAGCCCATGAACCGTCAAATGTACCGATTCACTCTTGCACATGATCACATCGCATGCGGCGTGCGAATAAGTCACGTGATTTTCACTGCAGTACGACGCTCTCATGGTAACACCGGGTACTATGTGGGAATAAGTCACGTGATTTACACTGCAGTGCGGCGTTCCCATGGCAACACCGGCCGCTGAGTGCCGTTGTTGCACGGCGCTGCTGCTGTCGGCCGTCAAATAATGTCGAGAATCGTGCCTTGGCGATGTTGGAGTGTTGGGGGTTTGATGGCCACTGGCCAGGTGGTGGGCTCACGAACTTGGTGACACATCGGAACAGCTGACACGGATGGAGTTAGTTTTAGAAGTGAAGGTGATGTCTCGTAAAAATGGTAATGCTGAAAGCAAAATGAAATAGATACTTTAAGGGCTGACCGTTTAGTTTTTTCCTTTTTTCGAATGGTGGATACTGGACATTCCATATATTCTCGTTATTTAGATTGACTGTTCTAACATTTCATATGAAGCCACTTTGTAGTGAACTATTTTTTTCATTGTTCTGCAATGAATCCTTGCTGGGAAGCTGGGAAGAATTTTGATTCGGCAAACGAGAAAAATACTGGAAACAACATTACCGATTTAATTTTGACTCGATTGTGTAGATAACTAGTTGACATAGCTACCACGGGCGTCTTCGTCTTGCATGTAATGCCGAGACTATTCAATAAACAAAACGCAATCATAAAGCCGATACCATCAAAAAATCCCACGAATGACGTCATTTGGACCTTGGTGCGACATCTCCCCTCACATCTCCCCTTCCACACCTCTTCCCTTTAATCACCTCCCCTTGTGTGTTCGAACGAACAGAGGTGACATCACCACCTCCAGCCAAGACTACGTCGCCTCTTCTCCATCCCAAACCCTCTCCGTCGTGCCTTCACCTCCCGGCGCGGCAGTTATGACGCAATGCTGTGGTTCCTGGCGCACTCAGGCGAACAGCCGCGCTGTAAATGTTGCACAACATGCAGTCGGCAGTGGAGCATATCCCTTTGCGGATCCCTGCCGCTTCCCTAGCGCTTCTGCGCAGGTTTGCCGTCAACTAAATCCTTTGCTGGAGCGTTTTGACGTCTCAACGTCTCCGGCCTCTGCCGGCATATCTCGGGAGAGGAGAGAGAGAGAGAGAGAGAGAGAGAGAGAGAGAGAGAGAGAGAGAGAGAGAGAGAGAGAGAGAGAGAGAGAGAGAGAGGGCCAGGGGGGGAGAGAGAGAGATTGTAGAGGAAGGGTAGCACCCTGACAGCCACACTTGCTGCAACATCAGGTATCGCTTGCAATAGGGAGCAGCAAGAGGTTGCAGAAAATGGGGCAACACCGCTTTCACGCCGGCGCTGAGATGTTTTATGTATGCGAAATGGTTCTCCTGGGCGTTTGATTGATTTACAATTTATGCGCTGTGATTACAAACCGTTAATCACTTTACGTTTGGGCGAAAAAAATCGACGTTAAGTGACTAGGGGCTCGTTTCTGGTGGTCACGTGATTGATTGATTGACATTGCAACAGACGGTGGTCAGTCAGTGGGCTTTTTTCTACAGCTTCTGCACGGTTTTCTACTAGCTGCACATAACCCGGGCCAACACCTGGTTGCCGGTCACGTGGTCTGCAGGCGGACGTTCTGCACAGGTCACGTGACCGTTGCACGGCCAGTTATCTGCTGCAAACTGTGCAGGTCACGTGACTAGTCGGCGTGGCCGCCCTGGCGCTGCAGATATCGCTATCTGCCGGTGGAGCGTTGCACGCCTGTTTTTCACGGCGGTGCCGTCGAGCGAAGTGAACAGAGCCGCGTGCAATCGGTATTGTCTGACGATATTATGGAGCACGGCTGCAGAAGAAGCACCGGGCTGTATTCGTCACGAGAGCAGTTGACAATACAACAAATGAGGCGACAATCGGCATGTGGCGTTGCCGTTGAGATGATGGATGGTGTATTGCGTGGTGATATGATGGTAATGTGTCACAAGGTTTGTTTATTCGTCCCAATCCCATCATCGGCTATATGCAGGATTGCCAAACAAACTCATCGTTTCTGCTACACTAGATATCCCACGTTGCAGGCACGGCATTGTAGGTGAAATCACAGAAACTCCAGCAGAAAAACATCGCCTCTTCTCTGCCCTCACCCCTGCTTCGATCCGCATGTCCCCTTCGCTAGATTGCTGCAGCACCCGTGCACTGCGCCCTTTGTGTTCTGCAAATGATGGGTGTGGGCGGCTATCAGTGAGGTAATCAATTCGCCACAGTCGCCCTCGCCGACTGTTTTCTTCGTCACGGACACGGCGGCTTCTAGCGGGGCGTGTCTGGCAGCGGACGTGTTGAAATAATCGCCTCTCTAACGGAGGTGATCGATGGCTTCTTGGCGCAACACGACGATTGGATTATGACTGCGTCTGTACAGTGTGTCTTCTCGTAATTCGTAGCTTCGTGAGCAAATTTGCCTTAGTTCCCAAAGTGAATTCAATGGAGTGCTAACGATTTTTTTTTTGGGGGGGGGGGGGGAGGAGTGCACGATTAAAATGGAAAGAAGGTCTGCTTCTTTTAGTCTTTTTGGTCTTTGTTTTGTGGTTCTCTGTCCCCACATTTTGCTTCTCTAAACAGCTGCAGTGATATTACATTCGCCATTCAGAAAATACAATGCTTAACGGGAGGAATGCCATGACATTCCCAGCCTTCCTGCTTTCTGATTCCTCCACTAGACACTCCACTCCCTTCACTCCACATGACAGAGATGTGTTTGCAGCAACCCTTCCCTTCCTTTCGTCCGATATCACACTGAAAACAACCACTAAAAACCACTTGGAACTCAATCAACAGCACACTTCATGGAAACCCGTACCTGACTTCCCTCGCTCCCGGCAGTCATCCAACTCCCCACAACACACCGGGTAGTGGCCAGTCCCACGCGGTGACGACCCTGCTCGTGAACGAACCTTGACCCTGGCCGCCGCTCCCGCCAAGCAGTCATTATCTGCACTCAAAGTCCCACGTGGTCGGTGGCTCGTGAACAATCGCACGTGGTTGGTTGTGTAGGGAGGATGGCTTGCGTTGTTTTGTCCAGTGATGTGATACCAAGAGCTAAACGGAAATCCAATAGCCATAGATGACCATACATCTTTAGGTAGTCTATAGTGAAGGCTGCAAGTTATCACTGAAATCTGAATATAACTTGATGGTCATGAAGCTAAGTCTTATCGTGTGTATCATCCATTGTCGAGAACCGTCCTTCCCTTTCTCTATCACAAGCTATGGACGTCATGATGCTGTTATCCCATTGCACAGTAGCTTGGCTTGGCCACTGTCACAGAGCAAAGTCACGGGCCACATCTTACATCATTTTTCATTAGATCAACTGCGTCACATTTCTCCGGCATCTCTCCCGATCCCTACACCTACACCGGCCACCGCGTCTTTTCTAACCCATGGACATTGCAGTGCCATTGTATTGCCATACCCATCTCGCCCCTATCACACAGGCCACCAGCTAGCTCGCACGGCTTCCCTCCCCATACCCAGGGTCATGAACGACGACAAACCAGCACCAGGTAGACTGCGGGCTGCGGCGGGTGGCGACCGCGGGGCGGCAGTGGCGGGCGGTGGTGGGGTGGCGGTGGCGGCAGCGGTGGTAGTGGTGGTAGGGTGGCTCGGTTAGTCATTAGGGACGGCATCTGGTCGGCGCTGAAGGTCACACCCGGGTGCTGTCCGGGTCCGCGGCGACAGACCGCCTGCGGTGCGCTGCTGCTGGGAGACCTCGCTCGCATCCCGGCCCGGTGGTGAGAAGGAAGGACGGAGTGAGAACGATGACGTAGGACGGTGACGCGTGGGGTGTCGGAAGCGGTTCGATGGTTCGGTCAAAAATTGACCTTTGATTAGCCAGGAGTGTGTTGTGGGGTATTGTTCGCCTGAATGCTTGTTGGTGCTTGTGGACAGGACAGTCCAAAATCTTGGAAACGATTTTCGGAATCAGCATACTGTTGTGGTGTCAAGACATTCAACGATAATGGAATCCATAATCCAGACAGGGCATATTTTAACAATTTTTAACTGCGTCCCAAAGTTGAGCAGAGGGCACGTGCTATGACTAAGGGCACAGGGCAAGGAACAGACTAGGGCACTGAGGAGGGCAGAAAGTAGGGCAGGGCAAGTCACACGGCATGGCACAGGACATTTTAGAGGGAAGGATACAGGTCAGGGCACCCAGCAGGGCATAGGTCAGGGAACCGGACGGCACAGGGCAGGGACGCAGTGGGTCAAATCAGCAGGGGCTACGTCCCAAGGCGAGGGGGCTGCGTCCCAGAATGGGACGCAGTAAGTGCCTTAAAATATGCCCTGAATCCAGAGACGTGTGCATTGTGCACTGTGCACCGACCAACGATCAAACAGTCATTGGCATGGACGGAGTTACTCATATCACTCATCATCAGCCATTTATGCACTCCCGCGACCGCAGGCGGTTGGTCTGAACGAGCTACTACGGTAGCCACACAGGCGGGTGGTAACCAGATGGCTCACGTCCTTGGCCCAACTCCACAACCAAGGTAGCCGATGGTCATAGAGGGTTCTGATGCGATCCTGAAGAATCATCACGACCGAGCGCAGCACTGTTGATCTGAATTTCCACGTGAGTTTTGGCCTCCGGTACTCCTCCCGGTAAATTCACCTGGTGATGACTGCCCAAGTGTTCTGGATTTTATGGCTGCTTGCCGGGAATCGTGATTGCCGCTGACAATGCTTCATCGCTCATACCCCAGCAATGTTATAAGGCAGGTGTGCAACGTGCCGGTGCAATGTGCATGAACTGCATGATGGAGACGTCTGCAAGGGTTGATGTCATTGGGGCTCGTATCTTTGGGTGTTTGACGTGAGCTTTGAGCAGCTGTGCGGAGTCGAATGCGGGTGATTTTTATGGAGCGGGCGCTACCACCACGACCGTGCCGCTAAGCATGAGGCTTGACAAGGGCACTAAGAACATGTCGCATATCGATCAAGTGTTTCGTTTAGCCGCAAATTTGTTATTTGTTCGGTTTGGTAACAGGACACTCAGGGGTTTAGGGTGCTTAGCACTCGTAGGTTATAAACGAGTAATAATTACTATTGACAGTAATAATAACGAGAGAGCTGCTGTGATCCTGATAATATAAAGGGTCACAGCAGCTCATCACAGCATTTAGAAGACTAACTGCTCAGTTGGTTCAATATCAAACACGTAGTTCTTCTCGCAGTTATGTAACCGTCAACCGAAACGCATATTAATTTTTAATTGTTCGTTTCGTGGTCTGTGTGCTGTCCCTATTTTAATGCTCTTCATCAATACCGTGCCGAATGCCGAATGCCTCACTCTCAGATGCATGCGAGTGGTGCTCCAGCAACATCCAATTCTACCCCGCTCCAATGCCTTTGCGTGCGTCCGTGAGCGACTTTCGAAGAAGCGGAGTCCCTGCAATCCCAACCCGTTCTTCAGGCGAGGTCCTCGCCTCTGCGCCGCACGTGCACTCGAGCGGATATTTCTGCTGAGATTGGCTGATTCATAGCGTTGTTTTCTGCTCTCGGGGATCTCTGGAATAGTCCAGAATAGTCTGCGGTGGAGTACAGCGAAGTAGCGTGAGGGAAGGATTTCATTGGAAATATTTTGAGAGATAATAGGCAGTAGCGGCGGAACACCTTCAATTAAGGGGGGAGAGGGGCACTGCTGACTTTTGGTCCCATTCTTTCCATGCAACGCCCATAGGGCTAATGTTAAGATGTCAAAATCAAAGGGGGGCACGCAGGGGCGCGGGAACTACTTTCCGACTGGGGGGGCACACCATAATAGAGATTAACCTAGGGTACCCCCAAATCTAGTTTTCTCACCGGTTTTAGGCCACTTATTTTTCACCCCTCGGCTTTTTCAACAAAAAAAGAAAACATTTGCAAAAAAAGTGTGGTATTCCGTCTCAAAGCTGTGGGGGCACCGCCCCCACGGCCCCAGAGTTGGGGGGGCAGGCTGCCCCCACTGCCCCCCCGGCTCCCGCGCCTATGGGGGCACGGTGCCCCTGTGCCCTCCCCGTTCCGCCGCCTATGATAATAGATATAAGAGACTTCGAAAAAAGCACATGTAGCATTGCCATTTAGTTTGCAAAATAGCTGTGCATCACATCAACAATAGTCGCATGATAAAGGGGAAAATAGCAAACAATGTCTCATTTCAACAAGTAGTTATTGCACATTCATTGAATGAAATCATCTACGTGCATTTTAAATCAGGATGCAAAACAAATTGTCTGGTTATTGTGGTATAGTCTGACATAAAAAATATGATTGATTCACGGTATTCTGAAATTGACCTTAGGCATGGACGATGTATTGCGTCAAACAGATGATTGATTCAAAGCACCTAATTCAGTTTGCCCGAAGACGTAACTGAGACGAGCGCGTCTATTACGTAAGGTTCGACTGGGTGTCGTCTGGCCACGGGACATTGAGCGGCTCTAAGACCATGCCGCTGTCAGTTTAGTCACCATTGTTGGAGTGTTTTGGCTGTGCCTTTCCGGCTCCAGAACCATCCACATTGCCCATGGTGTGTTGTATGTTACCGTTATCCGCCTGTATTCCCTGAGCTTTGAGCTCTGCGAGTCTGCATTGCACTGAGTGCAGTGTGTTATGTTGGGAGGAACTCAGAACTGTAGACAGGAAACTCGATTTGCTGCGGCGGCAAACGTACCCATGTCCGTGAAACTGGCTATGATGTGTAGACTAAGAATATTGTAATGTATATTATTTTATAATGCATATTTGTGATCTAGTAACGCTTTGCGTTTTAGTCATTTCTTTCGTTGGAGAAACATCCATGCAATGCCACTTGCAGTTTTGTATCAAAAAATGATGTGATAATTGCGGCTTTCCGGTTTTATAATCCGAACACAAACACCACTAAAAGCCTCCGCTAACGTCGTGAATGGCTCAGACGACCGTATAACATGTGGTTCCTTGAATCGGCTTTTACCGACTGGCTTTTGAGGCCGTGTTTGGCACCGGTTGTTGCCATGGAAACAGTCTGAGGCTGTCTGTGACACGCCTGTCTGGCGGTCAAGTAATTGGATGAGCTTCGAGCGCCAGGAGCTATGCCGTTGACCTCAGCAAATAGGACATGATTGGGTTGAAAAAAGACGCACGTGACTTGCTTTCACGTGGCGTGGTAAAACGGATGCGCTGCTAGTTGCTGGGCAAGTCCTTTGATTCTTTTGTGCACTTGAAAGATGTGACAAAAACATTGCTTATATTTGATATAAGAGGCGGGGGCTTACATTTGTCGTCTGGTTATACCAGATCTCTTAGTGGGCGTGTTACCAGGCCGGCAATAACATCCACTTCGTAGGGTCCAAACTTGAGCACTGGAAATTGGAGCTCGGAAGTGGGGTTATTTGTCTTTCCGTAGCTTGTTTGTGGCCAGAAAGTCTTTGTAACGTGTGGATAAACTTAACTCAGTTTTGCGAAATCTGCTGCGGCCGTCTGCATTTAGCTTGTGAAGATGAAAGCCGATTTTGTCTTGATGTACCCAATTAAAGCATCGAGCTGCAGGTGGGACGGTTGGTTCAATGGAAAAGCTACTAAAGGACCTTGGTATATCTGAGAAAAGAGTAGATTAAATCAATCGGAGCATCCTTGGAATATTCTTACCCAGAGCCTCTTATCTGAAATGATATAACTATTTCATTCACCCACCTCTGACTATAATGGTAAGAGCTAAACGTTACTAAAGCAAACGATGTTTCAGTCCATAAATTGTCAACGAATCAATTCAAGTACCAATTCATCGCTCTCCAAAGCAAAACGGTTCACTGCAACGGTTGCTCATTTCTGACGTTTGAATTCTCCGTTTCCGTTTCGAGCAAGCCATCCTCCAACGGCAGCACCTGTATTTCGTGCGCTGAATGTCAAAGCCGGAGACCCCTCAGGAACTGACCCGTTTGTCCACCTGCCGTAGACGATGCTGCCGATAAAGGTGTCACTCTGTGTCGCTGTACCACAATACCCGTCCACGCTGCCGTCGAGCAGAGGCGGAGCCAGGTCACAAACGACGGGGAGCCCAATGTTCTACCTTGGCTTTTGGTTCTTTTCAAATCTTAAAAGTTACGCCTTTTGTAGAAGCGTTAGTTTGTGAATGTTGAACAGTGAAGTAAAACACCTGTGCCAGATACCTCCCCAGAACGGCAGCCTGGCGCCGCCTCTGTCAGTCGCCGCCGTTTTCAAGGGCGTCGCAAGGTGACGCCCGAGCGGCGGCGGTGGGCCGTGGGGGGGGGGGGGGGCGTCGGCGGAGGCCGGGCGCCTCATCAGCTCCGGCTCCGGGTTTCGAGTCAGATCCGGAATTCAGGATCCGGAATTCCGGATCTAATGTGGATCTAGTCACAGGGTTTACTTCAGTCTCGTAAAGCTACCGGTTCTCCATATCAGTCTGATCAGGCATCCACATTCCCATATCCAGTAACTCCCAGTTGCAACCGCCCAATCCTATCCCGGTATCGTATGCTATGGCGATTTCCACTCATCTTCTTTTGCGCAGCGCCAACCCCCATGCCTCACCTCTCGGCATCAAATATCTCCTCTCTTGTCTTTTTGTTGGCGGCTCTACCCTCCCTCCCTTCCCTGCCTGGCCTTCCCGTGTCCCTCACTCCAGCCTTTTTATTGGCTCGATCTTCAGGCATTTATGCCTGGGCTCGTATCCCATGGGCTCGTATCCCATGGCCTGGGCTCGACGAGGGTAAAAAACGCAGAATATCAGCTACACCCTCCTCGGGTGCTTACTCCCAGGAAAGGTGTAAAAAAGTTTTCAGTGCAGCGACGTCGGCTCGGCTCCAGTCATTTCCCGACTGGACCCTCTCCCTCCTCCCAACCCAACATCCCCCCGAGATCACCCCTCCCTGGGTGACTCAGTTCTCTCTCGCTCCTCCCTTTCCGTGGGCCTCTTTTCCCTCTGATTCATGCTTGTGTGTGTCGCCCAGGCGAAGGTCACAGTCCATCCCCCTGGCCTGCCCCTGGGTGGTCGGAACGTGGGGCGAGGCGGGGAAAGGTAGAGGGGGAACTGTTGAATGACACTTCAGTTGGTCTCTAGGTCTGGGTTATAGGTACTTTCCACGGGGGCTCCTATGGATGCATGGGATCACTTGTGTTTTGTTTCCACTGTTAGAGACATTTTATCGTACTGTCGCGTGCAGAAAACAATATGAATAGAAGTCCGAAGTCTGGCTGAAGGACTTGAGATATTTAGGCATCTCATTCTAGACATTGATTGCTCCATATTGAACATTGATTTGTGCAGTTTCGGCTTGTTTGTGAAAAAGACGGCACATGTAGGTGAGCTCTCACACACTGTGGGGAGCTTAATATCAATGTCTCATACGACCTGGATCCCGGCCCATGTAATTCACCTCCTACAACACATATCCTCCAGCCATGCCTAGCACACATGTCTGGAGTGGCTGGACGCACGCCAGGCCTAAACCGGCCGTCCTCATTCATTGCCCCGGGTCGACATTTAGACCCCGTCCGGCTGCATTCCCCCTGCCGCCGCGGGTATTTATCAGTGGGTCTATTTTACTCGGCCGACACTGTAGTGTGGGCTGGCTGGCACTGGTCCACCCGGGGAGGGCGAAGGGGGGGGGGGGCAGCGGGTCCGATACGGTCGCCGGCGGTCATCACTATCCATTGGTTCGGCTGTCCAGAGGTCAGCCAATCTTGTGGGCGATGTGGGAGGAAAAGGTCGACATCGATGGGAGGGAGAGACAGAGGCAGTGGGCCAATGGATCGGAACATAACTGCAGCACGACTCGAAAATGTGCCGTGATCTTACAATCCACAGCCTTCATAGCTTTTGCGGACAGTACTTTTGCTGAAATGGGTGGATTCATTTTAAGAACGTATCATAACTTTTTGTGCAACACCGATCATGAAAAGGACATCGACATTTCAGAACGCCATTTCGACCTTCAGCTCCAACAGCCCGTTTATTCCATCACTCCATTCCAGCACCCATTCCAGAATCCAGCACCCCTGCGGTGACCAGGGACATTCCCACAGCAGACACCCGCGGTGTTGCTCCCCCTACCTAGGTACTGTGTTTAGTGGTTACCATCTCCTCTACCGTATAACTACCATCGATCCCGCCTCCCCACTGTTACATTTAGACCCAGTGCACCAGGTGCACCACTGCACCACTGTGTACCAATGCACTAATGGTGCAACATGCATTAGCATGACCGGGCGAGCCACCAAACACCAAGTTACGTATGCATCCATCCGCTAGTGTTACACGTTAGTGCATAAAAGCCCCCGTGACCCCATCGGCTCCTATGACCCCTATTGATGTGACGTGGTCTGTGCCCAGAGAGGGTTCTGGGTATACGTACCCTCTGTGACGCAATATCAGCTGTTCGGCGCAGGGGATTGGTATTGGTGCAGGCTTGGAGTGCCGGGTACTGGGTATACTGGTTTGATAGCGTGTAGATGAGGCTATGAGGGGTGGGGTGCATTGCTCGGGGTCGGGAAGGAGGCGGAGTTGGGTTAGAAGGAGAGGCGAACGGTAACGGGGAGGGGAGGATGAGGGGTGGAATCGATTCGTAGTATGGCATTGCATAGAAGCATCGTTTCCCATGTAATTACGGAATATATGGTGCCGCGTTTCGTAGACTCCAGGTGACGAGCTAAATGGAATTAAAAAGAAATCATTAGGGAACCTAAAGCTAAAGAGCAAAGGCTTTCTGAAGCGGGAGCAATGGACATTTTAAATAGAAACGCCCATCAACGGTGCCAACGAAGTCGTCATTCGAAGTCACCACTCATGAGTCTGTCCCCTGCCTTCCCTCCCTTGCAGTGCTGCCTGCACAGGAAAGTTTCTTTCGTCACCTGCACCGTCCAATGCTGGTTGATTGATGGTCTCAGTCGTCACAAAGCCCACCGGGCGAGTGATGCAATGGGTTCTCTGCACCGGACAGCTGTGCCGGGTGACTCGAATGAGGAGTGGTTACTGGTTACGTGTTTTGGTTGCTTGGTGGCATGCAGGGCAGAGGCGAGGGAGGTCGTTGCAGGTTATAATGCGTGGTTCTCCGCTGGCTTGGACAATGCCAATAATATGATGCGTGGTTGCCCGGCTGCTTGGTGACTTCTGACATGAACAGAGGCCAGAAGAGTGGTTACTGGTTATGTTGTGTGGCACCTGACTGCTTGGTGATGGTTGAGGCAAGGAGGGTGGTTACTGGTTACGTTACGTGGTTGCATGGTGACGTGGGTACAGGCGAGGTGGCTGGTTATGTTAGGTGACAACAAGTGACGTTTCCCCTACGTCACTTGTTGTGACGTAGGGGAAAAGACAAAGACAAATAAGGACAAACACAAATGTTAACCGAGATATTTACCTGACAAACCCCGAAGACATCTGATACAGACGCCAACTTATCTCATTTCACACCCTGTCACAAACTGACTGACATGTTAATGCCCTGTGCTACGTTAATGTCATAAACACCTTGACCGGCACGTTATTGATTGTTACTATCCTACTTCCGGTTGACCTTTCGCCTTGCCCACGCCGCTCAAGTGTAGCCGGCTGCGGGGTCAGCCCATTTGACACTCTGTCTCGGCAGCGATAAGTCGGGCTCCAACACCCCAGTGTGCTCACTGCGCAGTTTCTGATCCATATCCAGGGACTTTGGAAGATGACGGAAAGGTATATCCATTTTGAGCTGGTTATTGGAGTCACGAGAGGTCTGATCTAACAGCTAGTCATGTGAAAGGTGATTTATAAGAGGCATAATCAGCTTATAAAGCCAGTTCGTTGGTCTCAGAGGTGGGGTAGAGTTGGGTATCGACTTGAGAACAGTTCTTATTTCCTGGGATAATTGCGGGATAGTTATTTGTGCTGAAAGCGATCATCTCGTTTTTCCAGCAACGACATTTTTTCTTGCCATGGACATTGGTGAAACAGCGGTAGAGCTAGACCCATGGGTCGTTGGCTAGGCTACTGATTTATTCGTGATTTTATCTTATAAAAGCCTAACCATAACCTGTTACCACAACTCCACACTTTTGAAGCGATTGGAACCTAAACATCAAGCGTAACTTGGACTTGTTGCTGCTTTCCTTGGCTGCACTCCTGTCATTGGGTTCACCTCTGTCTGATCTACGACCATGGAGCTCAATCTTATATGATTCAGTTTTCGGTTCGCTGAGTTCGCTCCCAACCAAACTGGTCCAAGCTCACATTGTTGAGTTCCCAATGGCTTTTTCCTGCTACATGTCTGCCAGCGTCCGAGTCTCCCAGCAGCTTAAAGAACTTAATCCACTGTCCGACTCCTCAAACGGATTATGAACGTGGTTGGTTGGTATGTGTTTGTGTTTCTAGTTTGTGATTCATTGTTGTTATGTGCTCTTTCTGGAAACACGGTAGAAGTGTTTCCACGTCGGTGGTAGCTCTACTTACACGTAACATTCGTGCATTTGTTATGCTCTCTCTCTCTTCTCTCTCTCTCTCTCTCTCTCTCTCTCTCTCTCTCTCTCTCTCTCTCTCTCTCTCTCTCTCTCTCTCTCTCTCTCTCTCTCTCTCTCTCTCTCTCTCTCTCTCTCTCTCTCTCTCTCTTTCACTCTCTCCCCTCCCCTCCCCTCCCCGTTACTCCTATCCGGGAAACCCTGGTCCTGACACAGGCACAACGCTCGGCTGAGCTCATGAAATACCGGCAAATACCCTCCACATATGGGTCTTATTTACTGCCAACGTACCCATCCAGGCGATAAATGAATCACATGCTGGCTACAGGGCTGTTGCCTGTTATGCGATTGTTTGCCGGCAGTTGAGCTTGACTGTATAAGCGGTGATTTTTCCGGGTCATTGGGTATAAGTAAGTTTGTTCCATTTGTTCCATTGAACGGTGTGCCTCAAAGTTACGGATATTGGGAGATTTATAAAAGCTGATGACTAGATAGATGGAACCAAGGTGAAATTATAAAGCCTTTCTGAAGTGAATATAGAGCCGACTAGGTGTGCCTTGGCTTATTCGATTTTAGCTGTTAGCTGTCCTTGCTGCGAAATGCTGAGAAGTTACGAGTGAGTACATAGCGAAGTGGTAGCTTCGCTGGCTGCTGCTGTAGCTGGCTGCTGGCACTACTTTTTCGCTGCGAGGTATTCGTTTGACGTTTGAATTTCGACGGAGGGCTGCTGTATTTCAGCTCATACGCCAGTAACCCATCTCATTCGTTGTCATGACAACCGTTCGCTGGCCCGCTCTCCACAGTTCAATAACCCCACGGTTTTTTATGTGCGTACCATGAGTAGTAAAGTAATCTTGCGTACAATGACCTTCAATAGCACCTGAATTCACAGCTCTGGCCATGGAAGCCATTAACTTATAGTCATGCTCACGGCGCTTCGTGAGGGACTCAGCACTAGCCTCATAAAACTTGCGAGTTTCATTGTGAATGACATTGGAATATGCGGTTTCAAAGGTCAGCTGTGAGCATCAAAGCCTGCAAGACAGTGAATGGTTTACAGGTTGGCTAGAAAAGGTCACAGACTCACAACTGAAACTTTATTTTTGTTTTGATAAGTATTTCTGTGTCTATTGCGGCCACAATGAAATGAGTGTTGATGCGTTATTGTTATCGTGCAACAATAACGGTCATATGAACAAAAAGATGCGTAAAAAACACCAATCACACAAGCTCACAAACAATGGTCTCAGAGAGCCTCTTTTGACCACTTGCTGGTCAATTTCTTCCAAACTCAACTGGCAACTGGCCGTGTTTTACTTTCGCTTTACAGCGCCAAACTCCGGCCAAAGGTTTTTGAAGTGGTGTGCGTTTATGCTTCCACAACATGTCGAACAAACCATGCAGAAGCCGAGCCATTCGCTAAGAAATCGATGTTTTGGGGCTCTAACCTCTGATGAATGACTACTCTTACCTTAAGTTACTGGTCGTGGCTCAGAAAGTAACGATTCCAAATCAGGCGATCCAATCCAACGGTTATGGCACTACCGAACATTTTATGGCCATAATTTCTCTGGTTGTGCGTAGACACGCTATCGTGCTATCGTGTTATGCATGACCAAGTGCCATGCACGTAATGTTATTAAGATGTGAAGTTTTTTTAAATTAATTGCAGGCCTGCAAAAGCAACGCCTGTTTGTGTTATGACCTCCCGTAAAACTGATAGATAAGCTTAGGCATTATGCCTTGGTTACACCCATATCAATGTGACCTAAGAAAGTGAAGCCATCACGCGCTGAAAAATTGACATGGCGTTCTCCACACCTGAAATCAACGGATACAAATTTCCAGTTATAGTTTAACCTCCCCAGTCCCCATGGACCCATGAACATTGATACACACGAAAGCTGACCTCTCCACGGAACCCTCGGGAAGCCGGGGGGCAGTTTGGGAATCAATAATCGCCGTCAGTTTGACGGACTGGTCGGTCGTCTGGCAACCCAGCGACCTCCTGTCTGGCAACCGATGGCGGACATCGATGGTGAATTTTAGTTGGCCATCACTGATCAATGTCATCGCTGGTCAATATTATTGATCCTATCACATCAGCGATGGTCATATATGACCATCATTCATCATGACCAATCATTGGCATATATACCAATGATTGGGAAATCCGATCTCTGATCAATCGCCAACATTTGTCAAACCCTTTTGGTGGTGAAGCTGGTGAATTTCTATCGATGGTCGATTCCCAACGCTGGCCAATCCTCGTCATTGGTTTATTTTCATCGATGGCCCATCGCTGGTGTAAACCACATTGATTTTGAATCATCGCCATTGGCTTACTCCAAATCACCGATCCATTTCCATCGATGGTCAATTCTCAACGCTGGCCAATTCTCATCATTGGCTTATTTTCATAGATGGCCCATCGCTGGTGTAAACCACATTTATTTTAAATCCTCACCCTTGGTTTACTCCAAATCACCGGTCAAGTTCCATCGATGGTCAATTCTCAACGGCTGGCCAACCCTCATTGATGGGCGATTTCCATCGCCTCAGTAGCATCGATATTCGAGAATCAATTACTGCACTGTCTCACTCTCTATCCCAAAGGCATTTTGGTCTATTGACATGCTGCTAAGCCACTGACGTTTTATGAATTTTCTTTCGGTGGAGCCACAGTAGCTTTTTGGAAGCTTTCGCTTATTTTCCCTCTGGTCTCCTTCACTGGAGAAGTTTATTGGACAACCTGAAAGTTTTTCAACCAGCGTTTGCGGCACTTCACTCGAACCAACGGCTTCTGGAACTGAAGGAACTCTCAACTTATTTTAGATACCTATCACTTAGCTTCACTGCTCACCAGTCTAGGAATGTTCTGTCCGCAATACCTACGTGCATACCGAGAAATGTCGGAACCTACTCGCAGTTTAGCACACAAACGGACTCCTGCGACTGAGTCTGGCAAATGTGTCCGGTACATCTCAACACACCTGAGGTGTACTGAGGCAGGGGGTTTACCCAATAACCTTGGGCAACATGCATTCCAAGATAAATCTTCTTTTTGTGAGGATTAACTTGGTTGTTCTATCCGGTACTTTCATGATATAGGCGACATGGCAACGAACAACCTCACCCCTAGCCGGCCTTGAAACTTGTATAAGGTCTGCATGGCACTTGCCAGTCGTTTGGTACAGTAGACTTTAACTCAAAACTGCACTTAAATCCAATAACTCCGTCTGAGGAACTCAGCTTGGTAACTGTGATCCCTGAGGTGGGCTGCGACAGTTCTTCCTCGAAGCTTCCCTGAAGCCCTTAGACCTCCGGGTCGCGCCACTGGACTCATCTGTCCTTCTAAACACATCGCGACTTCACTGTACCAACCTTCCCTCCCCTGGCGGCAAATAATTAATTTACGCTGGTAGAAGTGGCGCCTTGAGCCCGGACTTGGCCCGGACGGAGTTCTCGGAAGTCAGACCGGGGGACCGGTGATAGAAATGCTCGTCACTGCCGTCTGGGCTTTGGAAATACCGCTTTTGGTTCAGCAGCTCGGTGTAAATGCCACTCGGGGGCCATTTGTCAAAGCTGAGAGGGTATAGGATGTCTCTTGGGTTGCCCGGTAAGGAGAGAAAGGCTCGCCGGGAAGGGAAGAAGTCAGTCAGAGAAGAGTCACCGGTGACGATTAGCGTATAGTTTTCTACAAATTAGAGTGACCGTTAGTTTGCGATATACGCAAAGTTTTCCAAACATTTTACAGTGACCGTTCGTTTGCCATATAATGCCAAAAGTGAACGTTTGCGTGCATTTCTACTTTATTTATCGGTCGCCACCATCCATGCTACAAAATTTGTTACTTCATTAAGGCGTCCAACACGCTGCAATTAATTATGTTAAGACTGGAATGTGCAAATATTCAGAAGTTTAATGAAATGCGCAATATAAGTTTGACGATAATCAACGCATCCATCACCTTGTTTTCATTTGCATGCAATATTATGCGATCTTAAAGGCACCCAGCCGTGCGAACTTTTGATGCGGTGCACCAACCGCAAGTTACGGTGCAGTGTATTTTCGATTCACCGTGGATATTTTTAATCCGAGCTCTTATCGCTCTGTTCGCTATTTTGTGCTCCTTGGTATTAAATGCCCTAACGAGCTCATTTTACGATGCTATATTGTGGAGAGGATGTTTATAAACTTATAACAGGGTTGTTAACGTGCTTTGCCGATTTACTTGTTGTTATCATCCACATAACCGTTGCTGATAATGAATAATGAAACCATGTTGGTAACATGCCAACCGAATCGTTAATTGAAATGCTCATTTATAAGTTTGACTCACATTTATACTCGACAAATGTACGCAACAAAAAAGAATGCCTAGCGAGGGTCACATGTGTGAGCTGCCTTATCTGCAGTAGTACCGGCTCTATCCCTTTCGGTGGCATGCCAGCACATGCCGTGTTTGCCGGTGCGATGGTGGCTTCTTGCACCATGTGTGTGTGCACTGACGCGTGCAGTGCGGCAGACGTGGCGAATTGGAGACGGTTCTGACACGCCGCTGTCTTTGGCGGCGCGCCGACAGGCAGACCACCCACCGGGCCAGGAGGATAATCCATTCTAGTTTAGCCTCTAAGACTGTAGTCAACGATGGTAAAGTTTCTTGTATTCTCTCTGGTCTGGTTCGCTCTGGTCCGAAGGTCTAGCTTAGTCTCTAGTCCTATCCGCTCTAGTCTCCGGGGATCTGAAGTAGTCTGGAAGGCTAGTCTCTAGTCCAATCCGCTCTTGTCTGGGAGCGGGCTTCCCACACCGATAAAGGGATAACAGTGAGGTACTGGCGGCGGCAGTGGGATAACATCGGTCATGGTCTGGGACCGTGGTGGGCCACAAGGTCGCGAATGAGAGACGACACTCAGATAAGTATCCCCAGATACCTGAGCAAAGTAGATGAGCATGGCAGCATTGATTCAACAAACAGAACTGTCTTGAGAATAGAGTTACACATTGCAACATTTGGGATCGTGCATAACAGGATGTTTTGTCTCCAATTTTGCATTGCACTCTGCCAATGATTGAAATCTGCCATTTTTTTTTTAAATTCGCCAATGATTTGAAAACGAACAAAGGGACGTCTTCAGCACTCCTTTTCTCACGCTCTATACCCCGTCACCACTATCTAGTGCCGTTCCCAGCTCCTTGCCAACTCTGCACTCCCATTGTCCGCTCTGAAGACGGTCAACACTCAGCACCACAGCGACCTCAGTCATACTAACAACAAAAACTAACCGCTGCCGCCGCGCCTGTGAGCAGCTGCGCTTTGTTCAGTGAACAGGAGCTGCATCCGTCAGCCGCGAAACAGCCAGTCAGCGCCGCCCTAAAGTTCCGTGGACATTGTGGACGGTTTTGAGAGTGGTTATTGCTGCTCAAGGAGACGTGAGGTATTGCGGTTTTGTTGTTTTAAACATTTTTGGTGAAGACGAAGGGTGACGATTAAGTACAATGAATGATGTTGTAACAGTTCTTACACATTTGTCCAATTATATGATTGCTTTGCGGCAAATCTGCTCTTGTTTCTTGCGTATACCTGGACTGGCACTGGCGCAAAAGCTGTGAACATGCGGGCAATGGCTGTAGCTAACACCTTACAAACTTCTTTGTCGCTACTCGCGTAACCGTAACACTGAACACAAAATCGACATGTGACGTGAACACTGGCTAATAAAAAAGCTCCACTGTGGCTTGGTGAGCAAATTCAAGCAGACTCGAATTGCCATATTGATTTGCTTATGGCGTGTATTCTTTCTCTTTCATTTTTGTTATCGATTTATCTTCCAGAACCTTTTACTGTATTTGAATGACTCAATGTGAAGTGTGAACAACGTTAACCATTCTTGCCATCGAGCATTAACTAATGGTTAAACATTTACTGACCGATCCTCCCTTGTTTTTCAGGTATGTTGACACCGTACTCCTCCAGTGATCAGACGGCTATCGGCAGTGCCTGGACATTGTCCGGTGCCATCCAGCGTCTGCATGGGTAATGGGTATGTACGTATTTAATAATCAGCGATTAATGAACCTGTGCTACTGCTATGGATGTAAACATCCGTTGCACTTAAGGTATTTCTGTTGCTTTAGTAGCTGCCATATCGTGAGGCTGAACAAATTAAAAAGAATGTTCAGTAATCGTTTAATTGTTTTTTGAATGACCTCCTTACAAAATTATACTTTTCATTCATGTATTTTTGTTTTAGATGAATTTTCGGCCACGGGCCATGATCACATCAATGCCAAATATAAGAATATTGGAAGACAAAATACAAATTAGGTACAAGTCGAATCATCGTCAGTTTCTATCTTTCTACTTTTCGCGTGATAAGAATGACAGGCACTTTCACACTTGGTAATGGGTACACTCAAGTAATCGTTACACTCGCACATATCTGCATGGAAACATGAAAAAACACACTTAACCTCATCCTATCACTATAAAGGTAACACTTTGCTTTCCATGATACACATTTGGCACAAAATACTTAGGTATGAATTACTGACTTATGAATGTGCGCAGGCATGATGTCTGCGGCGAGTGATAACAGCTACAAAATGTGCCAAGAAGATATGTTTCGGTTGAGAATCGGTCTGTGTTTGCGAATTTGGATAGATTCACATATTTTTCTGTGTGGATGGTCACTTGTCTTTTGCAGGATTTCTACCGATAAAGGTGTGTTCCCTGAAGTGTCAAGATACTCCTGATGAGTGGCGGTAAAATGATCTCCGATGGGCGTATCCGGTGTTTTGTTTTTAGCGTTTCTAAGGTGTTCGTTAAATCGCAGCCTGATGGGTCTTTTTGTCTCTCCTACGTATGTGACATCCTCCCCCCTTACTTTGCACAGCGCACAGGTGATTTTGTAGACTACCCCAGAAGTTAAGCATTTACCTTTAAGACCAGACTCACAAGCATGACATGTCCGTGTGCCAGACGGGCATTGTGGCTGAGAGAAAGCTGAACGAGTTAGAGCGCTTTTGAGAGTTTTAGTGTTACGCCATGCTACGCGTACGTTTAGTCCTGACTTTTTAACGATGGATTTCCCTTTGGCATTTACAGCTTCATCAATGTAAGGAAGAGTTAAGCATCCGTCCAAAGAGTCGGGTTCTTTTTTGCGTCGAGAGGGTTGCCCTCCTGCATCATCTGAGTCCCCCCTATAGCTTTGTGCGACCTCTCTGTGAAGTCGTCGCACGAGCTGTTTCCGGTAGCCGTTGGCTGCCACCTCCCATACAGCCGCCACCTCCCGCTCCCGTCAAAAAATACAGCTGACTTATTTGAAGCCAACGGCTACCGGAAACAGCTCGTGCGACGACTTCACAGAGAGGTCGCACAAAGCTATAGGGGGGACTCAGATGATGCAGGAGGGCAACCCTCTCGACGCAAAAAAGAACCCGACTCTTTGGACGGATGCTTAACTCTTCCTTACATTGATGAAGCTGTAAATGCCAAAGGGAAATCCATCGTTAAAAAGTCAGGACTAAACGTACGCGTAGCATGGCGTAACACTAAAACTCTCAAAAGCGCTCTAACTCGTTCAGCTTTCTCTCAGCCACAATGCCCGTCTGGCACACGGACATGTCATGCTTGTGAGTCTGGTCTTAAAGGTAAATGCTTAACTTCTGGGGTAGTCTACAAAATCACCTGTGCGCTGTGCAAAGTAAGGGGGGAGGATGTCACATACGTAGGAGAGACAAAAAGACCCATCAGGCTGCGATTTAACGAACACCTTAGAAACGCTAAAAACAAAACACCGGATACGCCCATCGGAGATCATTTTACCGCCACTCATCAGGAGTATCTTGACACTTCAGGGAACACACCTTTATCGGTAGAAATCCTGCAAAAGACAAGTGACCATCCACACAGAAAAATATGTGAATCTATCCAAATTCGCAAACACAGACCGATTCTCAACCGAAACATATCTTCTTGGCACATTTTGTAGCTGTTATCACTCGCCGCAGACATCATGCCTACGCACATTCATAAGTCAGTAATTCATACCTAAGTATTTTGTGCCAAATGTGTATCATGGAAAGCAAAGTGTTACCTTTATAGTGATAGGATGAGGTTAAGTGTGTTTTTTTCATGTTTCCATGCAGATATGTGCGAGTGTAACGATTACTTGAGTGTAGGTACCCATTACCAAGTGTGAAAGTGCCTGTCATTCTTATCACGCGAAAAGTAGAAAGATAGAAACTGACGATGATTCGACTTGTACCTAATTTGTATTTTGTCTTCCAATATTCTTATATTTGGCATTGATGTGATCATGGCCCGTGGCCGAAAATTCATCTAAAACAAAAATACATGAATGAAAAGTATAATTTTGTAAGGAGGTCATTCAAAAAACAATTAAACGATTAAAATAAATGCCTTACATTCAGCAAGCACTTAACGAATTAAAAGAATGTTCAGTACACGTATTTAACATTTACAGATTATAAAAGCTTTTAAAAGAAATCCCATCGCTTTAAGTTCTGTTTTTTTTTTTTCGTTTGGAATGATCACATGCCAGTCACCACAGTAGATAAATGTCCACGCATTAGCGCCTGTTGCCATATGGGTCTCATGAGAGCCCCAGAATCCAATGTGCATTCCATCGCGACAGGATTTGTCGGGCAACCATTACTGGCTATATTGGAAACATGACGCTATATTTGCGGCCAGGCAGGCGGTGGTCACGTGATTCACGCTTACCACTGGAATGCTCCGTTACATTGATGAGTCATATGGTTGTATGCGGTGACCATTGGCCATATAGAGCACTTAACACTTTTCATATCCATACGTCCCTATGTTGTTCATCATGTAAATAAAGCTCTAATGCCTGCTATCGAAATTCAATGTTACATTTTTCTATTGGATGAATAATATAGTTCTTCATTATCCATGGTTTTATTAAGCTTATACTGTACACACATTACACAATGCATGTTGCTGATAAAATGTGGCAGTGTTGGAAGTCGACTATGCACTGTGCAGTGAAAATACCTAGAAGTCTGAATAACAATAAAATGCCGAGTTATGCTGGGAAAAAAAGCTTTGGGGAGTGTGGCGCCCTACCTCAATATGTTTCGAGTACGACAAAGCGATAGTAAAAAAATCAAACTAAACAAAACGTGATATTCTAGCCTCCATCCATCAAAAGCCACCTTCCATTACGATTATCCATCACAAACACCGGCGAAGTTAATAGCACTCTTGGCAAACATCCGCCCAACTGGCATCAGTTTCGGTTACATAACCTGGCATTTAATGGTGGTAAGCCGGGGAGGCGTGGGTGCCACTGGAACTGAATTCGACGGGCCGCCGCCACCCACTGCAAACGTGACCGTAAAGCTACTCTTGGAGTGATTCTCTCGGGACATTTCGTGTGGCGTCTTGCATTTGGCAGTCTATTTGAAAAGCTTTTAATTTTGTTTCATACCTAATCAATAAGCAGGCAGCCATCCTTGACAAGAACTGCAAGTGATCAGTTAATGATAAAAAGTAGTAAATGTTTATATGCGGTAATATTCTCGTGGGTTTAATGCATTTTCTGGTATTTTACCCAAAAACATAGCATGGAAAAGGGACCACATGGAAGCCTATGTGGTCCTGTCATTCAAAATGAAATTTTAAATCTAAGACATTTCATTCATTAGTTTTTATGATAACCTTTTAAACAGCTCATTGCATTTCTGCATCACCAGCTAAGCCGAACCGGAAATTACGTCAGCCCCCCCCCCATGTCCATCTCTAACCTAACGGGCACCGACGGCGTCCCCCCCGACCCCCCCCCCCCCGCCGCCGCGCCGGTCTGTCTCATTCTGTCGTCACCGCGCCGGAAATGTCTGGACGGGACGAATGCGGCGCGCCAGACAGCGCGTTATGGACGGTACCTCACTGACCTCTCGTTAGGGAGTGGAGGAGCGGAGATGCCAGGCAGCCGGGGGGGGGGGGGATCATATCCTATAGTCATGACTCATGACACGACTCATGAGTCAAGTACAATGTGTGAAGGCGTGGGTGGCGGTGGTGATTGGATAATCATTGGACAAATAAATGAAACATGATGGATCTGTTAAGTTGATTTATCTGTTTTGATAGGCTATGATGCCATTCCCAAGATTGACTTCATATATGCAGAATGCAGATACTCTGAAATGAATCGAAATTATTTTGGAAACAGTCGACGAAAATTTACTAAATGCATATTCAGTTATTTTTTCAACGAATACTCGCGGCTAGTCCTTGACGTCTCTTCTTCATATTCGCACCACGAAAACTAGGTCACCCGGAAGTATAAACTCATCAAGAAAGCGTTGTTTGTTTTCTGTTCCAGCCCGAGATGCGACTCTGTAGTTCGAGATATGACCGACCCACATGTGGAAGGGTTATGTGAGGGTCTGGCGTCTCACGGAAATGCTTAGTTCATGTGGAACTGGGACTGTGAATGGGACTGGGCGTTGTGAAATGCTACAAAGTGTTACGGGCCAAGTGCGAAGGCTAGTCCGTTTGCGAACGGACTAGTCCATTCGCGAATGGACTAGGCCGTTTGCGAATGGCGGTCCGTTTGCAAACGGACTAGTCCGTTTGCGAATGGCCGGCCATTCGCGAATGGCCTAGGCCGTTTGCGAACGGACGGGTTTGTGGCGTTGCACTTAGCCGCCGGAAGCATGGATCCTCGGATTGGGGTACGATTCCGAATGAATGGGGGACCGCTGGTCGATGCAAGGGCGTCGCCGACGGGGGGGGGGGTCGGAGGGGTCCGGACCCCCCCCCCACACACACATTCTTGAAAATATGCCGGTCCGACGCCCCCCCCCCCTCCCCCCCCACACACACGCACTTTTGGCCACGAAAATCGATCAAGAATAAAATAAGATATTTTAAAAACGATTTTGGTGCATTCTCAAAATAAAATTGTCTAAATCCGAGGAGTTTTCAGTATTTGGTGGGGATTACTTTGACTGACCGTCCGACCAGATCCCCTAGTCGAAAATCCGTGGCGACGCCACTGCGTCTATATGTTTAGTTTGTTCTCCGGAGCAGATCTGCGAGCTGGCGCAACTCTGGGTTAAGGTCTCCACACACTTGGTCCATTCGGGATGCGACTTTCCGCTGAACCCTGCACAACGCGGAAATTATAGCAACGTGTTGCCGCTGGCCAGGCTTCGGCCACCGATCTGGATCTGGGGAGCTCAAATATCCCCGTGACCTTCGAACAGCGGAGAGTCGCGCGGTGTGCGGAGACCATTAGTACCGTGCTCCGGGCTCCCCGCTGATGACCCGACCTGACCTTGGTCGAGTTTGTGGCGCTCGATTCATTCTGCTCTGGTGTGGTGTACCGGGACGGTGCGGGACTTTGCACATGCCAAGTTGACTTGCCAAGTTGACGTCACTTTGCTGGATATTTCGCACTTGGCCTGACTTCGCACTTGGACTGGGAGCATAAACGCCCGTCCATTCGCAAACGGCCTAGGCCAACTGCAATAACGCACATGGACTAGTCCATTCGCAAACGGCCTAGTCCAAGTGCGTTATCGCACTTGGACTAGGCCATTCGCGAATGGACTAGCCTTCGCACTTGGCCTGCAACATATACAAACTGAAAAAATGGCCGGACGGACTATGGTCCTCAACTTCTGATCGGAACATTCGTTAGTGGTTTTCACTCTGTCCTTTTTTGCATTAACGTCAATTTGTTATGCAATTTGTCCGCCTTTCCACCGTTTTCCATCACCACGACTTATTTTACATTATCGGTCAACTTCTGTTCGGTGCCAGAGTTGAGCTAGTTCAGCACTTTCTCAGTGAGAGTCAAGCGGAGGAGGTGGGGGAGGGGAGGGGTGAAATCAATGTCGGGGCGGGGCAGACTGGCTGACTCAGAGGATCGTCTCCACAACATCCCCCCCCCCTCCTGCGTCACCCCCTCTCCGGTCACCCCAGATTTCCGTGGCGTTCCCAATGCTGCGTCATCATGCGTCTCTCCTCGGGATGCGTCACCGATGAGGCGGGTAGGGGGGGGGGGGTGTCGTCTTTAACGACAGGTCATATTTAGCAAAACATTATTTGTCTTGGTCGGAGTGGAGGAATCCGACCAAATTGATCACAATCTTACGGTCTTAACAATCCCAATCCAATCACTCATTAGTGGGTACCAATCGATCTGGAAAATGCGAGGTAATTTGTCACAAACAATGCGTCACAGTCAATTATCATCAAACCACAGAAAGAGTTTTATTCACGATCGATGGCAACACAAGTCAAATTCCTAAAACCACTGGTTTTAGGAATTTGACTTGTGTTGCCATCGATCGTGAATAAAACTCAATGATGTCTGATTATTTACAAACCACAGAAACTGCACTGCGGGACACCGCATTGACAAGAGTCCCGTCACTTCAATATCACGCAAGTCAGTACGGTATCACGGATGTCAGCGCATTGCAATGCCACTCATGTCAATGCAGTACTGTGCAGTTTCACGCAGCCCAGGTTACTGCAGTGCAGTGTCACTCAGGTCACTGGCAGGCACAATGGCTGTAGGTCACCATCCCCCGGCCCCCATTAGGTGACAAATAAGGGGCGTTGTCCGGGGCCCTGGCGGTAAGGTCTTGCGCAATTACTATGACTCAGGATATTGGATTGATGACGTCATACCGGAGTCGGAGAGGTGACGTCATTCAGTGGGTGGTGTGATGACGTCATACCTGGGAAGGGTTTGACCGTGAGAATGACGTTATTCATGGGGAAGGGTGGTGCAATGCTGATGGGATGGGCTCGGCAGAAATCCTGTTGCAGGCAAAATCTGTCATTTACAAGAAGTGGTTGCATATATAGGTACATTTTTGAAACATCACTGAAAGTCCACGGTTTTTGTATTCTTGGTACCCTTTGTATGCTATCAACCCGAAAATGATACGACGAAGAAGTGCATAGACATTTGCCAGCGTTATCGATCGTGTGTTTCAATTCTTGAAGTCGATATATTTTTGGAAGCGCTCGCTTACATTTATGGCAATGCAAGTGCGATTTCAATCGAGGCATATTCATGAGCGGGAATCGAAAATAGCAAGCAAATTGCGGCCTATTTTCATGGTTTATGTGGTTTCTGTTCAAACCTAACCACCGGTCACGTCTGTCCGAAAACTGGTCCGATATCTCGTCACGACTGAAGATAAACAGCCAAGAACTGGGCTAATCCGGTGTTATATCACCCGATTTGGGCGATTACCGCGACTTCTTCCTCACGGATCACAGAGTTCGTTTGAAGAGGCAGTGTCGGACCCACCGACTGGACACCGTCGATAATGTCCTGTAAAACCTGAGCTTTGTGTTTTGAGTAGCTTCTCCCCCACGAAGACAAGAGCTCCAACGGTACAAGCTCACAGGCTGAAACTTGAGCAAAATTAAGCATTCAGGAGCGCCCGGCCTGGCACGGGATTTACTGGAAAAAATCGTTCACTCGACAAAAAAAAACTGCATTGCCCTATCAACACTCGTCATTCAATTTGCTGTAAACAGTTCTTCAATGATTTACTTTTACAGACATCTACAATTTCCCGGAGCAGCTCTAGGTGCGTTCAATAAGTAAGTTCCGGAGAGCAATTACAGAAAATTCACGCGGTCTGCGCACGTAATTTTTTCAGGGATTAAAATTCAGACCTTTATGTCGAAGTGACCACATTTTCAGCTTCTTGTTCCATTTCTGTGACGATATGGAGTAGATCAAATAACACCATTTTTTTAGACTGCTTTAGAAATGGCATCGGCCACCCGAGAGGATCAACGTTCAGTGATACGATTCCTAGCTATCCAGGGCGAGTCGGCGGCTATAACATCCACGCCATGCTCGTGTATGTGTACGGGAGCCATGCTCTTAGTGATTCCGCAGTTCGGAAGTGGAAGAGAAAGTTTGGGGAGGGGAGGGAGAGCGTGCGCGACCTGGCACGTGCAGGCAGGCCGAGGACGATGGTCACAGCCACTAACGTCGCCAAAGTGGAGGAGATGGTGATGTCCAACAGAAAGATTACTGTCCAGGCGATAACAGAAAGCCTAGACATAAGCCTACGCCAGGATCATCAGAGACCATCTCCTGCCAGTAATCGCCAGTTGCCGCCCCGAGAAGGCCCGTGGTCGGTTCATCCTCCACCAGGATAACGCACCTCCTCACCGTGCCCTCGTGGCGAGGGATGCCCTGCAGGCAGAGGGCATCGAGGTGCTCTAACACCATCCCTACTCTCCCGACCTTGCACCCAGTAACTATTGGCTGTTCGCAGACATGAAGAAAAATATCCGAGGCCGGAGGTTCGGCTCGCGGCCTACACTCGGGTCTGCCATTTACCAGTATGGCGAAAAGACCCCCACCCAAAGCTTTTGTGCGGCCATCCGGGACATGGCCAAGCGATGGGACCGATGCGTTCGCCTGCAGGGCGAGTTCGTCGAGCCGTGAGCCATGTTTGGTTGAGATGTGCCAAAAAAATAAACGAGTTATAGCAAAACGGAACTTAGTTATTGAACATACTGGTATATGGATACGGTGGAAATATGGCGCGTTGGCGACTAAAGGTCGGTGTGCATCGGCCTGTCTTCGATCGTACTGTTCTATGACGCCATCAGTATTATTAACGACCTAGAGTGGGCGGAACGCGGAGGTGGACCTGCTCAGACATGGTAACATGTAACTTAATTTGACAAACACGGCGTCTCGTTTCGTGGTTTCGAGGTAACTTCATTATGGGGTTTGTTCTTTCGGTCCATAGGCGGCGGAACGGGAGGGCACCGGTGCACCGTGCCCCCTTTGATTCTGGCATTTTAACATTAGCCCTGGGCGTTGCATGGAAAGAATGGGACAACAAGTCGGCAGTGCCCCCCCCCCCTTAATTGAAGGTATTCCGCCGCTACTGTTTCGGTCTATTTATATCATTTGAGAGTCATGAGATGGGGAAGAACGACATTACACTTGAACATTTAGTTACACATAACTATTACGCATTTCAGACCCTCTGGAACAGTCCTTTTTGGCTCTTTCTCGTTACCTATACGCTTGATTTCAACCAAACTTTGACACAATGTGTTGCAAGGGCCTACCTAATTTTTACTAATATGGTCTTTTAACAAAATGTCAAAAGGAAAGGCACTTGTCGTTGACTCGTAATGGTAAAAATTGATCGGAAAACTCTGCACCGTGGTAGAGGCTAGCATGGCGTTGCAGCGTCAGCTGTTGCGCCGCAGCTAAGCTCCGCCCACTGCGCCGCGACACCGGGACCGGTCATTCGCCGCTCGGGGTCAGAGCGGTGCGGAGCTCTGACGGACTGGAACGAGACACACGCTAACGCAGGCATCATTGCGTGAATATTGTAAATGTCGTATCTCGCGCGGAGAGAATAAGGCTGAAGAATGCAATGCAGATCGGTGTATGTATAAAACAATAAGCACTCCTTCTAGCTACAGAATGTTATTCCCTATGCAGACTTAAAATAATCTTATTTTCAATAATTTATAGCGAGCGTCCCCGCAGCCGTTTTCCTACAGGCTATTGTGCATTTAAGGAGTAACGGGACAGAATTCACCGGACTGTCTTTGCATTCAACGGCCTTATTTAATTGAAGATATCCACATAGATACTTCTAGGTATTTCGTTTTTTTTTTTTGTTTAAAAGAATAATTTTTTTGGGGGGAGGGTGAAAATAATAGGTAAATCTTTCCATGATATTTCCATAATGCTTTCAGAATGTTGTTGATAGATCTTAGGCCCGAAAAACAATAAAACAGGGAAAGATATAGGATGACTCAATCTGAAAATGTAGATCTGCAATATCGAGAGTTAATGATCTCCCATCCTTCACTCGCCCTTGTCAGTCTCTCGTATATACGTTTATAGTATATTGTCTCTCGTCTATAGCCTAATCTCTATCTTCGTCACTTGTCTCTGGTCTACCATCTTTTTGTCTGTGGTCTGTCTTTCGCCTACCGTCTTTGTCTCCTGTCTCTGCTCTAGCGGCTATATGCATATTGTTTGTTGTCCACTAGCCAACGTTTACTGTTCGTCTCATTGTCACCTTGTCTCCTCTTCCTTTCTCTTTCTTCCTCCGTTCTTATTTGTCGTAGAACAACTTATTAAAAGTTCATGACATGCAAACTACTATGGACGTCAAACCCCTTGAGACCCCACTTTTTTGCGATAATTTTTAAATGCGTCAACTCTCGTTGACAATATTCTGGCAATGTGTGTTTCAGAACCTGCCGAAACTTTTATTACTAAGGTATTTTGACGCCAAAGGATTATGAAAGGTACTTCTCATTCACTCGTAATGTTAAATTTTACGGAACGAATCTGCTGTTTGGGTAGAGGCTACGCGCTCATGGGGTGGAGCAACGTAATGACGTCAGCGCTAAGCTCCGCCCTACCCCTCCGGCGCTCCTTGCCCGGCGACCGGTCACTCGCGACTCTCGCTCCGTTCAGGCTTGATGGTGGGCGGTAGCTGGTAGCGGTAGCGGGCGCTGGTAGATGACATTAAGAGCAGATGGCGCTGGTGGCGGGGCTCGAGTGCGGCCGAGCGCAAGCCTCTGCCCGGGCCTGAATTGACCTTAGCATTACGAGTGAATGAGAAGTACCTTTCATAATCGTTTGGCGTCAAAATACCTTAGTAATAAAAGTTTCGGCAGATTCTGAAACACACATTGCCAGAATATTGTCAACGAGAGTTGACGCATTTGAAAATTATCGCAAAAAAGTGGGGTCTCAAGGGGTTTGACGTCCATAGTAGTGCTCCACTCCGCTGCGCTGCGCGCGCGGCCCGCACGCCGGCCGGTCGGACTGCGACTGCCGCCGACATGACCCGAGGCTGGACCGCAAGTGGGCGGAGCCAAGCCGCAGTGTGCTAGTGCGTCTCGACCAATCAGAGGGGAGACAGCGCCCAGCCTGTGTCAGCCTCTAAGCAGGGCTCTGACGACCTTAACATTATCAGTCAATGACAAGTGCCCTTATTTTTCATTTTTCGTTAATAGATCATATTGATAAAAATTAGGTAGGGATTTCAAACTACCAATGCCAAAGTTTGGTTAAAATCAAACGCATATGCAACGAGAAATAGCCGAAAAGGACTGTTCCACAGGGTCTGAAACGCATAGTAGTTACATGTTTAGTTACACCAGCCATTTAGTTACACGGCTGGTGCGTCGCAGTAGCTAAGTTCGTCTCACTGGACCGGAAGTGTCCCGGGGGATAGGTCACCAAGACGTTCAAACAGTCACCCGGGAAGGGCTATGTTGAGTGATCTACTCACAAATTCAAACGGGATTTAGGAACAGTTCAGCGGGGTTAAGGATGATGACGGGCTGGCCGTATGATGGATAAGGAGGATAAAATCACTTCAGAAGTTCAGATGTAGTTGGATGACGACAATATTTAATATGTGTAACGATAAATAAGGCATCACTCCTTGGTGTAGGTGAATAGGGCATAGGCATTTGTCTCGCTCCCCGATTTTGATTTGTCATGACATTTAACATTAGCTCTACTTTTCTCTTTTTAAGTCGATCAGCTTATCACAATAGAAGAATCCTGAATCTTATGATTCTTTATTTGTCCGATGTCTTTTGTTTAAACGTTGTAAGTCGGCGATTTCGGGACTTCCGGCTGAGCGCTTTGCCGCGGACGTGATAGGGGAGCGCTGCCGGTACCGATAGCAGGGACATCTCCCGGCGAGTTTAGATACTACTATTTCGCAAACCGGCCGTCAGAGGACAGGGCGGTCTCTGCAGACTGGCGCTGCAGATTTACCGGGGAAGGGTTTTGGGCGAGATTTGACAAGGCTTATGATAACGAATGGATTTACCATTAACCTTTAAAGAAATGCTACGCCTAGCTAGGTATCATACCGGCCTTCAGCTTAAAGACTAAATGAAACAATATAATGCACTGACGTGACCGTGATTTGTGAATTGTTTGTGCCGTTATTCCCAAGTTATCGTCTTTTTTGTTGTTATTTGAATCCCAGAAAGGATAATTCTGCAATGTTTAAAAACTGGAACTTTGTATGAAATAAGCTAAGGAGCCAAGGTTAAGCGCGCTTGATGTTGGGACACAGCTCAGGCTGCATGATAAACGGCCAATGGGACTGGTGGTTTTAATGTAAGGCTCATATTTGTCCCGGTAATCTGTGTCCTAATTTATCAGCACTCGGAATGGTTGCCGTGTTTAATTATATTTTGGCTGCTAATGACTTATAAATGATGATGGTGTCTTTAAACGACCCTGTTTTGCGACGCATCTGAATGAGTGGCATTCAAATCATTTCATATCATTAAACGTATTATATAAAAACCTACAAAATTTTCGCATATATAGGAGCGACCAGCTCGTGGCCAAATTATTAAGCTCGTCAAAAAAAAAAATCCATAGGGGCAGGAACAGGGAGCCGGGGGGCCAAGGGGTAATGGGGCTCCCACAAAGTGACATTGAAATTTCACTGCCCCCCACCACACACACACACGCACACTTTTCTTGAGGTTCCTACGCCCATGAAGAAATCTATTGTGAATCTAAAAGGGTTCTCGGTGCGTCGTATTTATTGCATTGCCAGTCTTGATTTACATCGCCCTCATCCAACGTGCCCCGGAGTGGTCCTATCAGCAGTGGCGCCGGGCGCGGGAACTTCTTCCAGACTGGGGGGGCTGAACCATAATAGAAATCAACCTAGGGTACCCCCAAATCTAGTTTTCTCACCGGTTTTAGGCCACTTATTTTTCAGACTTTGGCCTTTTCAACAAAAAAAAAACGAAAATATTTTCAAAAAGTGAGGTATTCCGTCTCAGCTGAGTGAAGAAACTACCGTTTTGGCAACCTGGAGTAAAGGTTTTTATCTGCCAAATGAGTTGCCGAGCCAGTGAAATAGGTGGATTTTTCACTTACATGCTTTCTTCCTTTGTGACCCACAACCCCTAATTTGGGGAGGACAAGCTGCCCGACGGTTCCTGGCCTCATGAAACGTTGTGGGGCACCGCCCCCACGGCCGCAGAGTTGTGGGGGCAAGCTTCCCCCACTGCCCCCTCCCCCGGTTCCCACGCCTATGTATGAATCTATGAAATTATGTTGGTAGATTTCCGATTTCGATTCCTCCAGCTGGGGGGGGGGGGGGGGGGGCTCAAATACATTACGAGCCCCCCCAGCCGAAAAGCTGGGGGGGCTCAGCCCCCCCTAGCCCCCCCGGTTCCCGCGCCACTGCCTATCAGAGCCTGTTTGCGCCATTTCGAAGTCGCCCTTTCTTCCACTTTATTATTCCGCTCGGCCCTCAAAGACACCTGCGCTCCGTTTTCCTTTTTTCCGTTCAGTTTTCCTCGCGCCGATCACAGATGTGGTCTTCCGCTACCGACGTCGGTGGCACGCAAGAAGTCCCCAACCCCTGCCTCTGCAGTCTGTACAGCACGGCACACACTGGGGTTACTCCCCTTTGGTGTGTATTAGCATGGTATTAGCTCTGAGAGATCGATGAGTTTCCGCCACCACCACATCAGTCACGTGATACGATATCTAACACGAGGTATGGGGTCACGTGAGATAGGGAAGAACGTGACGGGAAGTCTCATGTGGAGGTATAAGTTTCCAAAAGAGAAGAAAACATCAGTACGAATTGAAGAGAATGAATCGCGATAATTTCACCAGTTCTTCCAAGTCCTCTGACTTCTGAGTATGCCACGAAACTGACCCAAGCTCAGAGCAAAGTCCCCCAATCTTCCAATCCGAACCAAAATAGGCATTAGGCATTACGGAGATCGCATCGAAGGGCCTGTTCCACTGCGGTTCGTCATTCAGAACAAGCATACGGAAGACAGTCGTAGATCGTCTAAGTAATTTACTGGGTCCTTGGCATCGAAGTTGCGTCACTTTGCTAAGAAGCTGAAGCTCACGTGCTTCTACGAGAACAGAACTTTGATCACGTGACCAGCTTACAACTGTTTGCAAACGTTTTGTGGAAGTCACGTGCAGCAACTGACTGGCTTAGTTTGTAAACGATAGGAAGTCGATGTGAACTTGTGTTTGTAGTTTGCCACTACTTCAGATCTTCTTTGAACACGATGCCGTCCATACCTATCTTCCGCACGAGAAACCACATATTGGCTTGCTTTGGACTGTAAGCTTTGATGTTGACAAAGGAGACTTCATAATATGAATTATGAAAATCGGCGCAACATGAATTTAAATATCGTCTAACAGGCCTGGATGTGTCCCTGACGGTGCGTATTTCTCGGTTTCAGAGCTCTCCATAAGCGTGCCGGCGGCGGCGGCGGTGCCCCTTCAGGGGGCCGCCTCGCCCTGTCGACCGCCGCCACCGGCCCACGGCTGGACCCCGCTGCTGCATGGTACGTAATTTACGCATTTGGAAGTCAACCTTTTACGTTTAACCACGTTTTACACTATACATACGGGGCGTAATTTACTGCCCCAACTGCGGCCTTTTGCTAGGTCTTAATGAAATACGTACATACGGTACGTGATTTATATATCAGTGTGTTCTACATACTTCGTAATGCACCCATCACCATTGATGTATCCCTGCTACTATCTCTGATGCGTCCACAGGCCCACAGGTAGACCATTATGAAAGGTTAGCCACACTTATAAATGGGCATCTGCACAGAACGTAAGCAACAATGAATGGGACGGTATTTGTTGCGCGGTACGTAAACCTCTGCTGTTCGACCCATAGGTAAACCAAATGATTGAAGCACAGCGCACTTTGAACTTAGTACTCCCATTAGTCGGGTGTACTTATTGGGTTAGGATTATAGAGCTCCTCAGAAAAGCCTCGAGTACTTTTGGGACTCCCCTATCAGTGTACAAGATCACTGCAAACAATGCTGTTAGGCTTGGTTCAGATAAGTCAAGCGGCGTCATGGGCTGCATTTTCAAACTGCAGTGACTCTTGAAACATTGATATTGAGGAACATTGAGTCTGTGTTAGCTAGGCTCGAGACCCAATAAGAAGACCGTTTGGGATCTATTAAACCTCACCACACTGGTGTTAGGAACGTCAGATGATCAACAGCTAATGACATTGAGGGGCGGGAGAAGAATCCTGAACTATTGCAGCCCTACTTCAAAGATATTTGCAATTTTGCGTCCTCACTTGGAACTTTGTTTAAATGTCTCTTCCACTGCTTGAAAGGTGCTGAAATGTCGCTGTTTTTGTCTAGATGACTTTAAATCATCGCAGTTCTTCTCCAGAGAGACTTAAAATACAGCCCGACTTTAGAATGTGCTGAATGGCTGCAGTTCTGAGTCACAATATCGCGGTCTGAGCTGACACATTGCAGCCTGACCTATGTACGCCCGATACGGTCAGCGGAAGCATTTGATAAACGATGCCAGCAGCCGGCTGAGCCTGTGGGTATGTGGTGACGCTTAAGTGTCGACTCTAATTTCTGCTTACCTTTTGGAATTTGCTTACCGAGACAAGGGGCGGGAAAAGGATTCAGCGACATTACAACAAACCCTCACTGGCAAGTGGAGATGTTTCTGCGCTCCCGGAACTATTTCTAGGAAATGATAGACAGAAGTATAGCTGTTCTATAGCTTCTTTATCTGAGTCTGTAAACCACAACCATTGACGCTAACATTCATTTCATTTATCCTGTAATTCCAATCTCATTTCCAGCATTTTCGCATTTTTTACTTACCTAGCTATTTGTCATGTAACTGACCGATGTAAACTCGTCGACTGCTGTTCTATGTCATTGAACCCATCAAACTCGCTGATTCCCTGTTTTCTATTTCCCGACAGGTCTGACCTTTTCGGGTCACATGTCGCCGCGTATGACGTCATCAGTGACCGTAGAAAGGTCACCGGTCACCCCCGGCGGCCGGCTAGCAGGTCAGTGCAATTATCCATCGGTTCAATCGTGCTTAGTTTTGCTTGTTGAAGTATGTGCCGTGTGCGACCCGAACTTAGCCAAAATATGCATTATGCGTGTGATAAATCATATACCTCAGCATTCTGTCCACAGTACTATACATTTTACATTTATTTGCAAGTTGACCACATTCTTTGTGAAAAAATTCCTGTGTCGCTGAGACAACTCTCAACTTGCAGTGTCAGAATCGTAATGTACATAGATGTGGGTTTTACCCAATGAAATGCCTTCTAATGAGATTATCTTACAGCTCTTCGTCTTGAATCACGTACAGCATTTAGGGATGACATCCTATGATAAGTAAGATGCGGTGCATTTTTATTATTATTACATAGACGTATTGATATAAATGGGAAAGGCAATGGGAACGTGTTGTTTTTATATTAAAATTGGTTACAAGCAACAAGATTTAGACAGTGTTCTTCGAAAGCTCAACGACGTGCACCCGAAAATACAGTTCACCTGCGAACAGGAACAAGATGGCAAGCTCCCTTTCCTAGACACACTGATTTGGAACCGAGAATCAAGACTGATGTTTTCCGTATACCGGAAACCGACCAACAAGAATGACTTTATCCATTTTTATTCGTCGCACAGTCAAAGAACGAAGACTGGAGTCGTTTTGGGATTTTATCTGTTCAAAGGAATATTTACAGAACGAGCTAGAGTACATTAGGACAACTTTTACCAAACTCAGCTACCCTTTGGGTCTTCTCCTTCAGCTAGAAAAGAAAGCTATAAAGATCCGCTCAAGATCCTCCAATTCAAATGCCACGAAAAGAAAGGAATATATATCAGTACCTCTGTCAGAACAATCTGAAGTGATCACAAGCTTTACCAGGGGAGCCTTAAACATTACATCTCCATCGGGTTCAACAATTAAGGATATTTTACGGCGCAAGAAGAAAGCAAGCAACCAAAACAGTGTGGTTTATAAAATTCCATGTGGCGTTTGTGAAAAAAGCTACATAGGGGAAACATACAGGGGTGCAGCTAAACGGGTAGAGGAACACAAAAGAGATTTGCGGAATCACCAAGAATCTAACGCCATAGTGCAGCATGTGGATGACGCGGGGCATTTGCCAAACTGGTCGGCGATGTCAAACCTATGCGTGGGATTAAATAAGCGTAACCGACAGGCGGTGGAAGCAGCGTTTATTTCTACGATTAGTAATTTCAATGGGAATTCGGGTAAAGTAAAACTCAGCAAGCACACTGCTCAATTAATTTTGAAAAATGATTTCAGGAAGTAGGGGTTCCGGGCGAAAAGCAGTGTAACGTTTTCAGTCATGTATAGAATTGCTAATCTGTGAGTGTCTGTGAACGTCCCCATTCGACCCCGTTCGACCTCGATTGTATTTCGATATAGGTAGTTATTTTTATATGGTGTGACCAAGGGATTATTCCCGAAACACATGTGTAACCAATTTTAATATAAAAACAACACGTTCCCATTGCCTTTCCCATTTATATCATGCGGTGCATTGCTTAACTTCCGTCTTCCGTCTTACGTTTCTATCTAATAGTTCCCGGATAAACGTCTATAGTCAAGCAGACGCCACCACATGCATTGAAATATTTAACATAGGAAATCATAGGCGCGGGAGCCGGGGGGGGGGGGCAGTGGGGGCAGCTTGCCCCCCCCAACTCTGGGGCCGTGGGGGCGGTGCCCCCACAGCTTTGAGACGGAATACCACACTTTGTTTGCAAATGTTTTCTTTTTTTGTTAAAAAGGCCGAGGGGTGAAAAATAAGTGGCCTAAAACCGGTGAGAAAACTAGATTTGGGGGTACCCTAGGTTAAAGGGACCCTCCCATCTTAACATTAGATTTGAGTTGAGATAGCCAAAATGGGGTCCCTGGCTCACAATTACCGGTTTCGGCACTTACAACATCGAGAAATGCCTTAAATCAGAAATATTGAATTTCAAAATTGCAGCATTTTGATTCAGAGGGGCTAATGCTTAGGAATACCCCTCTGAATGTGTGACGTCAGCGCAGATATCTAACGATTTTTAAATGTTTGACTAAAACGTTTTGTAGCACGCGGTGGTATATGCTATTTGCGCGCAACATCTGCCGCAAACGCCGCACTTCTAAAATAAAGTCGCTAGAAACAGCGGAGATCCCAAAAAATTAAACAAAAGTAAAAGTCTAATATCTTGAAAACCGGTGAATATTTTTCGGTGAAATTTGGTAGATATTCGTTTTCGCTCTTTCTGAACCGAGCGACATCACTTTCATGCCAATTCATAAACTTTTTTGAAGGTGGGAGGGTCCCTTTAATCTCTATTATGGTGTGTGCCCCCCCAGTCGGAAAGTAGTTCCCGCGCCCCTGTAGGAAATATTAAACATGCACCTTGATCTTGAGGTTGTCGAGAACCGCGCTTACAAATATTAAAGTATCAAATAAAACACGATGGATCATGGATCTCATATCAAAATCATGGCACAGCTCTGGTTAGAGTGCGTCTCAGTTATCCCTCGGCAGACCCGAGCCTCACTGCACCGAGTCGTCGGCAGTTCCGTGTCAATTCATAATTCATAAAACACCTCTCAGACTTCAGTCAGCTGAGCGACACTTCCGGCACCAATCAGCTGACTGCCGGCAGCAATCAGCTGATTGCCGGGAAGTGGTGGTGGCGTTATATTATGACGGAAACATTATGAGTGACCTGGAGGAGGGGGGGGGGAGAGGGGTCACCCTGACTGGGCGTCTCGTTTCCTTGTCTATTATGTCCTTCCTCTCCGATAAGTTTCCGTCGCGGATGAAGCCTTGTGACGCATCGTTCACCACCACCACGTGTCACGTGGCATGTGGGCACGTGCGAAACCCCTCCACCGCCGCACGTGCACCGGGAACTCACGTGCGTCCCACCGCGGCCTTTATTTATAAGTCTCGGCTTCATTTGGTCGATTCTTAGTTTGATTAGACAACTTGGGCTAAATGCAGCCAATTTCACAAATTATAAGTAGCACCGACAAACCCAAAGCCAAACCCACAATGATAGGTACACACGAATGCACCAAGCTTTCAATCTACCTGCAGTTTTGTATTAAACATTGACACATGCGTAATTATTATTTCTTTTTTATTACAATGGTGAACAACCGCACACATTGTTGGCTCTAAATGGCTCTTCAATAATTCAATTTAGCATTTGCACTGCATCATTATTTCCATTTGTTCATTAAGTGTTTCACCTGCACCGTATGTGGAGTTGAAGGGAGTTTATCACGTGTATTAGGCAGGTGCACCTCTCCTAAAACGCGGGAATTAAACTTCAGTGTTGCACCATCACTCAGTGCAGCGTTTGCCACATCAATAGCAACTTAGCATCGTCTAAGAAACTGAAATGGGCTGATGAGGCCTCGAATCTAAAGGAGTGTTCGTGACTAAGTTTCTCGGTCCTCATAAAAAGAAGAACACGAAAAGATGGTCCCAGTAAAAGATGGCTTTTTGAAAACAAACAATTCCTGAGTTTTTGTGAGTTTTCTTTTTAGTTGGGAGGCCCAGCCCCTTTGCTGTTTGCTTACTGAGACGATTGCTACATCCACAATTAGCATGCGGACCAAATAATAATGTCGTTAGTGCACTGCCGCTTCTCTGTCTAAAGTAGGGTTTTATTTTTGTGTTAAAAACTTGTTTTGATTAAAAAAATTTGAAATGTACGCTTTGGCACTTAGCAATAACTATTAACCCTATTAGTGGCAGGGGGGGTTGTTTTTATCCACCCCTCAGGTTTTTCGGGAATATCTCCGAAACCGCTGAAGCTACGATGCTGAAATTTTCTGACTTTTCCTAAAACTAAATTGGGCACATTCCCTGAAAATTTCAAGTTCATAACTTTACCAGGGGCGGCTCCAGAGCACTGGGAATTGGGGGGTCCTATTCGTGAAGCGAGTCATTTGGGCGAAGATCACGATGCTGATGTATTATAACTGTATGCACCAGTTTTACGAACAGTAAATGAAAGGTATCATGTGATAACATATACAAAGTTATTGTGCATCCTCTTTTGACACGTTTTTGCTATAATAGGCGGATCCAGGCGTCCAAAAAGGGGGGTTATGTTTTACCTCCCAACATAGGTGCCCTGACACCGCCTATATGCATGACCAATACAATTGTAATCGTTCTCTCATAAGAAAATTGTAACATAACAAGACCATTGCCACCATTTTTAGAAACAGTACCAACAAAAACCTTATTTACTATACTTTTTGTGTACCCCCAATCCCAATGATCTGTATCCGCCTATGATGTTTGAAAATGCATATTTTTAGGATCCATGTGAATTTCTGGTTCACTCTCTATCGATCGGCAAAAGTTGCGTTAACCTTCGCCCGCACATGCCATTTTCCCATCCTAGAACGCACATGGGGGGGGGGGTTGCCACCCCCCCGCGCCATTTCGTTCCTGTTGGAGATAGAGCTTAGCAGTAAAGACCAAAAAGATTCTTTGGGAAGAGACGAATCCAATGATACCCAGTTTTACCTTCTCAGGTCAGTCATTGACCTTCCAGGTCAGGTCAAACTAAAAAATGTTGCTGTTTTGGGTCACCGTTGGATATCAAGTGCGCTGCTTATCAAATACCGAAGACGATGCTGTTTTCTGGTGCCAAGCCAGCTAGAACCTCTTTGTCACACTATCCGACCAGAATTTTGCTGCTGAGGTCATTTCAGGTCAAGTTAGGTCAAGGTCAATTATATGTGTTTGTATGTCTGTGTGTGTCTGTGTGTATACTGATGTGTGCACCGATTGTTTTTGGGTCCATATCACATGAAATCATGATCTGAGAAGCTTTTACCAAAAATGCAGTCAAAAAACTTCACAAAAAGTAAATTCAGCTTGCCTAAAACGCAATTATCTTAGATGACCTAGGTTGACCTTGACCCTGACCTTGACCCCTGTACATCGTCGAACAACATGTTCCATGATAGGTGGGAGGTAAGACTGGCAAAATAGGCCGAAATCAGGGTGTCAAAAGCTCACAAGGCCCATGGCAAACGCAAGATGTTGAGAATTGGCCATTTGGGTCATGACATGACCTGAAAAACAAGGTCATATCTCCAAAACCAAAAATCACAGAAACTTGAAATTTTCAGTGGACATCAAGAAAGGATAGACGAGCAGCTATACGAAAAATCAGCCTTCTAGCTCTAAAAATGTGGAGTGCAGAGCAAAAAGACTGCCTGGGGGGGGGGTGGCAACCCCCCCCCCATGTGCGGGCGAGGGTTAAGATTGGTTCAGAAACCTGGCCGTGATAAACAGTCTAAAATGTATCTGCAATTTGCCCGTTTTTACCCCCCTCTACCCCCTATTGACATTTTTTTAATTTTTATTTTTTAGAAATGTAGATCACGTTGAGCGAAATCGAATGCCGTTTGAATTTTGAAAATCGGCCCGTTAGATCTCGAGATATCAAGGGGGGGGGGGGTCGTAAACAGCCCCCCCCCTGCCACTAATAGGGGGTAGCCAGGAGCCTGCCACTAATAGGGTTAAGTCCGTGTGCCGCCGAATTTAGCGGCCGTGGAACTCGAAGTCATTGTTCAGTTCAGTTCAGTTCAGTTCATTGTATTTTTTCCATATGTAAACAAGAACAACGAACAAAACAATAGAGGATTGGCGCAAAAGCAAAAAGCTTAAATCAAAGGCGCCTCTCCAATTAAGTTAAACAAAGAACACATGACCAAACCAAAGTATCAGAAAGCGTCGACCCCGCCCGAAACCCGCCGAGCCAAAAAAGCAGACAGTACCCGGCCCCAGGCGACGGACGACTCCAATCGGGCCAGCTTGCGTCATAGTGTCATGTTTTGTGTTTTGTAATGTAGTGTAGTGTTATGTAAGCAGTGTGTTGCATTAATATCAATGGTACTTAAATGCACTAACTAAACAGTTATGTTGTATTGGTAAACCGATTTGTCTCTACAATAAATGTCTGAAGGTGATGGGTGATTTGTGTGCCTTGATGCTTGTTTAAGTCTTTTGCAAAGAGAAGGGTATCAAGTTTTAATTTCGCTGAGAAATTGTCAAAATTGGGAGTGATGATTCGAACTGCATTTATAAGTTTTACTCTTTGTGTATGGTAAAGTGGGCACCAGAGTATGAAGTGAGTTGTGTTCTCATCGTGATAACCGCAAGCACATACTGGGCTGGGTGTGTTGGGGTGTTGTATATTGAACAGGTGTGCCTTGAGAGTCGTCATGCCCACTCTCAATCGTGTGTGTAGTGTGTTACGCGTTTTGTTGCCGAAAGAAAAGAAAGTGGGTGGCTCTGGTGCCCCAAATCGCTGCCAGACTTGACGAGCAAAAGCGGAGCGGGATGAGGTGTTACGCAATGTGTCTGGGAGAGTATTCCAGAGTCTTATTGTCGAAGGAAAAAAGGCTCTATAGAAAGAAGTGAGATTGGTAGGGGGGAAAGTAAGAGATTGAGCATTGCGAAGTCTAAGTCCCGTGGCGTCTTGTCTGGTTTCTGTCAATATGTCTTTAATGTATGAAGGGAGAGGAGGATGATTGAAGTAAAGTCTGTGAAAGAATAGAAGCTTATGAATTAATCGTCTTGTCTCAAGTCGTTCCCATCCTAGTTCGGTAAGTAATGCGGTAGTTGGTGTTCGATAAAGCGTCCCTGTTACAAGTCTGGCACAGCGGTTCTGAAGCGTCTGGAGTCGGATGGCGTCAGTTGATGTCAAATGTCCGTCGTAAACAATATCACAATAGTCGAAATGAGGTGTTATATAGGTAGAGTAAATGTTGTTCAAGACTGGTCTAGGAAGAAGCTTAGCCACGGGATATATCGGTCCTAGGAGAATGTTAATTGTCCGAATGACGTTATTGATGTGTGCGCGAAAGTGAAGGTCCGTCGAGAGTGTCAGTCCGAGATGTTTATGACTTGTCACGGTCGGTATGTCCTGCCCGTCAAATGTGAGTGCTGGAGGACAGCTGTCTCGTCGGTTTGTAAATGTCTGTTGTAGTGTCTTTTTAGCGTTGAAGGTGATGGCCCAGTCAGTCCCATATCGTTTAATCTCGTCCAGGTCGTTCTGCAAGGAGCGTCTATGATCCTGACTGTCGTGGGGATGGGAAGAGTAAAGTGAAGTGTCGTCAGCGTAAAAGAGAGCGTCATTTTTGGTCTTGTTTGATAGATCGTTGAGGTAAATTAAGGCCAGAAGAGGTCCAAGCACCGAGCCCTGGGGGCAACCGGATAGTATTTTTTGGGATGATGATAGACTGTTTCCAACACGAACAACCTGTTCGCGATCTGTAAGGTAAGAGTTAAGCCAGGCTAGCAGAGAACCGGAAATATTGCACTCGATTTTGCATTTTAAAAGGAGTCCATCATGCCAAATTTTATCAAAATATTTCGAGATGTCAAGATAGATAGCTGTAAAGTTTTGACTTTTGTTTAGAGCAGAGTATAGCTGGTGAGTTAGATACAAGAGCTGAATTTGTGTACTATGGCCCGGACGATATCCACTTTGTTTTTCTGAAAGTAAGTTGTTTCCATTCAAATGAGAATATATCTTGGAAAAAAGGATTTTTTCGAGAATTTTAGAGAGATTGGGAAGAAGACTAATAGGACGATAGTTTGTTGGATCTGAGCTAGATCCCTTTTGCTTGAAGATTGGAGTGACACAGGCTTTTTTCCAAAGTGAGGGGAACCTTCCTAGTTGAAGTGATTTGTTAAAGAGTTTGGACAGAGGTTCAGCAAGTAAAAGTGCACACATTTTTAATAATTTGTTAGGAATTTTGTCCGGGCCTGTTGCCTTGTTGATGTCTAAGGAATTTAGAATTTTGAGAACTTCGGGCTCGGTGACTTGGACATCCGTTAGCGGAGGAATAGGGGGAACAGGAATAGGGATTTCAGGCATTTGCAAGTTGTGTGTGTCTAGTCGAGTCTGGGATGCAAAGTGGTCATTTAAGATTGTCGCTTTGTCAAAGTCGTCTGAGATTGGTATGCCGTCTTGATTTATAAGCGGTGGCATGCTACGATGAGTCCTTTTTCCGATAATACTGTTTAAAATTTTGTAATATGATCGTGGGTCCTTTTTATGGTCAAGAAGTTTGTCAATTTGGTTTTGTATGTGTCTATTTTTAAGTCTTTGGTTTGTCTCTGTGGTCTTGTTTCGCTGTCGTCTCCATCGTTCCCAGTCATCGTCCGTGTTACGTCTTTTTGCTATGTTGAAAAGCCTATTCCGCTTGCGTATTTCTCGTTTAAGTTCAATGGTAAGCCATGGTTTGTCGTGAGATTTTATTGTAATTTTCCGACTTGGAATGGCTGCTTTGGCTGCAGTTAATAGAGCGTCAGTCAAGTTATATGCTGCGTCGTCCAAGTCACAGTCCAAAAGTCTGTCCCAGTCAGTGTCCATCAAAAGTCGTGTCAGTTTGTCTGCGTCCATATGTCTGTAGTCCCATAGTTTAATGGAATATGTTACGCTGGAGGGGCGACTTATGTTATTGTTCGTTGCTTTGGTGGATGTTTGGGTAGAAACCTATGTTTTCAAGCGCAGTTTTATACTGTTCATTTAGCAATGGATAGTGGATAGTGATTTGTATTTGTCTGGTGCGGAAGTTGACACCGTGACTCAGTTCGGAAGGAAAATCTTGATTATTGTTTAGCGGCGCCGATAACTTCGGAAGCATTAAAATAAGAAATCATCATGGTTGTTAAGCTATTGCTAGCGTTGTCATTGCATTTTCAATAGCTGCACTAACAGCAATGACGCTGAAATTCCAATGATGCTTGACACTTGACGCCACGGATCAATGAATGTGCTGTGATAAAATTTAAAAAGGAGGATGCGAGTAGGTAAGGTGTATCGTTAGCTCGCGAATCTGGAAAGCAATTGGGAATCGTGACACGAACACGATTAGATCGGGCTATCATGGAGTCGGCTCTCAGAGTAAGGATGCAATGGGGATACGCGTCTGAATCAGCAACACTTTTCACATTGATCTTTGCATTATCATGGTAATGTCTGTCAACAAGTCACTTTACCATGCCGTGGGAAGAATCCTGTAGACCCTAGTATGTGGGTTTGATATTTTCAACGCCTTCTCAAGAAAATTAAACGGCTTAAATGGAAGACATCTTTGTGAGTAAAAACATAAACCCACATAGCCCAGTTTGACTCAGCTTGCCTGATGGGCGGAATGCTCTGGCTAGTTGCTACGTTATTTACGGCTATATTAATGCGATCGTGGTGTTAAAACGGTAGAGGCTTGTTTGGTGGGTTAACGGTGAAATTATAGAAATTCTCCATTCCCGCTTATTTTTGGCGGAAACGCTAGGCCAACATGAAAACCGAAGTGGCAATACCTAACTGACAACCCGACGGAAATCTGAACAGCAAACCATAGAAATCACTCAAACTGTTCCGTTCGCGCTGATTGAACGTCACCGTCGTGTGACAAGCGCACGTCATGATCCAGGCCGCTCATTCATTTAACGCACACAGCCGACTGCAAACCCATGTCCAGATGTCGTGACGACGCTGACGCAGTTTTTGCGGCCATTACTGTCGACTGGTGCAATCTTTTGGCCATCAGCTGGTCTGGAACCCGCACCCTGACCTGTCTTGAACCAGAGCTGCGTCGGCCAACCCACCACGCGCGGCGCGACTGGCCGTATAATTTTACAGCACGGGTCGCGATTACAACCCGCGTGTTCTCTTCCAGGGCACCCGAGTTCGGACCGCAGCCTGGCCAGCCCGGCCGGCCGGCACGCCCCGCCCACCGCGGACGGCAGCCAATCACCTGCGCCGGCCGACGGCGCGGGGCGGAGCCTGTCTGCCGCCGCCCGCTCGCCCCCGGCCGTACGCCGGCAGTCGCACGGGGCCGAGAAACCCGACGTGGTGCTGCGGACGCGTGCGGAGAGCGACGCGAAATTGCACGGCGATCGCGGGGCGACTGTGAGGACAGAGAAGAGTGTGCTACCGTCGGGAGTGACACCCGACGCAGTGCGAGGATCGCCGAACGTCTGCAGTGAACGTGTGTCAAGCGGTGTGTCGGCAAACGGCGGGCCGCCGCCGCCGCGGCCGCTATTCAGGCCCTACTGTGATAATGTGGTGAGCCGAACTCGAGACGGTGCGACCGTCCAGCCGAAACGAAACGAGCGGGAAACCGACGAAAAGTGTGGAGAGAGACGATCCAAGTCGCCCCAGCGGTCTGCGAAAGGTGAGTTTTGGGGGATGTCACCCACATACCCACCAACCTGACCAGCGTTATGGCCCCTATCGCGTCAGCCCCACCTACCCACCCGACCCACGCACACTTCCGCCACTTGTATGCGTGTCCCCCACGTGTGTGCGTACTGCGTGAGGCGTATTTTGCCTGCGGCATTATCAGTCGGTCGTTGACACCACCCCCTCTCTCCTCCTCCCTCCCTCTCTCCCTCCCCCGCCGCCGCCGCCGCCGCCGCCGATGCGCCTCCAGCCACGCACCGCCGCCGCCGCCGCCGCCGCCGCGACCCGCGCGGGCGGCGCGGCGGCGGGCGGACAAAGCGAGTCTCGGAGCCGCCGGGGAGAGCTCGAGATCGGTACACCGGAGGCCACGAACTGTGTTCGCGGGAGATGTTTACGTGACGGGTTCGCTCGGGAAGGGTTGAACGTGTTTGCGGAGGGTAAATGGGACCAGGTAGTGGGGTAGGGAGGTAGGGAGGGATTTGGGCCATGGGTGGAGTTTGCGAGGCCAGGACCTCGTTTCTTAAAGCGAGTCCGTAACTTACGCCAGTTTTTGGGCTTGTATTGCAAGAGCATGTGAAGCGATAAATTTATTTCCCCTTCTCCCTTTTGTTCTTGCTTGCAAGATAAATAAATTAAACGATTCAAGCTATCGTCATCGCTTCACATGCACTTGCAATACAATACCAAAAACCGGCGTAAGTTACAGACTCGCTTTATGATACGAGGCCCAGCCCAGGTGGTGAGGCGACGGTCGACCATGGGCCGACGGTCGAGCCTAGAGAACGAACGAGATTAGGGTGGACGTAAATTGAGATTGAATATGGCAATGTCAAATTGGATCACAATTTATTGTGATTTTAGACTCAAACTGGAAATGGTCACTGGTCATTTCACGCATTACTGACAAAACAACCCCCGAAGTTGAAAAGTGGATTTTGTATGGATTGGGTGAAACGTGCAGACTAAAGACGCTGAACATATTTTTGTTTGAAGGCAGTTTTTGCGTGCGTAAGTCCCTTGTCGCTCACAGATGCCAATGCCATTTTCCGAGCTCAGCCATTATCATTTGTGTATAGCACTGGAGAAACGACTCTTGCCTAGATCGGAGAATTAGTTTTTTTGGAGGGGAGGGGGAGGGGAAGTAGCCATGAAGAATGAGATGGTATGCGCAAGCGCCGAGCGGTATGAATTGCAGAGCTGTAGTGGCCACTAGACATCATGAAGTTCGGACGGTAGTGGCCTTTCCAAAAGACCTGTGTCATACCAGACAACCGCCTTCCTGGGACAACCGCCTGCAAAGCGTCCCGCCTTTTGGCGTGATTATATTATGTTTCGATAGCTTGAATGCTTCAAATGTTTGAGTTTTGATGAATATAAAAGATATTAAAGCTCACTGTAAATCTAAAATATCAGAGCACATACAAGTTACATGTTTTCAGCTAATATATTCGTTTTCATCGATGATATAAGACTTGGAACTCCTGTGACCAGTTACTGCAGTACCTGTTTTATTTGGCAATATTAATCAGTTCTCTGGAATCAGCGTCAATGCCTGTTATTATTCACTGAAACTAGCGTAATAGTCTATCCATTCCATGCTTACGTCATGTGTGACGCTGTTGAAGCTGGTTCCCTATCTGAAATTCATATAGATGTGATGCAACATTTATATTCATCTGGAAAGTATTCCCAATAGGATTCAGCAACGAATCTTAGAAGCTGCCTGGGGCTACAGTAATTATTTTCCACAGACTGTTTTTTTAGAATAATATTTCCATAGCCGGACCTAAGATTTCCCTTATTTACATAGCTACCTAAGAATAGCCTGGACACAATGCTAGTGTGCAAAACTTCAATTCAAGCCTAGAGGCACACCAGCATTGTTACGCTACCTGGAAAGGTAGAATAGAGATTTCATGGTAGGAGTGAAAATAAGCGTGCATGTGTTACATAAGGTTGTAAGTTTATGGCGAGTTTCCTCCCTTACCCAGCGGACTGCGCACTTGGTGTTATTACTGTTTCGCGATGTGACGTAGGTAAGATAGTAGTTCATACTTTTACCTGCATCATTTAAGCTTTTCACTCGTTTTGTAACGATTATGGCATTTGTGATATCGAAAGTCTTCAGTAATTTTTTTATGGCCAACGTGCGATTCTGATTTGCGGTCATATGCACCGCTGCAAAACAGCGATGATGTTGCAAAATTTCATGAATTTTACTGAAACTAAGTGGACCACAAGGAGTAAAACACTACCGCCCTGCTACAATGGGCATGTAAAATAAACACACTGTTGCACCACCGATATAAGTCATTTGCGACTTGTGTGCCTAAAGAGACGTGAATTGCCAGCAGTGGTTAGCTATGACGCGCAGTACGCACCAAGGAAATTGTGCTTTCCCGGGAGCTGTGCATTGTATGGTAGCTTTGAGTTCCGTCAAAAGCTTCACACTGGGTAAGAAACGATATGTTTATCCATTCTATCGCAAGCCTGACGTAAACTACATCCTACCCATTGAAACAATCAGAAGCCATTGCCCATCCCCGTCAAGTAGAATGAACTGGACAGTGGAAATCGAGAATGGCTTTAAGTCTCGTCTCCAGTTTGAGATGATTGCATATGTCTAGCCTCTAGCAAATCTTCAACCTTTGACTTGGTTTAGCTTGAGCAGGGATCGGAACTCAACGACAAGTTTCGATTCTCTATCGTGCTGCGGATCTTTGCACTCCGAGACTTGACGCACTTTACAGTGAATCGTGGACCGAAATGTTCTACAATATGCCATTGTTGTATAGACTAGAATACATTTTTAAGCTTTGACTCACTCTAGAGTGAAATATGAAGGAATACTTCATTTTCGAATCTATGAGTAATGAGAGCGTCGACTGCGAGGGCACGCATGTCCGCTTTTCGATGCGTTCGCTTGCGTGAACAGAGAGTTGGAAATATCTGCCCGATATCAGAGCACACCTGCGGTAAAGCTGTCAGCAATCAGTATGGCTACCAACTGTTCACACATGGCCACGCATAGATTCTGGCCCGAAATATAAGCAGAGCACACACAGGACCACAGTGGCTCTACCACAATGTCTCTGGCAATCAGAAACATTTTAGCGGGGAAGTTTTCCGACAAACAATGTAGGCGTAGACCATATGAGGTCGTTCAAATAACATGAAATGGCGAGCAAATTTAAGACGAGCTTCCCCTGCAATCTGCATTAGATTTCCATATTCGTTCACTTCACCCGTGAGCGCAGTTCGAACACAGTCCGAGCGGACGTGAGTTCCTCAGTGAGCTTATGTGAGTTCTCAGTGAGCGGACGTGAGTTTCTCACCGATGCCGAGTCACCGGCGTCGTCGTCTGCCCGTGCTGTCTGCTCGCTGTAAACCAACGCCGAGATCGTTTTTGCGTCTGCAGGCGCTCCGGTCACGCGGTGTGCACTGCAATGGCACTGCAGTGGTGCCATATTTCGGTGTTGTTTGCGCCGCGGACGCTCCAGGCGCTCGGTGTCGTCCCACCACCGCTGACAGTGCACGAGACGCCCGTGTCCGATACCGACCTGTGACGTCATCAGTGACGTCATCAGGACACGCAGTGACGTCAGAGGCAGTGTCAAGAACGGGTTCTGTGAGGGAGTGATAAGAGTTGGTGAGGATGGGGGTTTTGTTGTCATTATAGACCGCCCTGGGTTCGTTGGCGTTTTGCCGAAGAAGATAGCTTTTTATGTGGAGAGATACGCCATTATCGATTCTGATAGATATATCCGGCTATTGTCCTTGGTTTAATTGTTCTAAATCTTAGGAGAAGGTTAAAGTTAAGCCTTTCGGTTTATGTGTCACACCAAACTAGAAAAAAATGCTTGCTCACGCCTCATCTTTCGTCTCCCTCTCCCTCTCCCTCTCCCCCTCTCTCTCTCTCTCTCTCTCTCTCTCTCTCTCTCTCTCTCCCAGTGTTCTGTATTTCTCTCCACTGTGGCATTTTCTGGTCTCATGCTGTGACCTTATGACGGCAGAAATAGTCGCAGATATCATTTTTCCTGTCTCATATCGTCACCATAATCACAATAGCGTTCTTTCATGGCCGAAAATAGCGCTGTTCGGGTGCGGTCTGTCTACAATGCTGACGTTAGAAACAATCAAAATTTAACAACGAAAAGAAAAAAGAAGAAGAAGCTGAACCATGGTGAACATAAACGAATAGTCATTGGATATAAATCCTTAGTATCTTGAATGTTGCAGGCTCAAATCACTCGTTCAACGATTCGGATTATGTTGAAAACGGAGACTTTTCCATCCTTGATATGATCTGTTCACACCGCCTGTCTATCGTAACCATGGATCTAGCATCTACTTCTAATTCCACAGCGTGGATCTTTGACAGGAGACTCTCCATAAGTGTTAGATGTGATTGTGTGCTTGCGATGACCGTACGGCGTACATAGTAGGTCATCGTTATACACGAGCTCACGCTCACGCGGCTGTTCCTCGCGTCCCGATTGCCACTTCCGGTCCCCACTTCCGGTGGCCACTTCCGGACAGCTGACCACGTCATTCATTGGGAGTCGGCGGCTTTGAGCGTTGCTATGTAAGCTTCTTACTAGAAGCTTCCTTGGAATTAGTTACTGATGGCAAGTTACATATTGTCCAGTGCTTCCACAGTTGTTTTGAGTAAGAACGTTGGAAAAAAGGATTTGTCTGCTGGAGCTGGTGCGCCTTTCTAAACACAAACGAGATGGAATATTATAACATCAGCGATAAAGGTAGCACCTCATATTTGACATGAGCAGAAGCTAAAATATCAGTTGTAGGCTCCGTCTGGCATCCGAGTCAGTACAGATTGTACTCTATCAGCTCAGAAACAGAGTTTATTGAGAATGGAGAGCCCATCGGAAACAGAGTCCAACGTGATTCAGAGTCCACTGGGTACAAGAGTCCGACCGGCAGTCGTGGATCCAATGGAATCTGATTCTATCAGAAGCCAGGATCCACAGGCAATTCCAGCCAGTCCGCCCAGCCTGTTAGTCCCTCCGAGACGACAGTGTCCGGCTCAGTTCTTCTTCGCGTCATCAGTGTTATGCGCTGGTGCTGTCTTCTGGCGGCCTGTTGACTTTTCGGGGACACACTGACACACACGCTCAGACACACAAACACTGGAGATAGGGTATCTGTTGTGTCCGATAGTGGCGCGGGGTCATGGTCCCGCTGGACTGGGTCGTCTGTGCCGTGAGGGATGAGAAAATGTTGACGATGAGTTGGGGAAAGGAAGAACGCTGGCAGATGCTAGCTAGCTTCAAGGAAATACGGTTGGCAACGTGCGCTCGTATGCATACGGGGATGGACGTATCCTGAATCCTTCGTGAAAGTGGTAGATTGATAGCATTTACAGCGCCATTGGAACTATGTTCCTCTGTTTCGTAGTAAAACCGGTTGATTAAAAAGCGTGATCATAAAACAGAGGGCTCGATTCGTGTAACAAACTGTTCTAATCGCCCCCGCCCGCTCGCTACCACTGCGCCGTCCGCCCGCCGCCCGCCCGTCAGCCGCCGCCGCCGCCCGCACGTGAGGTCGCCCGCCGCCGCCGCCGCCGCCGCGGCACATGCTTTCACCCCACCGCTCGGAGCTCCTCCCTCCCCTCCCCTCCTCACCCCTCCCCTCCGACCGCCTCCGACTGCCGCCCCACCTGCACGGCGGCGGCGGCGGCGGCGGCGGCGGCGGAGACTTTTAAATCAGACTGTGCAATGGCGAGTGTCATATGAGTCTGTGTGTTCCCTTGAGATTTTCGCCACTATTTCTCAAAGAATTAGCTGTGTATTTTTTACTGTTCCATTACCTACCTCAACGACAAGCCCCGCCTCCTGCATCTGCCGCAAAGGCACTAATGAGATTAATTGTTGAAATAAATTAGCCGTGACGTATAATGAAGTGAAATGCAATTAAAATGTTGATTAATTTGTGGCTTGATAGATAAACTGGCTTTTTATACCGAGTCGTGCTTGTTTCATGCAGATGACCAGGGGTGGATTATACATTGGTTGAGGTTGAAGTCCGATGTTGCAAGCGAATTTTGTCTTGTGTTTTGGAGCTGTCGAACGTTGAGCCTTTTCTGCAGACTTAATGATTTGATGACATTTAAATTGTTGAGTTTGCATTAAAACAAAAAGACGGTTTGGTCTTTGAGCCTTCACGGCCTTCTTTATTTAGTCATTCGCTTGTTAATTTTCGAGCGACCTTTACTCATGAAGGGTGCAACTGAATTGCATATAGGTACTGATGTTTTGTGTTATTTGATTTAAGAAACGGTGGTGCCGCTTAATTCTGCATCACAGTTTTATCCTTTTCCATGGCACTGGCATTGTTTCGCCTAAAGTGCCTGGACGAGACGGCAATTAACAAATGGCACAGCGAAACTGTTCCTGCAATTTTCATCGTTTCATTGTTAAGATATGCTGAGTAATCTGCGCTGTCCTTGCAGGACGCGTTTTAGCGACTATGACTATATTGAATCGTATGTGAGAAGTTTCTGGTAAATCTCTAAAATCAAGGTTCATTCTAGTCAGGAAGAGCTGTAGCCCGTGGGACATAGCAGCAGTTCAAGTGATGTGTAGGCAGCAGCGAGGCTACATTTCAATGTGAATGGTTGATTCGCTCATTACTTAAGACTGTCATTTCCGAAAATGAAAAGCTAGTACCGTAGACGCACTGCTCCAAGCTGTGTACCATTCGCAACTTCAGTGGTTTAGAAGTGAGGGACTGTGGCTTGCTTACGGTTTAGGTCTATCTACACCATATCATAACCTCCGGACTGAGTATAACTTACTGGACTCGTCTGTAAATACTCATGCCCTTTAGACGAGCGTTCTTTCAAATGCCACGCGTCTGGCGCGTAGTGCATAAGTACGAGCTTAGCAAGCAAATATCTAAGCTGAGCTCCAAGCTCTCTGTGTTTCGTAGAATCCTCGTGACCGGAGCGGGTAATGAGACTCCCCATGCTGAAAGCCTGGTGGCCTCTCTCCCTCCCTACACCTGTGAGGGTCTTACACCGGGCTCCTTGATGCCTATATGTGGTCTTTTCATACGGGAAGCCTTTGTGGACTGTGCAGCTGCTGGCGCCCAAATGATGTGCGGGGCTCGAGGATGGACTTCTCGCTGGTCAGGTCGTCCGAGTTGGACCAGGATCGATTTTGCATCGCGTCCTCGAAAAGCCCCTCGAGTTTCATCTCAGTATACTTTTTAATGTAAGCTGTATAGAATGAAAATGGTCTGTAATTGATGAATTGTGTGAGGCTACGGAGGATTGGTCGGGTATTTGGTTTTGGCTATAGTGCCCGGAGGATGGCTTTGGTTATAAACCTTCTGGTGCAGCCTCCATTTATTGTAGCTTTCAGTCTTAACTATACACCTCTCCGTAAGCGACTGGCTCAGTCAGTGCCTTTGATCACGTTCCATACACTATTTGCTACCGAGTCCCCTGTTTCTCTTTCTTTCGCCGCGGCTTCTCTCTCCCTCTGTGAACAACAGGAACTATTCACCTATACCCCAGCTGGCTTCCACTCCCCCCTATCCCACCTATTCCCCCCCCCCTACACGCACATCAGCTGACGCACAGCCGACGCACGTGCGCCATTGATTTCGCGACCGTCTCTGGCATCGATTGGCGACGGCAATTTCGGCGGCAGAGGGGAGGGTGGAGTGTGCGTGCCATGCGTTGGATGGCTTCGCCCAGCTGCATGAAATAACAATGGTGGCAGGACTGGACCGACCAGAGTGTGGTTATTTGGTATAAGTTACTAGTGCGGCACGGAAATGGCAGGAAAGAGCGGGATAATTAGGGCTGAGTGAAGTAGGTTTCATTTTATTGAACAGAGCAGGCGTAGATGTATTCAGAGGCACTCAGCTGGCGATGTTGTAAAGCTTGCTAGGTGAGGAGCGGCGGAAATCCTGGAACGGGTTTCCATGCAAGGTCAGATTTATTCTAGATCATTCGTTGAGGGGACGGACACAAAGAGCAAGCTCAGTTTTATGTTACGTCTCATTTCAAGCTGATTCAAAGTCGGCATTATTAGTTTTTTGCTTTAAGTACCTACCGCGAATATATATCTTTATATCGTTGAGGGGACGGACGCGAAGAGGGAGCTCAGTTTTATGTTACGTCTCATTTCAAGCTGATTCAAAGTCGGCATTATTAGTTTTTTGCTTTAAGTACCTACCGCGAATATAAGGTTGTTGGGGTCCTAAGTAATAAGTGGTGCTGAAATCGTAACATATTTTTTTCTGATGTATCTAAATTTGGGGCTTACCGCATACCTGACAAATGATTATGATGGCATGTCATGACTAATGACTATGACTGTGAGCCAACTTCCGATGCCCAGTTCTTCTTCCAACCATGCCCTCTGCTGAAGTATCAGTGTCGACGCACTCGTCCACCACCTGCAGTCTCACTGAGTAGCTGCTCGTGCCGTTCCCTTTACATATACCCTCCGATCGGCGACTCAGCTGTTTCCATCCCAGCTCTCTGCGCGGATTGATCCACGGCCAGCTCGAGGGAGCTGAGAGCCCCTCGCGCGCGAGATGAAAATCCCCTTATTCTCCCCCACGCCTGATCCTTTCTCCCCTCCCCCCGGACTCCCTCGCCCAGTCTATGCATCGGTGATGAACGATTGGGGAAGGTTGTTGCTGTCGAGGTGTGGTCTGCGACAGAAGCAAGTCAGGTGTGACGCTTTTGACCATTAGCTGTGGTAGAAAGTTGAACCTGTAGGTGAGAAGTCTCGTTAGAGAATGGATTGTACCGCGACATTTAGATAAAATGCAAGATGCGTTAGATGCACTGTGCAAATGCAAAAGAGACGCAGACTTCCAGCATTTAACGCTGTCTATTCACGAATGTCCATTGCCTAGAAATAAGAGCTAAATACGGTACGTCCACTCGATGTTTCCTCTGCACCACCACCGTCACCGCCGCCATCCTTAGCCTCACTGTCAGACACTGCTGCCGCCGCCGCCGTCATGTTCCGTCGGTCTAGCAAGGTTGGAGATCGCAGCGCGCGCTGGTGGGCTGGCGGCGGGTGGCGGCGGCGGCGGCGGCGGCGGTGGAGGCGGCGGCGGTGGCGGCGGAGCTGGAAGCACTACACGATTCCTAGAAGTGGTCAAGTGCACACTGTGCTCAGGGCAAGCGCCGCGCGGGGTCGAATGGATGGGAAAGGGAAAGGGAGGGGATGGGCTGATGGTTGATTTATTGGTTCTGACGTCCGCCGATTTAGCGTGACATTTTCCGTGATATCGCTAGTTTGATTATTCCGCTGGCTTGCTTGCCTTATTCGATACGTTTAGCGAATGCTGCCCTGTGTTCTGTTATGACACACGGAATTCCTGTTCCCATACATTTCATACCTTTCTGTTCCTTTTGTATATGTGTTTGAAGGGTATGCGCAATTTGCGCATTGCGCATTGTGCATTCTCATTAATGTGAAGTTTGTTGACTTCCAAAAGAACAATTAAAAAAGAGAGGATCATTAAAAAGCTGCAGACCATCATTTCCAATGGTCTACTGTCCCGCTCGGTTGAAGTTCAATGGTTTCGTAGAAGGGCTCCTGCATAGCTCGGTCTTATAATTGGGTGATATAATGCACTTCCTGAGCGAACACTTCGCGGTATTCTCGTAACGACCACTGAGCGTGAAATGTGACGTGATGTGGGCCAAACGTATGAAACATTGAAAGCTGCTCAGTGCGATTGCAAAGGAAAAGGCAAGGAACAGATCACGCTTCAGAAATGGAGCTTCGATGCCATTTTCTGTTGTTGTCTGCCTTGCAAAGTGGTGTTCATTGTCTGCCAATAGTTGCCATTAAAATCAAGAGCAGTGAACATTGTAACATGTGCAATGCTCGTTGTGTCTGAATTTCTGCTTGATTTTAACTTGCAAGTGCTTGGAAGAAAGGACAGAAGACCACATATTGACGACCTCATTTGATTTTGATATGAAAATAACTTGACAACCTGGGTTGTTGATAAATGATCGTGCTTGCGATCTACATTTCTTCTTCACTGCCAGATCTATATTATGATTTATAAGTTGTCCGTGCGTGCGTGCGTGCGTGCCTGCGACTGTCATGCCTTATGTGTCTTATTGCGCCTGAAAGGCGCCGCGTATCGACGTGAAATTTGGCATGCCGAATCGGTGGGTTGATGTCACCTCTGTATTAAAATTTGGGACGGATTGGCCCAGGGGTGCGCCGTCAGCACGCGCTCGCGTGCGCCATAGGGTTAACACGGGAAACGGTCAAAACGAACATCGGACGAAAACCGGCCTGCGGTGCCCGCTTCCCGGCTGTATAAATCGGCAACGGGTGGGCGCAGCAAAAAGCGGTTGTCACCACTGGATAGAGGAGAGATGGAACTAGCGTATCGATATGGTTTCATAGCATAGCACGCGCCACGTGCAAGACAGCACCCCCAGTTGCGAAAAAATGACCGATTTCGTGCATTGTGACGGGAAAATCGATGCCGCTGGAAAACGGCTTGACGGAATGAAATCGATGTTGTATCATTTTGCAGGCAAATGTACGTGTAATCAGAGAATAGCAAACAAAAAGTGATGATCCGTACCATTTCTTTAATAATGAAAAATTAATTTGAAAATTTGATTCGGGCGGAGCGCGATGTCCTTCACAACATCAAAACGTATTTGAAACGCTGATCAATCGCTATGAAACCTACATATTCGGAATGAACATTCTTTTCTGACCAATTTCCACCCAAAACATTATCGAAAAGTCAATAAACTTTTGTGATTAAATGACTCAAACATACGACCGTGTTTGGTTAACGTTACGCGTATTTTTCGACAAAATCCGATCGATGGCTTATGGCCGGCAGGCCATTCAACTTTTGACAATAGCCATCAAAGCATGGGCTGCAATGCACCGCCCGCCAAGGGGAATTCCAAACACTGAAAATAAGCGCCTACCAGTAAACAGCACATTATTGTACTAGGAATAACTCAGCTGCTACTGGGCCGATTGCGCTGAAACTTTGACTGTGGGTGGATGGGGCACTCATCTGGCGATGCATGGTCATGTGTCGCAGGTGGGGTGGACCGACTGCACGTGCGCACGTGAGGGGTCCGCTTCTACATCTCAAGAACGGCTGGGCCGATTTCGCTCAAATTTTGTACACTGTTGGGGACAATTTAGAAAGGTGGCTGGCACAAGTCATCTGGAGTCTCAGCTAGCGCGTGCGCACGTGCAGTGGGCCAGTTTTATATCTCAAGAACGGCTGGGCCGATTGCGCTCAAATTTGGTGCGTTACTTTAATCGAGTATGAGAAGGGTAACTATGTGTAGGTTATTAGTAAGGTAGGGTATGGGTAGGTTAGGGTAGGGTAGTCTGGGTTTGAGTTCGATAAAGGAAAACCATAAAAAAGGCTCTAACAACCCGCAACCAGGTTACCAGCATTAGCATACCGTGCCGTTCAAACAAATATCCAACTCCGACGAAATAAGACAAATAAAAATCATAACTTCCCACACCTAAACTAATGCCCCCTCAAACGCATCTACCAAAACGCACAGTTATAGCGCAAAACATGCCATCTAGTAATCTCTGAATTTTGACTGTCGCCACCGCCGAAGTCCATATTGCTTTCCAAGCCACCCAGAAGCCGTGCTAGAACTGAAGGCCTATTCTGCGCTGCCGTGGCCGATCCTGCCGTCATTATAGTGTCTGCGGTAGCCGCAGGCAGCATGACGTGATTTCTGGAACACCTCACCAGCGGAACCATAACCCAGAAGCTGTGGTTACCTGCGTTCAACGTTCGGAGTTCTGTGCTTGGCTCAGTAGCAGTAGTGGCATTGGGTGGGGTTGGAGGGGCATTTAGTAAGCTCAGGAACCCTCTGATTAGCTTGGTAAGTTGTGTTATATTCTATTTCCTGATCGGCGTAGTGAGTGTTCGACGATTGACTGTGTGTCTGAGTGACCACGCTTGTCACTGACTCATTCCAATGGCTCATTACTTCCCGAGTTTCCTAGTTACTGTGTTACTATCGCGGTGACTTTTTGGAAGGTTTAATATATGGCTGTTACTGGCTTAGTTGTCCTATTGACAGTCGTTCAGTGATCCTTAGCCGACACAATGGCGACGTTTGTTCTGAATTGCCCATGAATTGATATAAAAACCTACGTTGCATTGCAATTTAGTAATTAGTTTTGATTATGGAGTCATGGCGCCATATTAAACAACGCAGGACCATTCATTAGACATGGTATACATGCATGGGCCTATAATGTCTGCTAGAAAGATGAACGCTCTAACATGCATCATTTTTCTCGTTAGCTGGACAATCAGTAATTATTAATTTAGCAATGAAACACTTGTGATTGATGAGGATATGTGGATGCAGCATTCCACCTTTTCATGCCTACTCGAGTCTCCTTGGTCTTCCTGACTATTATCTCAATGTCCATTTCTGTCGTGCTTAGCTTTGGGATCCCTTGCAACGCCATTGTCCTCCCATTACGAGCTATTACGTCGGCTGGTGGAATGGCTATTTGGTCTGCATTCCGCTTATACTTTTGCCAAATTGTCAGGGAACTCAGATTTGTTTGTTTTTCAATAGAAAACACAATTCTAAAGAATAGTGTTTTAACTATTGACAACAAACCTTCGGCTATTTTCGCTGTTCCCTGATTGATTAACGAGTGCGGGGCATTCTTTTTTTTCGTCATATCTCTTAGATGGTTAGCAAACATGGTTTACAAACTGTATGACCAACTGATAGTTGAAGCAATAACGAATTCTGATATGTATGACACGCTTTTGCTGCGAATTATGCGAGGATAAAAAACGGTTCAATGTTCATGACTTGTCCTTACCACCGGGTCCTCCCATGCCTCCGCCGCGCCGGTCTCCGCCACTGGCTTCTCCTCATGTCGTGTTTGAGAAGTTCTCTAAATTTATAGCGCTGATGCCATTCCACGTCTTCAGTTTTGTATGTAAATCGGAACGGCCTCGCCTTTTCTTCTCCACTGGTCCTGTGATATTCCCCTTCCCTTCCTGTCCTTTGCTATTCCCAAGGGACCCTTCTGCCCTATCTTATTCTCAAGGCACCTGCCTTAGTTTCCCCTCCTATTCCTAAGGCACCCTCGCGTCCCATTCCCCTCACCATCCCATGCGCTCACCGTCCTCCCCGCCGCCCAGCAGACCCCATGCGGCGCGGCGGCCGGCCCCGTCCGTGCGTCCCCCACTTGTTTACCGGAGAACCGGCCTGTCGTCCCCACCGCCGACTCCCAGACAAACGTCACTCGATAATCGGACACGCTGCCGCCGCCGCCCAGCACAGCCACCACTCTGATTGTCGACGAGGATTCGATAATCGGACACACCGGCGGCGGCGGGTGTGTCTGGAGCAGAGCGGTCCCAGACGAGAGAGAGCGCGACGGGAGCGGGATGAATGGGGTAGAGGAGAGGAGTGGGAGGAAGGTGAGGGAGAGGACTAGAGGACGCTGGACATGGGACATGGCACAACGGGTCAGTGGATGCTGGATAGTGGAAAACATACTTAAAGGAGAGACGATGAAAATTAGATGTTTTAGGTTTTAAGTAGAAGGGAGGAAAGTGAAGTAGAGGAACAGAGATTAAATGGAGTATGGATCTTATGCTTCAGGCATAGGCATGAGAAAATCCAGCATATTCAAGTGGCCAAATGCAGAGTGGAGGGGAGCAGGAACAGAGAAAAGAGTGGTGGGAGCGCCACAGCACGGCCGAACCGGCCGTGGCCGCGTCTCCCGTCCTTTCCAAACTTCTTGCTGGCGGGCCGGCGTGCCAATTACCGTGTATTATGGTCGTCTGCCGGGATCTGAGCGGCCCGCCGCCGCCGGCTCACGAACAATGAGCCGGCCGGGCGGCTCGGGGCACCGCCGCCGCCGCCGGCCACGGGCGGAGTCAGGTGGGGTAGTTTGGAGGGTCTACATCGAGTTGACTTTGGCACAAATATGATTCTCAATTGTGGTAGGTAGTTGCTATTTGCTAAGTAAGGAAGTCCGGTGGAGTGTATTATATGAACGTGGTCTTACCCCGTCGTCTGTGTCCCTGTGTGCGCCTCTGCAGCCCCGTATCGCCGTCCCATTCGCTAGCGTCGGGAGCCGCCGCCGCCGCCGGGGAGGGGATGGGGGAGGGGAGGTCCTGCCCCGCCGCCACGCGTGCTGCCCACGGCGCCCCGGGCGGCGGTTCCATTTAATCCGGCTCGAGGGCGGTTTGGCCCAGTCGTGTGCGGTATTGTGTGCACTGTGCACCGTGGTGCACTGTGCACTGGTAGACTAACGCCCGGGTGACTTTCTCTTCGTCTCGTAACCGAGCTTGTGCAAGATTCGTGAATTGGGGAAGGAAGGGAGGAGCAACCGTGGGAAGAGCGATATCTAGGGAGGATTTAGACAGTTAAAATGTTAGGCAGAATAGACAGAATCAGTAATTAGGACAGCCAGGAATGTTAATCGCTTGGACAATTAATTAACGTACATTACTGGTTTTAATTACGGAAACGATGGTGCCTGGTGAGTTGTGGCAATGTGGTTTTGACTGTCTTTGATAGCCAGATATCAAGAACTATGCATGTTGGATGATGGGTAATCGCTTACCTTTCTTCTCGCGTCTTCTTCATTGTCTGCCTCTTTAGGATTGGCATTGACTAAGTTTGACGGCTTTTCTCCGCCTAAGCATAGTTCTCCTGACATTCGGAAACATCAATTTTATATTATGTATTACTCGTTTGCCTTTATTTTTGCCTACTTCGAATTTCGCGCATGTGGGCTTCTGAGCCACATGCGCTCAAAATATCAGCGTTTGCATGGCATTTCAGACGTCACCAATGACACTGACCGAAGTCCTCCATATTTAAGTTATTGCCAGTAAACTGCTGGGAACATTTCATGACCTGCGATGACTTCAGGGGCACACAGAGGGATCACGGTGACTGGGGCAAATTTTCCGATTCAGTATGAGAGTATTTAGAACGACGTTCGTCCAAAAGAGGTGCATTTCAATTTTCTCTAATTAAAATGGAGAAAATTGACCTGACCTTAGGTCACACATCCAAATTTCGAGATATTGATTTTGTACTTCCTGTTACCCTTATTAAAGGGACTATCCCACCTTCTAAAATGTTGTTAAAACCAGTTAAATTGTGCCCGACTTTATAGATTGGATGACCAGGAACACGGTTCTGGCATTTATTTTTCATTAAACATCTTAGGCTTCCCATATTCCAAACACAAACTTTCAAATATGTGACGTCACAGCCCAAAATTACCTCCTTCCCCAGGCCACATTACTGTCATAAAGCTGATTCTTTTTACTCTGTAGGCACCACAACAAAGTTCAGACCAATTTTTAAGCGATTTTTCAACTAACAAACCCATTTAAATCAGAATGACTAAACGAGGTGACGTCACACTAACGGTCGCTCCATGTTGAAGATAGGGCCTTGTACAAGGCCCATTTTCAAATGAAGGGAACGAATTTCTTCAACACCAAGAGGCCGCGGGGGTTGCAACCTAGATAGATAGTGGTTTCTGAACCTCGCCGCAAACTTGGCTATCTCAACTCAAACCCCATGTTAAAGGTTGGATAGTCCCTTTAAAGGAAAAGGGCCACCTTTAACATGGGGATTGAAACTGAGATAGCCATCTTGTAGCCCGTGTCCGAAAACCCATCTGTCGACCTCCTTACGGCCGATTTCGGCCTCCATTCGTAGTTATCGGCAATTTTAAAAGAAAATACGCCAGGAATGCGTCCTTATCCCAGGAATGCGTTCTTATCCGACAATACAGCCACCCGCGGCGAGGCTTTGGTTTTTTACCAATCAGCTCCAACTAGCTCAGCTTTAACCAATCAGCTTATCTGACACAATCCGACGAGTCTGTCTTCTGAACGCTGATTGGCTTGAGTGTGACGTCATCGCTATGCCATCATACAGTAGGTGCCGTAGAGAGTATCAACATAGTACCAATATGTTAAATAGTTTTAAATACTTTTTCGCGAATTGTGCACTTCTGGCACCAGTTTTAAAAAGAAAATGAAAAATAATAATGTCAAAATGAAAAATTTTATCAAATACAGAAAAATTTATCAAATACAGAATAATGAACTTCAACAGACGGACGAATTTGCAGACAGCACAGAGGGTGGCACTCCATGGAGCATGGCAAAACGGACATTCCCGTGATTAAAGATTCACGCTCTGAAACGGCTCGTCACGAAGTTGCCGGACCAGAAAACACGCGAAACGTCTGGAACGTGTGACGTGACTAGAACGATTTATATTACGCATTCACGTGGAGTTTCCAGGCGGATGCTATTGAAACGTCCTATGCTATTGCAGTGCTGTTTCAATTCATCTTCTACCACAAAAATTTGAACGTTACGCATACGATGAGCCTTATTATAGCTTGCTCTCTATCTTTTGCGTTGTCAAAAGTTTGCATGGAAGTTGGAACTGATGTAAAGGTGCATGAAACCCACGGCCATGTTTGGCGTGGCAAGACTTGAGAGAAACCGTCAGCCTTTTCCGTGAACACCGCATTATGAACAGGTTTCGTAACGCCATACCTCTTCTGTTTATTTTGGACGGTTGTGGTGGGTGTCTCATGGCCTTGGTTGCAAGTCACTAATTCCCTAAATGCTTCACCCGCGCCTTTGCAATTTTCCTCCTTATCTTGAATCTTTCTTTCCTCCCCTTTCCCTTTCATCTTCCTCCCTCACTCCCCTCAGCCCAAAGTTACGTTCTCATCATGCGTTGCATGCCGCGGCGGACCACCCCTTATTACGTCATAGCTCGCCGGTGACGTCATTCCTGTCTATGCCGTCACGGCACAAGTGTCCCTCCCTATCCGCACGGTCCTTCAGAAGCGTGTGCGGTGTGCACCAAAAGTGCACAGAGCCCACGAGCCGCTCCGTGCGTGCCAGCGGGTCGTGCACACGTGCACAGTGCACGCCGCTATGGCCCGCCTGTGCACAGTGCACAGGCGCCGCCATTTTGTGCACGGCGATAGGCATGGCATTACGGCAGCGATGGTGGCAACGGCAAACCCTGGGTGAATTCTACGCCACCTAACCACTCCGCCATTTCGCTTGTGTAGCGTGCGCCCGCCTCATGAATTATGTTTATAAAATCGTGTTTGCGAGAACTCCGTCAGAGATGGCCGGGGTGATGAGTCGCGTTTAGAACCGTGTTCTTCTTGGTGACAGACGCGGGCCGAGTTGCATATTGTACTAAATTATTCAGCGAGTATGTAAAATCAGACGCATGCCAGGGACATTTGGGGCATATACGAGTTTATCTTGCATGTTCAAGCGTGAGGATGAAAAGGGCGAGTTTGACTTTGCTGAACGGGGAGGTGTTTTTATGTTTTTCATTGGAATGCGATACAGAGACAATGGTCGCAGTGATATAGGGCCCAAATATCATGGATTTTAAACGCCTTGTTTGTTCCCACTGTTAGCGTTTATCTTTGGGTGACAATCAAATTGTCTCGTACAATCTGATGGTGGTTAAATTGCAAACTGATGATGCGTGAAAAGAAAAGAGCAATATTTCATTCGGTTCATGCCTGTTACGCTTGCATTTATATTTAGCTTCTTGCCGATGACGAAACTAACGAACAATAGGTACACAATGTTATTCACCGTCGTTCTGCGTTGTTTCTTGAGAGCATCCGGCAATAGCGTAACGATTCTCGCGTCATTTACCTCAGTGATTCCAGGGATTTGGGAAACACGTTTTCTGACGCTCTCTCGGCCCGTATCATTAATTTTGCTGCTGAGCAATATTCGCTGGGCTTCTACGAATAGTTAGCGTCGCAAGCACGGCAAAACGGCCCTACCTGATTTGATTAACATTCGTTTATCTCGAGTTTATCAACTTGGAGTCATGGAAAGCAAACGCGGCGTTATTTTAAACATGTGCGTAGCTTAATATGCTCAGATTAATTGATGTACGATGTGAAAATTACGAATGTTCCACTCTTTGGAGAAAACTTGGGGTACGTGTAGTTCGCCAGAAATGAATACGCTATTTCTCCCGGCGACATTCCCCATCGACTGTCCCATATGAACTACTCGGTACTGAATGCTGCCGTCTCGTTGCTATCGTGTTCTGCGCGCGGTGTCAATAGTTGCGTTCGCTAGTTGCGCTGCGGTAGGCTCGCACCTTTTTAATGTAGCAAAACAAAACCCCCTTCCAGTACATTCACCAATTGGCTAATTATTTATGTCAGTGATTCTAACGTGATCGTCTGTGATTGTATTTGTTAAATTTGCTTGCGACGCTGTATTCATGTTTATGAAACCTGAAACCTGTCTGGTCATTCTAAACGAATGCTGTTCGAGTTACGTCATACCTACATTTGTCGGAACAGCTCGCTAAAACTTGTTTTATGTACAGAAATTTCCAGTTTCCAGAATTCATTTATAGCAGCACGTGCGATTATATCATAAACGAAAGGGAAGGGAGTATGGCCATGGCGCTCCAGTGAGATGCAGTCATGGATTTTGTGGTACCCATCCCAGCGCACTTGAATAGATAATCTGGCCTTATCTTCTGCTAGTGATCATCAATCAAGATCAGCATCATTTCTCCGAACTATCATACCTGCACCATCAAAAACCAGCTTATAAAATGGCCTCAACCCACGCATCCGGGCGTGTGGCCTGTGGCCGTCACAAACCGGCCGCTCTGATGTGCCCGGCGGCTGTCACAAACCGGCAGCTCTGATGTGTCCGTCGGCTGTCGAAAAGCTGCAGCTCTGCCGTCGGAGCGGGCGGCGGGTCATGTGTCTGTGACTGCTCGGCGTTGATGACGGATGTGTCAGGCTGTCATTCCGCCGGCACGCCATGTGACAGACGGACAGGAGTGTGATGGGTTTGAGAGGCGCGGACACGCCCATCACCACGCCCACCTTCAGCTCTCGTCCCCCTCTCTCTCTCTCCCTCTCTCTCCCTCTCTCTCTCTCTCTCTCTCTCTCTCTGTCTGTCTCTGTCTCTGTCTCTGTCTCTGTCTCTGTCTCTGTCTCTGTCTCTGTCTCTGTCTCTGTCTGTCTGTCTGTCTGTCTGTCTGTCTCTCTCTCTCTCTCTCTCTCTCTCTCTCTCTCTCTCTCTCTCTCTCTCTCTCTCTCTCTCTCTCTCTCTCTCTCTCTCTCTCTCTCTCTCTCTCTCTCTATCTCCTTCCCCCAGTATTTCTCCCTGTCTCCCACTTACGTCTTTTCCTTTTTTCTTCATTTCTCCTTTTCTCTTCGTCTCTCTAGCTCTATCTTTCTTTTTCTCTCTGTCCTTCTCGACTCCTATTTTCTCTCTCCCTCTCCCTTTCCTCTATTGCATAGTATTTGTCTCAATATAGCCCGCAACCATTGCATTCGATGCCCTAGGAACACTCTAGCCTTACTACTCATGCGTGTGCGTTTATTTATTCATATAACCTGAATTTACATATCATTCGTTCATCGCTGCGCGTGTCGACATGCTACCCGTTTGTGAATAAAGTTACCCCTTTAAACATTGACAAGCGGCGCATACCGCAAATTCTCAACAGCCAACGCATCTGTCTCAATCATAACTGGCCAATGGAATGTCTCATTTCAGTGTCTTGTAGATCAATGCTTTGTAAAGCAAACTGTTTGGTATTTGAAATCCGGGTTTCGCAGTCTTTGTCCCAATTCCAATTTATGTCAGCCTTTGGTCATCCGAATCATGAACGACAGACATTCAGTGTGATGATGGTATGAGTTTAAGGAGGCTTCGGCGACATTTGCCATTTGGCATCAATGTGATGATTAAAGCAGCTGAATCACTATTTTGCATCTAGTTGACAGCAACTTTCAACTCCAGCGCAATATGCTGACATTGCGACAAGCAACTGTAACCAAATACCTAAATGTGTAATATGGAATCGGTGCGTGACATAAACTGACCTTAATTCACTTGCACAGCGACAACACGGGAGACTTCAGCCCGGTTTACGTCATCCTCATCCGTTCTATATATTTTGTCCCTCTTTAGTTAGTGGTATACTCTCTACGTATCTCTTTAGTCTTTAGTGGCTTATTCTCGGCTAGAAATATGTGATCGGATGGTCGAGTCGGTTCGTGCAAAGCGTAGACTCAGCAGAGGCCGCGCTGCGTGCCGCGCTCTCAGATGACGTCACCACCGGTTGCTGACGTCATCAGTCCGGTCTGCGATAGTATCGGCGAGTTCGGGCCGGACTGGGGTGACTCAGGGACGGAATTCAACAGTCGTGCGCCGCAAGACACCGAATGTGTTTGAATATTTTGAGATTACTCGGAAATGGTTGTGAGTTTGGGGAATGATGACAGGGAAGATGTTTTTACCATATGTTGAGATATGTAAAAAGGTGTTGTAGACTTACGAAAAGGGTAAGTTACATGCGGTTTTCTAGGTAGTATATTGAAACCAAGTGAGTGATGGTTTTCGAGCTTCGTTCTCCCACATTTCAGAGAAAAACGATCTGCCCTTGAATTATTAAAATCAAGAGTCTACTCTACACAATATAAAATTACCTTGCGTCTTTTTAATAATGCGTTTCATGCGTTGAGTGTATCGAACTGCTAGCTGAAAGTCAATCTAACCACATTCTAGCATCGTTTGGCACAGCATCCGACATCCGAGGTCGATATGTTGTGCCCGGTAGCCGGCAGCGCGTGCTGGGGGCGCCCGTCTGCGCCCGTGCCGGCCGCGCGCGCGCCCCGCGGCTCCGTCCCGGGCGCCGGCGCCCCCGGCCAAATGAACCAACCCCGTCCGTCCCACAGCACCTGGCACCGAGTTACTCGATAATCGGACAGTAAACAAACGGCCGAGGAAGCGGCCGGCCGTCCGCCGCCGCCGGCGCTGTCCGATTAAAGAGGCACGGCAGGTAATTGTGGCTTATCTATGGAAGCACCCGGCGGCGACAATTAAATACGCTTTGTAATATTGCCTTTGAATGGGGAGCGGCCGCACAGCGTGATGAGGTAGGGAGAGGGAGACGGGAGGAGGGGGGTGTCAGAGCCGCGGGGAGGGGCCGACCGGGCTCTTTCAGACATCCGTGGCGGGGAAGAGGTCAATGACATTTTGGAACTTGTGTATGTGTACACTAAAGTACTCGCTTGCGCTGTAAGGCTGAGAGACAACCCCGATCCAAAATGCAGGTCTGGCGAAGTTTCTCTATAGGACCGCTGCACTGGGACTCACATTTTCTATAGGACCACTGCACTGGTGTTCCAGAGAGACGATTTGCCACTGTGTGACGCCCCATCGTTCACTTTATCTGGACCAAGAGTTTGGACTGGTCAGGACCAGGGCTGCGGAGTCGGAGTCGGAGTCGGAGTCGGAGTCGGTCGGAGTCGACAGTTGTGACCGGAGTCGGAGTCGGAGTCGGAGTCGATATTGGAAACCCCAGCCGGAGTCGGAGTCGGAGTCACCGAAAATCTGTCGACTCCGCAGCCCTGCCAGGTGTGCGGAGTCGGAGTCGGGAGTTGGAGTCGATCGGAGTCGACATTTCTGCCCGGAGTCGGAGTCGGAGTCGGAGTTGGTTTTTGAAAGCCGGAGTCGGAGTCGGAGTCGGAGTCGCCGTAAATCCATCGACTCCGCAGTCCTGGTCAGGACGGACCAAGACTATTGAATCTGCCTCCCTTGATGCACCGACTAGCTATCCTTTCTTGCCCTCCCTCATACGAGGAGCGTTCAAAAAGTTCTCGGCCCGACCATGAAGGAGCAGAGATACGACGTCGACTTATTAGACCAAAAATGTTCATTTAGTCAAATAACCAGCGTTAAGACAAAAATATTTCGCGCAGCGCTTCGCGAGAGGCCCCTGGGTCTCCATAGCCAAGTGGGTTTTGGACGCATCTGGCACGTCCAAGACGGCTGCTTTTGTCTCCTTGCCGTCAGCGAAGTTGCCACTGCTAAGCAATTTCCTTATGTTGGGGAAGAGGTGGCAACCTGAGGGTGCAAGGTACGAAGAAAAAAGTGGCTGTGACAACAACCCGAAGCCACAGCTCACTGCTTCGCTGATCGTCACCCTGCTCATGTGTGCTGGTGCGTGGTCCTGGATCAGGCGCACACTTTTAGTCAGCTTCCCTAGTCTCTCCTTGATATCTGCTGCTCGCTACTGTTATCGAAGGGAGGTGTGGCATTCATCATTAATTGTGCGCCCCTGTTTTAGAAAGTTGACGAGCAGAGCCCCGCCATCATCCAAAAATGAAACCACTGTCACCTTGCCGTCTGACTTTAACACACGTCGCACACATTTGGTGGCCCTTACTCAGTGTGCTGCCACTTGTGCAACTCGGTCGCGCCCTGAGGGTCAATGTGTGACAGCGTCCCAAAATTGAGTTTTGTCTTGGGTGTCAGAGGGGGAAATTACCAACCAAAAAGAGGGGAGAGAGTGGAAAACTGCTGATTCAATGAGATCCAAAAAGAGTGAGAAACGACAAAAAGCATACATTTTATTTTATGGTGTAGAATGTTTGATGCTAACTGAGCATCCACACAACTGCTCTTTCTATAGGTAAAAAATCTAGGTTTTCTTGGTTGGGAGTGGAAAATTGTTCTTAAAAATTGGTGGTGAGAGTGGAAAATGAACTTCATTTAGATGTCGTTTCCCACCCAAATCGACAAATTTTGGGACATTGATGTGTGACACCCACAATCCCTCCACGGTAACAAGTAGTTCAATGAACTCTTTTGGATCTTCGATATAGGGGCCAAAATTTTCGCGTTACGCCTCCTTTCGAGTTTGCCTTTTCTCTGGAGTCAGCAAACGGGGGATGCATCTTGCAGAGATCTTAAACATATTAATACGCTGTCGAAGAATGGCTTTGAGGAACATGATAGACAACTCCGCTTCTGCTGCGTTGTTTCAGACCAGAACATTTGTCATTTTTCATTAAGAAGTGCTTATTTTTCATATTTTCTTGAGTCAATGCTGTTGATGGCTGGCCACTGCGGGGGTGACCATTAATGATCTGTTGACCAAAATTGAACAGAGATGCCCACTTTTTGACGCTACTGTAAGAAAGACAAACTTCAACATGTGTTGGCACTAGCTTTTCATAAATAACGTTTGGTGCATTTTTCTGCAATACATGAACCAAATCACTGTTCTATTCTGGGGTTCACCCATTCTGACCGGGAATAGCAAACTATGTTACGATTAATTAGCAGCCTGAACCAATCACAGGGCAGATTGGTTAATGGCTACGTAAGTGGACATCCCTATAACACATCATTGAACACACCGCGTTGCAGGCCGAAATTCCAACTCCTTCATGGTTGGGGCGAGAACTTTTTGAACGCCCCTCGTAGTTTGTCGGGAAGACCGTTAGGTCTAGATATTTGTTTTCACTCACATTACAAATATCCAACTCTCGGACGCGGGGACACCTGAACCCCTCGTTCCCCCGTCCTCAGTCGACCGGCCAGCCTGTCGCCTTCTCAGGTAACAATAACAGCCCATGGCATTCCTCGGACACGCGAGCAGACGTGGGGGCCCCAGAGCCGGACTAGACGGGAGGGGGGGGGGGGGGGTGGCGTCCCTTCCGGTCCCGAGACATTCCTGAGACAGACAGACGGAGAGACGGGGACGAGGTGTAGATATGGGGAAACGAACATGGACCAATGGAGACGGGAGCGGGGAGACGAAGGAAGTTTGGAAAAATAGACGGAGATTGAGAGACACAGGCAGAGGCGAAACTTTGGATGACTAGGCGGACGCTGAAGCCGGCATCGGGCATGCAGGATGTGAAAGAACAGGGGATGGACTCTGACGGAGAGGCAAAGCTATAAAGACGTAAATGCGTAGACGGAGGGACAAAGAGACGGATTGACGAAAACTGAGGAACAGAAATTAAGGAACGAAGGTGGAGGGGCGCGGAAATGGACAAATAAAAAGATGGAGACGAGAGACGAAGCGGAGACGAGACGGAGACGGGTAGCAAGCGGAAACTCGTTTGTTATCCTGAGACACATTGCCAGAGACACTGCATCCGACTGATAACGAAGCGCGCGGTGAATGCTAAATGCATTGCGCTTTTTCAAACGTGACTCTTAAACCAAACCTGAACCAAACCAGGAGCTCAGCCGAACCGGAAACCAACCAACAGCACACGCTCCTGACAAACATGTCATGGGACATAACATTGTCACGCTCGGTGATTAGAGTCGACGGATTTCCGCCCGGTGCCCGATCAGACCGGCCAGATATTCTATCGAACGGACACGTTCTGTGCGATGCCGTCCCTCGTGGCTTTAGATATGGCTTGTCACTCGCTTTGACAAGCGTCGGAAGTTAAAGACGATAGGGCATGCGATATTCAAATTGTCACAGGATGTTCCCGCCCATGAGGCTATGGCTTTGTCTGTGAGCTGAATAGGGGAGTGACACTGTTTGCGAAACGGCATGCATTTGAATGCATTGCTCGAATGTGTCCATTGTTTTACTTCGACAAGGCATTTATTTGTGAAACTCCTAGATATGCCCTGTGAGGCAATATGATAATATGGTAAAAGTATTAGCGAGTCAAGCTCAGTGGCGGCGGAATAGGGGGTGCAGGGGGTGCAGCTGCACTCCCATCGAAAAACATGGGGGTGCAAACATATCTTTTTGCACCTCCAAAATCCGTACAAGGGGCCCGTCGCACCATCCAGTACATTTTCTCCTGAAAACCAGTGATCGGGATTCGGGAAACGAACACTGATGTGGAATCATCCGGGATGTCCAATTATGGTCAGGAGCGCCCCATGCTAGTCTTTGGGGCCCCCACACCGGGTAGAAGTGTCCCGAGCGGCGCGTTTGGTGTCCCCATGCGGCATCTGAGGACCCCCACGACGGCCTCAGAGGGCCCTTTTATGACGATCTCTGAGGGCTCCCACGACGACCTCTGTCCCCTGGGGCCCTCATGGCGACCGCTGAGGGTCCCACAGAGACTCCAGAGCCCCAAGGAGACTCCAGGGGCCACGCTGGCCTCTGAGGGCCCCTATGGCGGCCTCTGAAGGCCATTACGATGATCTCTGAGGGCTCTCACGACGACCTCTGTCCCCTGGGGCCCTATAACGGCCACTAAGGGCGCTCATGAGTCATGACGACCGCTGAGGGTCCCACAGGACTCCAGGGGCCCGCTGGCCTCTGAGGGCCTCTACGACGGTCTCTGAGGGCCCTCGTGACGGCCCTAGACCCAACTCAAGTCTGAGGGTCCATTTGGCTTCAGACGGCCCAGCGACGGCCTCTGAGGACCCCAACACAACCAGGCTGCAGGGGCTATGCCGGCATCTGAGGGCCCTGCAACGGTCTATTGAGGGCCCTAACGATGGCCTCTAGCGGTCTTACCAAGGCCTTTGAGAGCCCTGCTAAGGTATCTGAGGGCCCACGAAGACCCTCACTAATCCAAGGACCCTCATGACGACCTCTGATGATCCTCCCGAAGGCTTCTAAGGGCCCTCACAAGGACCCCAGGACGGTTCTGAGGACCCCAGGACGGTCCCTGAGGGGCTGAGGGCCCTGGCGACGACCTCTCGGGCCCTCACGATGGTCTCTAAGACCCAACGCAAGCTCCAAAGGCCCACGCTGGCGTCTGAGGGCCCCACGACGGCCTCTGAGGGCCTCGACGCAGGCAGGCTCCAGGGGCCATGCTGACCTCTGAGGGCCCTCTTGACGGCTTCTAGGGCCTAACGAAGGCTTCAAGGGCCAACGCTGGCCTCTGAAGAACCCTACGACGGCCTCAGAGGGTCTCAACTCAACGCAGGCAGGTGCCAGGAGACATGCTGGCCTCTGAGGGCCCCGCAGAGTTCAGATTCAGAGGACCCAACGACCTTTGTGGACCTTACGAAATACGAAGGTCTCCGAGAGCTCACGCAGGCTCTTGGAATTCCACACTGATTCTCAGGCCCCATGTCGGCTTGTTGAGGCACTTTATCTGCTCTTGGTGCCCCGTCGCCGGCCTCTGAGAGTCTCAATGTCGGTGTAGGGCCATGGACCCTACACGGCTTTTATGGTCCCTACATCGACTCTTGGGACTCGTGACCAATGAAATGTGGATCTAAGCGGCTTCTAAGAATCCCCATGCTGGTTCTGGTAGCCGCCAGCCGAATATTTGGGCTTACACGCGAGCTCCTGGGACCCCGTGCATACCCCTGGGGTCTACCTGCCTCTAAGACCCCACACATGCTTTTTGGGCTCAAACGCTTGCCCCTGAAGGCCCCACGGAGACCCCTTTCCTCTATTCAGTCCTCCATACCAGCTCTTCAGGATTAACATCGGCTCCTGTGGCCTCCATCCCGGCTTTGGAGGGCCTCCATACAGGCTTTTTTGGGGTCCGATGCCGGTTTCTGAGAGCCCTCAAAAGACTTTCGAGCCTATACTGCCTTCTGAAACCTTTCAGCAACTTTCAAGGGACCGACCCTGATCGGAGGGCTCATTCAGTCTGGGGAGTCATGTAGGTCTCTGGATGAATCTCTATGTGGTCGGTTTCCAAGGGGCTTCTAACACACGGTCTTCTTAGAACGTTCTCGTAGGGCCCTCAATGGTCCACTGCGGATCCAGCAAAGTGGTTTGAGACGCTGCAGGTGGTGGCTAGACTAACAGATTGGCCGATAAAAAACTAGCTGCATTTGCTTCTTTATGCTTTTATTATTTGAGATAGGTATGTACACTGCAAATTGCAATTTCAAACCTTTTACAGAACTTGTGTGTATGGGGATAGTTTTCCAAAATCTTTGTTTTTCATAAATCAATAATTATCACTCAAAAAAATGAGGGGGGGGGGCCCAAAACTTCCAGAGGGGCCCCTTGAGAAAACTTTGCACCCCATCCAAAATTAGCTTCCGCCGCCACTGGTCAAGCTGCTTTTTTCTAGCATACCGTGATTTGCAACGTTGTTGGGTATTATCATGCTTTTAGGTCGTATCTCTACGATAGCTGACACGGGGATGAAAGAGAAAATACCTGCCAAAGCATGCGGTATTTTGGAATGTTATCTCCATTCAATTATTGAAGACAATCCGTGTACATATAGGAATTATCATGACCAGGCCCGACGAAAGCTCTCGCTGCTGCTATCTCTTAACATTTGCGCTGTCTGCTAAGGATGCTTAGCTTACTGATCAACTCTCAGTGTTCAGAACTCAGAAAACATTTTGACAAAACCACAACAGATGCTTACCCGTACCCGAGCTCTTGGAATCTTTTACGCGTCTTATGACCAACTAAAAACCCATTATTGGTGTTATGCCCGCGCATATCCATCGCTTCCGGCGGAGGAGGGGGGGGGGGGGAGCGCACGCCTTCTCCGACTGCCCCCCAGGCCACAACCCCTCATCCCACGCTGTCTGTTGCTATGGCTCGGTGTTTACGACGCGTGGGAGGCAAGAGGCTAGTGGGGGGGGGGGGGGGCTGTTGCTAACCAGACAGTCTGGGAAATATGGAATGCGCTCGGCTGTTGGTTGATGATCTAGACTCTAGAGATAAGGTGAGGTATTTCCGGTGTTTTGGTGGCTTATAGTTGCAAACTTGATTGGTGTGGTTGTAAGATTTGACGGATTTCTACCTGCAGTTTTTGCACTTATTGTCAATTATCAATATTATTTCCTTATTTTTGCCGATAAAAGTCAAAGAGAGACACAATGAAGTTAGTGCAATAAATTAATTAAAGGAAGTCATCGCAATAAAGAGAATGAATGAAGGCAATGACTTGCTTATGGAAAGGCGTTCGTAAATGAAGTTCGACAAAAATAAAATACACAAACTGCGCCGAGGCAATTCCAATGTTATTCACTGTCAGCGCCTAAGGTCGGGGATAGCCGTCATTTGCTCTGCTTATGGTAAATGAACAGACGCACACCGCGCTCATTCGCCGCCACTGCACTGCCATGTGTCTTGAAGTTTTGCAAACTAATGAACGGGGGCGAGGAGCGGTGTGTGACCTCTGACATGACGTTAGGCCCGCGGGAGAAAATCGTGATCACCTTCTGTTCCGTGGGGCTGCGGAAATGGCGTGCGGGATGCTTCACACTTTATGTCCCCGTTGTTTTCACTCACCTACTGAGCTTGCGTACGCTTCTACATTTCAAATCTCCGTTGACACTGAGAAATTTGTTTCACGGCTGCTCGATCACAGTTACAAATTACAATCACATTTATCGTGTTCCCTCTGTGCTTGGGGCCTGGAGGAACCGTTTTTCGTCCGTTTCCCGCCTAGCCCGATGCCGCTTTTTTCGTGTCGCGTCCATGTGTGACCGAGTCTGCCGTGCCGTATTTCCCGATCTCTCCCCGTTCCACCGATTTTCGGTCCTGCAGCTTACGTTTAGCATACGCCTTGATCATGATCTTGTGCGCTTGTTCGTTCTCAGACTCAAAATCGTTTGATAATAAATGGTCGAGCGTTTCGCGAGACGCATCGGCATTTCGCTACGGAAATGACGTAGTCTAACGCAAATCCGTTCGCCTTTGCAGGAGCGGCCGTCGGGGGCGAGGCGGCGCCTGCCAGCGCCATCTCTGGAGAGGCTGACGAACCAGGCGCTGAGAGCGACATCTCTGGAGCGGGCGGCGAACTACCGGACTGCTGTAGGACCCGGCCGTTGAGCCAAACATGGGTCCGCTACAGCGAGTGGTGCCGGTGAGTTCTGAGTAATGAGTTGAGTGGAGTTGAGTAGAATCGAGTTTGTACTCAGGTCAAACTTGGGAGGGATTACGGTTATCTGGTTATTATTGCAGATGTGTAGTTGTCATTTGCATTTTCTGTAGCCGTTGTAATGTGTGGCACGATTCGTGACTTTACATAGACATTTGACATTTTAAAAAAGTTGAGATCATTTGAGGTAGATTTTTTTTTACTCAGTCGCGACGGCTGCTGGACATCCCCGAGGGAACGCTTACAGGGCCTTATCGAAGGGCGATGGACATCGACACTGTATGAATGCGATCGGGATAAAGTTGCTGCGGTCCCGGTCCTGCGTTTTTTGACGGTCTGAATCATAGGTTCTTTTGTTATCTTCTTACGACAAATTAAGTGAATAAGTGCCGTTTTCCAGAATTGGAGGATCAAAAGCATGCGATAGCATGCTTTTGCATCCGGAAATTCCCATTGGTGGGTCGCTGAAAAAAAGTTCGGCCGAGCCTGTTTGTCAGTGAGTATGTGTGCGAGTTTGTCCAAGCTTTTTTGGACCTGGAGTCAAAATGGGTGGACCGATCGGGACGAAAGTGGGACCGTTTGATTCGTCTCCGGCGAGGTAAACTTTTGGTGCTGGCCTCGGTTCGCTCGGTGCTTCGTGGCACATGCTATTCCGCTTCAAAGTTTCGGTGACACGAATTTTTTTGTCAAGGCTACAGGTCAACCCGAGGTCACGGGCAAAGCCATACTGGCGGGACACATCGGTAACACCTTGAACCAGTTTCCAGGGGGGTCACCGTCTGCGAGGGGTGCAGGCTGCACGTGCTGGGGTCGGAAAACCGTTTTGACGTGAGGTCCTCTAGCTCAAAGAAATTTTAAGCTATCAACCTGAAAATCGGTTCAATGGTAGTCCCAGGCAAGGCCCCCAAAATAATGCACATTTGGTTGAGCTAAACTCTGTGGTGCATGAGCTATGCACGTGCAAGCCGATTGCACCCCTTCGTACGTTGCCACGCCTGCAGGGTAAACGGCAGCTCTAACTGGTTCAAAACTTGCAGGTCATAAGAAGAATACATTTGATCACGACATTCCGGCGAGGTAATATCCGAGGGGTGCAAGCTGCGCGTGCGGGGGGCGGATAACGGTTTTGACGAGGGATCCTCTGATCCCGGGAAACGTCGATCTAGCGACACAAAAGTCGGTACACTGATAGAACTAGACAAACGCTACATGATGTTATGAAAATGACTGCACTAGGGTGCCTGGGACATGAACTATGCACGTGCAGTTAATTCATATCTTACTGTAGGTAGATCTCCACATGAATCTCACGTGCTTTCAAGCATTTCATGGATGTTTCAACGCTTTCTTTTTAATGAAGTCATTGGGCTATGGATCCTCCAATTCTGGCCCAAGGCAACGCACGAGCGCTGCCGGCATCTAGTATAATGAAGCGACTCGTCTGTCACCGACTGCGCCTAGTTGTGTGCTTATCGTACACATTGTCCACATTTCAAACTCATGCCTACATTTCCTATGTCCCGTCATGCCTTCTGTTTACATGCCCTGTACCTATTGTGCAGGTGAATAACAGCGTTTCTGGTTTACGGGTGCACAACTATGCACTTCGTATATGAAGCAGCCTACTTCCATTTCTGGTTATTTACACACGCACGGTGTATAGCCTCGACCTTTATACGGCCCCATCGCTTCTCTGGGCCTGATATTGTGAAACTTTACTCGTTTGGCCGCGAGCGCATAGTTTACACTTGACTAACTAAGCCGATAAATATTGACGCCAACTTTAGGCCGTGTCAAATGAGCATACACGCGTGTGGGTGTCAGTTTGGACTCGTGAGGCCAGAGGTCACACGCCTGAGGGCATACCTCGACCTATGTTTGCGATATTTCCACAATGCAGTCTCTTTGGATAAAAAATCACACAAAACTTTTTTTGAAGTAAGTTGAATTTTAATCACTGCCTCCATGTGAAAGCATACTGAATTCAGATTTCAGTTCGCCAGTCATCGATGTTTTTCCAATTCTCCGTCACTCGTCACCGTGACCTGGGCCTCGTTTCATAAAGCGAGTCCGTAGCTTACGCCGGTTTTTGGGCTTGTATTGCAAGCGAATGTGAAGCGATAAATTTATTTCCCTTTCTCCCTTCTGTTTTTGCTTCGAAGATAAATAAATTCAACGATTCAAACTATCGTCATCGCTTCACATGCACTTGCAATACAAGACAAAAAAAAAACGGCGTAAGTTACGGACTCGTTTTATGAAAGAAACGAGGCCCTGCTGTGGAAACATTTGAACACTGGATTGAACACAGTCAAGGGCTAAGGTGATAAAGGAAATATAAATTTGTGCTATAGCTCTGCTGTCAGCTCTCATGAATCGCCGGGCTGGGTCTCAGCACTCCTGGAAGGTTAATTGCCTTTTGTGTCTTATTTGTTGTCTTATGTGCTTTCCGCGAAGCTGTTGCCTTAAAAATCGGTGACAGATTGCACGGAAGGCCTAGCCGTATCTGGATGTACCATGTCTCTCGTGTATTTTTACATAAATTTCCTTTTTTGTCCGGACCTCTTTTACACTGTTCTTAGGCATCCATTGAACAACATTTTAAAATGACGGTTTTACCATGGAAATCGGAATTTCCGAGTCGGTATTGACATGACTTTCAACTTCGACGGGGTGAGGTTTTTCGTGAAGCGAAGCAGGCTGGTCAGATCCTGCAAAGGCGGTCAGACCTAAAATCGCTAGATGTTATACAACCACGTATAAACATGGGCAAATCCCGGTAAATGCTGACAGCACCAACGGTTTGTGTGAATCACACGCCACGCAAGTTGCTCAAAGTCTAGTCGTGGTGTCTAACGAGATGTTTCTCTCCATTTGTCGCCGATTACCACTTCTCTGCTCTCGTGAATACTGAATAAGATAGTATTTTCTCTTGTTAAATGCTCAGACTCACTCCGTTTATGTAAAAAGACCTCCAGTGTGGATAGAGTCCAAGTGGAAAAATTCCTCCAAGTGTGGATAGAGTAACTACATACATGTGCCTGTGCATTGTGCATACCTGTACCTTCCGCGTGAACTCGTGAACTCTTATCTTGTTCACTCGGGGGCAGATTGATGTTCCACCACTCCCTACCCATCGGGCTCCCATGGCTCCCGCACTGGCCGCTGCCAGTGTTGCCTGCCCTCAGCACTGCTCAGCACTGCCTGCCAGTGCCAGTGCTGCCAGTGCTGCCACTGCCACTGTACGTCAATAAGCTCAAGTTGGGTAGGAGAACGACAATCCCTTCCGATGTTTCGATTCCCGCATGGCTCGCGACACCACGTCTCGCCTTCCTGTGGGGTCGCCTCACTAAGCGTCAAACTTGTTCTGACACCGCGACCACCGTGAGTTGGCAGTTTGTGACTGTTTACCAGGGACTTAGCCCGAGACTTAGTCCCTTATCTGAATCCTGGATGGAGCCGAAAGCTAGCGGTGTGCAACTAGAACCAGCACAGATCTTCGGTGTAAAATGTAAATGCTGTTTACTTCCTCGTACGAGATTATAGGGTCAAAGAGTACATGGTTCAAATCTGCTAAGTTTTAGACTGGATTTTGGAGTTAAGTAGGTGTCCTGCGGACAGGTGGGATGAAGGCTTAGGCGAAATGGTAACGTCCATCCCTATTATTGTGTCCACTTTCATTTAAACACAAAAGGGGTGTGGCTCTATTTGTAATTCATTTTCAGATTTGTTGAAGTTTGCGGCTTTGTTTGATGGGAAATCCCGTGGCATCATTCCTGTTAAGGACTTGTTTATTTGCCTCTTCAACGAGCGGGCAGATGCCAGATTGGTGATTATTTCCATGAATGTTACGGCTGACGTCTGGTCTGGGCTGACACGCGATAGTTTCTGGTGAAGCCACTGAACTCTATAATGGGTGAAGCAAACATCCAGATCCTGTTTTGCCTCAACACCGTGCGAGACACAGCATTGAGAGACGATCACAAGCAACATAAACACTGCCACTTCTTAGCAAATTTTGAAGGCATTGGCTTCCTCCAATACAGCATTATATGGCCCCAGGCCGTGAGTTTCCCGCGCTTTTACCTCGAGCAGAAGCATGCTATATTTTCAATTAGGCACGGCGGCTAGACAGCTAGACGTAAGGCCATCTCATAAACCTCCTTACTATGCTAGTCAATACACAGTGCATCATTTTCCAATTTACCTCTCGTTGCGCTTGCTCACGCCCGCCCCGCTGCAGCCGGCTGACCCCCTCCCCCCTCCCCTCCCCCCAGGCGGCGCAAGAGGCGGCGCTCAGCTGCCGCCAGCAGTGACGTCATCGGTGACGTCACACCCGACCAGATGATCTCCATCAGCGGGCTGGGGCCTTTCGCGGCGCCGGGGCCGGGGCCGGGCGCCGAGGTGGCCTCGCCCGGCGCCGGGGAGGCCGGGAGGCCGGTTGCTGTCAGCTCAGCACCCAGGACGGTGCTGCCAGCCACAGGTGGGTGCTGCGAGAGGGGCGTCATCGTGAGGTCAGAACAACACCAGATCTGTTGGTGTTTTGAAGGCCTAAGGCCTGGCGCTGCGCTCAAACCTAGGTCTGCCTGATCGGTCAATTGTGCTAAAGTTTTGTTTAGCTGAAGAAGGATGATAATGCCCGGCTGGATGAAGCGCGGCTAAAATGCTTCACACACCTACTCCATCCTGGATGCTTCATAAGCATGTAAATGTGAGGCAGCTTTCCTTGTTGCTCCCTCGCCTCGTAGTGTCTTCCCATCCTCCCCTTTCATCTCTCTTCTCTAGCAATGTGTCTTACACCCATCCCTCTCCACATACCATAACGACCCCTTGACCCCCCCCTGACGTTATCCGTTAACCTTTGATGTTTTCCACAGCCTCTGGGGGAAAGTTGGTGGGTATCGCCAAGGCCCGGCAGCGGGAACCCGAGTGTGCGGCCCAGCCGACGGTGCTGACATCTATCGCCGGCCGGCTGAGTCTGCCAGGTATGCCAGCAATGACGTCTATCGGTGACCTATGCAAACTGTTTGCGGTTTACTTGCTGAAAACACTTTTTATTTGGGGAAATGTCATGCGTGTTTTGTTATTGAACACACAGAATGTGTCCCAAAAAGTTATCCGAATTTCTTTGAAGTCCTTGGAGGTAAGCTATGGTATTTCTGAGCATGATTAATAATGTAAATAGAGTGAATAACCTTATGCTCATGTTATATGTTGCAAATTGATATAATTAAAACTAAATTGATATATTTCGATATTGCACCGTCATCAGAATCATTCTGTCATCATTCTGATGACGGTGCAATATCGAAATATATCAATTTAGTTTTAATTATATCAATTTGCAACATATAACATGAGCATAAGGTTATTCACTCTATTTACATTCTTTGAAGTCCTTCATCTTTACATATGTAATTATTGTTGAACGAAAACGTGGTAAAAAAATGTTTTTTTTTTCATTGGCCAAAGTGTGCGTCAGTTGTTACTGAAGCAATATCACATTGCTGTTTGCTGAGCCGTATCAGTTCTGCAAGTCCCATTTGACGTCTGACTCATCGCTATCTTTCTATGTACTTTTGTGGGCCATATTTGCTCAGAACTCGAAGCTCGTTGGATAGGAAGAAACGCTCTTGGTTGGCACAGGAGCATTCAGTGAAAGACTGGGTTGATTCGGTTGCTGAATGATGTGCACGACTGTGCACAGTTGCTGCTGCTGCTGCGTTTCCTAGCACACACTCGTGAGTGTCTCACTTCGGCTCGACTATTTGCGGACTGATGGGGCACATCTTTATACGGTCATAATCTCTTCTTTCGCATCTCATCACTGTGGATTGCAGAATGCAGGAGTCTCATGTTGACCCGACGGAACTGAGATGCATTATTCGGAGACTACTTTTAGGAATTGTCCTTTTTTTACATGATTGCTTCAAGCTGGACTGGATTTTTTGGGGGGCTTTGACATTTTTTTTCAGGCCCGCGCGAAGCGAGCCAGAATTTCTAGTTTCTACCTATGTATTTGAAATAATGAAGGTAAAGGTACTGACTCAGTTTTAATGAGGTAATTCCGCACTCTTTTATTTCAATTCCGCCAATGATATGTCTTATTTAACCCTATTACCAGATCCATTATTATTTCTTTGAATGCTTGATCATTAAATCACCAATTACATTGTCTGAATTTCTTTTAAAGGCTTAACATGATCCTTCTTCAAGTTGCGGCAATAGCTTCTTCGTATTTCCAATCTTCGAAGCTCACCGATCAGCAAAATTACGGTTCAGTAATGACCACGTTACGTGAGCCATTGCATATTGCTAATTCAACCCGCTTTTCATTGATTCTACTCGGAATTATAAGGCAAACATTGAAGCTTCGCTGTAGCAGAAATAAATCCAAGACCTCACTCGTAATGGCATGGATAACCGAAGCACCCTCTTGCTTTGATCTGTTTGGTGGTTAGAAATGAGAGTTTGTGTAACATTAGCTGTTGAGTCGCTCTACACTGGGTTCAACTGTGGTTCATTTACAAGTGGATTCACCAGCTGCGCCTGCCGATTCAACTGAGCTGCAAAATCACAGCGGTTCAACCTGAGACACTCAGCTGTTCAACGGGCTTAGATCCGGGAGACCCATCAAGCTTAGCAGCATCCAGCTGAAGGAATGCACTCCTGTCTCATGGCTCGAAGTTTTGAGAACATTCTCCGAATTCGAACCAGCGCTGTTCTGTCAAAGCCGACATGTTTTGCGACGTCCTGTGTCCTTTTTGGGCTGTTTTGTGGCTCGAGGTATCAACGCTCGACCAACTTCATGAACTTGGTGACTTTGCCGTCAATTCCTGTCAGCGTACTGTGAACTTCAAACTTGGCCCTGACTTCAAAGGCTGCGACAGGGGACAGTCTGCGTCATATTTAGACGGCAGCGTCATATACTGACGGCGGCGTCATATCCTGACGTCGGCCGAGCCCGGGCCCTCGTCGAACCCACTCAGATTCGTTCGGGGAATCTGAGCCGGCCTGAAATAGAGCTGGACGGAGGTATTGATCACATAGTGCTGACCAGGTAAGTGGTAACTGTTCCTCGAATGAGTCCGCGGGACAGGACGTATTGACCAGTCCTCAATGTGGTCAGACAGGCAGGTATCGTGTTTATGATAGAGGCTTGCTTATGAACAATGTTTTCCGTCAGTATGATCACTGATGAGTTAGCTCGCGGAGAAACGTTTCTCCTTTTAGCGTCAATGGTGAGCAGAGACTATACATCTGGTGAGAAGGATATGCCAGCAAAATTATAGCAGAGAGGCTTATCTGGGGGCCATTGCCACGGCCTATCGCAAAGCCATCTTTGCAGCCTTCGTTAAAATACCAGATATCTTTACCTGCTTACCTCCTCAGAGCAGTACCACTCTCCGCCCCTCCTGAACAAATTTCAGTTCGTTTGGAAGCCAAGCTATCGATGCATTTAAGCTGCTTTGGCCCTCGCCGTCCCCCGAGATATATGTTCAAGCGGGAGGCGCGGAACAGAACAACGGCAGAATTTGGTTTCGAGCATGCCACACCACCACACACCAACCGCTCCGCTCCCCAACTTCATGGGTCCTAAAACGCGGCGAGCACCAACATCCATGGTCCCGTTCCGTGAAGAACAAACGCTCCACTGTTCCCGTCATCTCCCTCCTCCCTGGATTCCGTCCACGGCTATTGGCCACATGTTCATACCAAAGACGGCCGTATACGGCGTCCCATAGACCAACAAATACCAATCTATATCCGCTGAGACCTGTGAACCTCGAGGACGATGATAGATGCAGTAGCGGCAGAACACCCTCAATTAAGGGGGGGGGGGCACTGCCGACTTTTGGCTCCATTCTTTCCAGGCAACGCCCATAGGGCTTATGTTAAAATGTCAAAATCAAAGGGGGCCACGGTGCCCCGGTGCCCTCCCCGTTCCGCCGCCTATGGATAGATCATCTGCTCATGGTAGTTGACCTCATTGTTGAATGCTTAACATCGATGTTGAATGTCGACCCGACCCCGAGGGTTGGTGATGTGGTACGTTCGAAGGGCGACGACGCTCAAGAGGGTGAAACTTGGCCGTGAATGGTGAAGATGTACCGTTGGAGGTAAAGTGATTTGAGCAAGGGACGATGATGGGATCCTGGGGGCGTTGACATGGCTATTGGCTATGCTGATGTGACCTCCAGTAGCTGCGCTGTGAGCCTCGAGGACGCCACGAAACCAATGCCGTGTCAACTCTCCTCGAAGTCAATTGGTCGAAGTCCATCCGCAGGTCACTTGACTGTGTTGATGCAGCGAATCGCTCACCAATGAGACTGATCGTGCATCGAACGATGATAGATTATTGCGTCGATAGATTGAGAGGCAAACAGTGCATAGTGCAGGCCCTCAGTGGACGCTTGTCCGTCCGTAGAAATGCGCTAGTCTCGCAGTTTGCACGGCTGCTCGACATTTGTCAGTACGCATACTAAACAAATACTTTTCGTTTGTACACGTGAGGATGAATGCTGAACTGCTTTGACATTTAAGAATTCAGTTAGAGATGTTGAAAATCATGAGTATTTCCTGGTTTTTGCTGACATTGAAAAGCGTCAGGAGGCGTCCTGCATATTGCAGAGCTCTGAAGATATTGATCTCCTTGCCGTCATCACCACACTTGTCCTGTAGATCTCCTCACATCTCTGACATCATTCAACTCAGCTGGGGTGCCCGCGATGGCGCCGTGCGCGAGCCACCTGCCTCGCCGCGGGCGGCACCCAAATACCACTTTTTATCTCCTTCCTGTTAAACAATTACCTTTTTGTCGTCGACTGAAAAGATCGTCGCTACGATCTTTCCGATCTTTTCTTCCAATTGTGGGCCAGATGCTCATTTATTCAAATAGCGCGTGCGGATGGCGTGAATCTTCAGTCGTCGCGCGTGACACGCTCAAAGGCGCACGGGCGGCGGGCGGCGGCGGCGGCGGCGGCGGCGGCGGCGGCGGCGGCGGCGGCGGCGGCGGCGGACTGACTGCGACTCTGACGGCGGCGGCGGCGGCGGCGGTGGACTGACTGCGGACTGGCGGCGGCGGCTGCGGCCCGCGTAGTGAAAGTCACCTTCGCATGGCGTTCGCGGCGCTGGGAGGTGCCGTAAGGGCGACATTGCCGCCTCTCAGGGCGGCGCGATGGCCCTAGTGACCGGCGATTGTGGGCCTGTTTCCAGTGGGGTGGTTTTATTGAATGAGTGCGGGGGACGGCGCGCCCCCAGTCCCCGATGATCGGCCCGAGAGGACCGCGCGGCCGCCAGCCGCTTCACGGCGTCTCAAGGCACTGCTGAAGAAAGAGGCTCATTTGAAGTCTGAGATAAATAATTGTTTATGGTGGAGTCAGCTATGGTGCGTCTTGCTGGCGTATGCAATTTGCGAGGTGCTTGTCTTGAAAATTCGTTGATTCCAAATTCTGGACTAAAATAAAAAAGAACAAGATCTCCCATTCCATTGAATGTGGATTGATTTTATCGCGTGCGCGACGAGCGTTTAGGAATTGAAATAATGAAAGTCAGATTTCGACTGGACCGTAGCTGGAGCTCGTGCCAAGTGTGAGGTGTCAATACCACAACCCATTACCCATTTGATTACCCATTACCCAGACAGGACCTCGCCTCGTCCCCTGAACACGATTGGGGCTTTCCGCTCAGCCTGTGCTATCCATTCGTGTTGCTGGCCATACAGTTGCCTGTTCTTTGCCCAGTTTTCCGCCGTCACTCAGTGTGAACACTCAGGGGGAGGGGGGGGGGGGTGCACAGGGAGATCCCACATAGATAACCACGCTATTGTATTGTCCTTTTAACTGCGCCGTGCTGACTCGGACGCCGTGGGTATCGCTCTAATGGAGGCGTGGTATGAATTGTGCTTTACCGGCTGTGTAGCTGGCGCAGGACTGGTCTAATGAGTGTGCGATATTGAATGACTTTACCAATAACGTGTGCTGGATTGACCAATAGCGTACGCTGGACTGGTCTACTATGAAGTATGGATTGCGCTTCACTGGCCCTAAAGACTGCGTTGGTCTGGCCTGATGGGTGTGCCTGTGCGATATAAAGTCCTCCCCAGTTGTCCACCACCTGTAACGACTGTGACACATCAGTTCTGAAAGACGGGACCGTTCTGTCCCGTTGCTTCGTTGCGGGTCGCGCCAGATAAAGGATGTTTCGTGCTGCTCGCGCTGCATTTCGGTTCGGACGGTTCGGTGTGTGCTGTACCGTCCTAAATGCTGCCTAGTTGGCAGTGCACGGCCTGAGCTGTGCACGCTGTAAATGGTGTAAATGGAAATCCCACGCTCCAGCTATAAACACAAATTCAACCTCTGAACTATCAGTAGTTTGTCTGAACTCACTTGTTTTCGATTCCTGGTTATCTTTTTTCGTTGACTTTCGTTTGACACTCAGAATGCTCGTATTTGCTTGCTGAGCGAGCAGTATTTTGCCTTTTGTTTCGTTGTGTGGGCGACGCACGGGAAATGAAAAATGCGCTTATTTGCTATAGTGCGACCTATAACAGCTATCCATGACTACAATGCACAAAATGTGTCTCCCGACATGGGATCGTCCCGTTTAAATCCCCTCGACGGCGACCTGCTACCATCACTCATTCTGGCGTCCCCTCGTCCCGTCACCTCGTCCCGTCACCTCGTCCCGTCCCCTCGTCTCGTCCCCTCGTCCCGTCCCCTCGTCCCGTCCCTTCGTCCCGTCCGGGCGGCCCGCTTACCCCACAGATTCCCACCACATGTGCGCTGTCCACGTCTCAAGTTTCGTTCGCCCCAGACGCGGAGTCGCGCGTCCAGGACCCGACACAGCCAGTCTGGAGCCGAGGCCAGAATCCAGACAGGTGATCTGGAGCTCTGTCCAGAATCCAGAACCGACAGAGCGGGTTGGCGACTGCTGCCACAGATGTGGTACACGATTGGGATCGCTGGAAACCGGTTAAAGCAGCCAAACGTGTATTTGGAAAGATGCAGCTGCCCTGCGGTGCGGACAAGTGTGCATCTTTCCTCAAGGTGCATCTGTAATTTCTTTCACATTATTTCACCCTCTACATATTGCATGTCTTTGCTTGCTATACATTGCCCGGCATATACAATACAATATACAATCATGGTTTGCGATCGTTCCTCGGGCTAGCTCATCTCCGTTCATTGTCCGTTGTCCATATTTTTAAGTTTCAACGCTTACCGAGTTCGGAAGATGATTGAAGCATGAAGTGGAATGTTCGGAGCGGATTACCGCTCTCCGGGACTCCAAAATATCCTACTTGTCATCAATATATATCATCAGACTATAGCCATCATACCCCGTTTGTGTCACACTCTTATTCTGTCATATCGTCTGTGTAACACCGCCACACTCATGTGTCTATCCCCTTTCGGCAGGTTTCATACCGTCCATATCATACCGCCATACTAATGTACGAGTATATCTATCCTCCTCTCTCGGCAGGTTTCATACCGTCCATAATCATATACCGCCATACTTATGTATGTGTCTGTCCCCCTCCCGGCAGGTTTTATGCTGTCACACAGCCATACTCATGTATCTATCCTCTCTCGGCAGGTTTCATGCCGTCTATGTCGCCATACTCATGTGCCTGTCCTCTCCCTGGACAGTCCTGGTATGCTTCATACCGTCTATGTCATACCGCCATACTCACGTGTCTGTCCTCTCCCGACAGGTTTCATGCTGTCCATATCATACCGCCATACTCATTTGTCTGTCTTCTCCCGGCAGGCTTCATACCGTCTATGTCACACTGCCATACTCATTTGTCTGTCTTCTCCCGGCAGGCTTCATACCGTCTATGTCACACTGCCATACTCATTTGTCTGTCTTCTCCCGGCAGGCTTCATACCGTCTATGTCACACTGCCATACTCATTTGTCTGTCTTCTTCCGGCAGGCTTCATACCGTCTATGTCACACTGCCATACTCATTTGTCTGTCTTCTCCCGGCAGGCTTCATACCGTCTATGTCACACTGCCATACTCATTTGTCTGTCTTCTCCCGACAGGCTTCATACCGTCTATGTCACACTGCCATACTCATTTGTCTGTCTTCTCCCGGCAGGCTTCATACCGTCTATGTCACACTGTCGCACTCATTTGTCTGTCTTCTCCCGGCAGGCTTCATACCGTCTATGTCACACTGTCGCACTCATATGTCTGTCCCCCTCCCGGCAGGCTTCATACCGTCTATGTCACACTGCCATACTCATTTGTCTGTCTTCTCCCGGCAGGCTTCATACCGTCTATGTCACACTGTCGCACTCATTTGTCTGTCTTCTCCCGGCAGGCTTCATACCGTCTATGTCACACTGTCGCACTCATTTGTCTGTCTTCTCCCGGCAGGCTTCATACCGTCTATGTCACACTGTCGCACTCATGTATCTGTCATCTCCCGGCAGGTTTAATACTGTCTCTGTCATAGTGTCATGCTCATTTGTCTGTCCTCCTCTCGGCAGGTTTCGGCGGCCCGGTCTGGACGGGCGCGGCGCCGGGCCGTGACCTGACCGGGGCCGCCTGGGGGGTGCCGGGCAGCCCAGCCCCCCAGCCGGCGCCCCTGCCGCCCATGTGGCTCGGCCCCACACCACAGCCCTATGCAGGTAAGGACACAACATTGGACTGGGCAGGGGTGAAGGGCGGTGTCAGAAAAGTGTGTGCCGATGGAGGCTGAATTGCTAGGAACAAATAAGAAAGAATTAAGAAAAGGGTGCGCGGAAATAAGGGGAAACATTTATTTCCCTTTCTTTCGGAGTAGGGGTTTCGATGTGAATTTGCATTTGAGGGAAGTGTCGGCATCTCTGCTCAGTGCTTTCCTTTTGGAATATTTTCCGAGATGATGCAGTGGAAAAGGGAATATTTGTGTTTGTGTGAATGTCCCTCACCATTCATTTTAACTATATACCTACCTACTTCTATGTTTATTGCAAATGCCTTCAGCGTTACATACGATCCCCGACATGAAGAGTGTGTGGTCCAATGGCCAATGCTACTGAAAAAGGTGAACGATTGCACTCGTATGGTCATCGAGGTGTGTGTTCAAATCAAAACGTCTCCTTCCGAGAATCGAATGGATAGGCTTCCATCGCTTGTTCGTGGCCACCATGGTGGCTTCAGAGTTTTACGGAATAGGAAGACGGCCAGCCCCAACCGCGTCTAGAGGTGAACCGACTTTCAGGCTGATCCTGTAGTACCTGTCGCTAACTTTTCCAAAAATGGTTGCGTTCACATTTTTATCCTCCCTCAAACCTAAAATGAGAGAAACATGGTTATTGGTTGCTGGTTTCTGTGCAACGCAGATAAATGATAATTAATTTACTTACTTTGAAGGGTGCTGAAAACTTCACATCTTTCTATAGGTAGACTTTCCAACAGGAAGCACGTATTTTCGTTGACGTCTCGTTTACATGCGATAATCCGTCTCCACCACCTTTTTCGTTTGCAAGTTTGTCCAAAGCCTGGCCGGTCCCGCCTCTCTCAAGCCTCTCGGGGCCCGGCAGTCGCCGATTCGGTTTACCGTCGCGTCGACGGGTCGGTCGGCGCTAGTTCCCCTCCCGACCGCGTGGCGTCGCTAGCTGTCACGATGCTGTGACGTCACAATCAGCTGGCCCCGCCCCCCAGTCTGACGGGCCGTGACGTCAGCGACCGGTGTGGTCCGCCCGTCGGTACTGTGTTGATCAGCGACCTCGCTGGTCCCGTCAGCATAGTCATATGATCGGTGGAATTCCGGTCCACAATCTGAGCTAGGTGGAACCGATAATGGGTTAGGTGGGGCATTCCACGATAGATCGTACCACTTTTTTTCCAATTTGACACCCTCATCTCTCGGAATTTGACGAGAATTGGTCTCAGGGGTAATCAGGGGCTCTGAATCCACCTGTAACAATTTCAGGCTTATCAGATAAGTATTTTTTTGAGTTATGGTGTATAACATTTTTTAGATCTTGCTTTGCAGCGCGAAGTTTGGCGGGCTGTAACTCTAAGACGGATTATTCAAATGCCAAATGTTATATAACATTGAACTTGCAATGAAACAGAGATTAATATGTATTTTTGAAATTTCGAAAAATACGCTATTTTTGATATATGACATATCGAGTTTTCTTTCATTTGTATTTTTTGGACTTTGGGACCAAATTTTTTTGAATTTTTATTTCTTTAAAAAAATATTTGGCTCATTGTTAAGAAGTATGCAAAAAATTAGGAAGGTGTTCTTTCTATAAATGTATTTATTTTACGTCACGATAACGGTTTCGAATAGTGATTTCGGGAGGGGAGCTTTCAAATGGCGTGGTAAAGCTGCCTAGTGACATCACGGGTTGCTGAAATTTCAATTCAAGTCTGAGTCATCTGAAAAAAGTGAAAAGAGGGTTCATTCAACCCTCTTTCCTATAAGCGCGAGGGTGAAAAAGGCTGTTTGGTTCTGACATTGTTTTGGACGCCAATGACCATAGCTGTCCGAGATGAAAGTTACAGGACGCATACATGGTGTCCTCCAGAGGTCTCACAACTTGTATATCTGGGAATTTTTCAAGGTTACATGAGGTCAGGTCGGTCACGTGACATCACTGTTATAAATCAATGGGGAAATATAAAAACTGTTATTTTGGCACCGAGAATGATCTAAAACTACCCCACGTACATGATATCGTGATTTCATGCACTCCTTGCAAAGTCCAATGCTTTACTTTTGCATTGTTAACCTTGCGTGACGTCATTTATGACGTCACTAGGGTCGTACGAGTTTTTCGTCAATAACTCCCGATCAAATGAAGCTAGAGAGTCGGGAAAGCCACCAATGGACTCGGGAAGACCTTCCGAATCTAATGATATGCCATATGATACCCTTTGCCCAGCTTCGTGACCTGAGGGGCTCTGACCTGACCTTGACCCGAGGTCAACTACTTAAGTTGACCTCACCCTAGCAAAAAGTATACCATTCGATGCACCTGAGCTAGGCGAACACAATTATGCCAAAATCGCGGCTCTGCGGCCATTTTTTGCGAAGTTGTTTACTAAAAACCGAACCCGTAACTTCAGTCACGTGACCTGACCTCAGACGCTACCGGTTAACCTGAGACCTTAAAATCGGGTACCAATCGCTGCGACTTGTAACGGCACACACGCTCGTTTTTTCCGCGAGGCTCTAGCTCTATTAGAAGCGAAACGGCGTGCTGGGGTCGTATCAACCCCTCCGAAACCCATTTTGTTTGAGGGAAAATAAGGAACTTATAGAAAGAACACCTTTCTAATTTTTTGCATGTCGATTTGCAATGACATGAAGATTATTTTGAAAAAATAAAAATGTGAAAAATTTTGGTCCCAAAAGTCATTAGAGGCAAATGAAAAAAGATGTAGGTTTTTGCTCAACAATGAAATTTTTTCTTTGGAATTTTTAAATAATAATATTAATTTTTGATTCATCGCAAGCTTAGTGTTGTTTACTTTTTGTTGGTTGCTTAACCCGTTCTTGAGTTATAAGCCATCAAACTCACCGTTACATACCGAAGTTAAAAAAATGTAATGCAATATAACTCAAAAAGTTTTGATCTGAGAAGTCTGATATTTTGCCAGGCGTCTTTAGGGCCTATGATTACCCCTAGGACCGATTTTCATTCAAATCTGAGAGATGAGGGTGACGGGCCTGGTACGATCTATCGTGGAATGCCCCAGGTGCTCGGAAGTTTGAAGATGTCAAATGCTCAGAGTTCTACCTGCGGCTTGTGGCAGAAAGGAGACCGGGGGGTGGAAGTCGTGGCTCCTTATCATTGGCCCCTCTCGGCTCTTAAAGATCGGATTATGAACATTACAACAACATCGGATTATAAACATAATGCTTTTGGCAGCGCAAGAAAGGAAATGAACAGCGCACCCACGACTATCGGTTACCTCATCCGTTGAGCGGTTCCCAGTTCCTCACCATTTCAGCCCCGTTTTAAGCCGCCTTTGTTAAACTCGAGGAGAGAGACATACCTATCATCTCTCTTTTATATCCCCAGCATTTAAACGGATGTGTTTGTGTGTTATTTTCAAATGGCCCGCAACCTGCAGTTAATTGGTCCAAGAATTGTACCCTGGAGAGCCCAAAATGGCCTTCGAAGGTCCTGCAGTTTTCCGTAGAAATAGTCGCAATACCTAAAGCCTCGTTGCTGCTGCGCCCTGTTACATCAACTCACCATCATCAGCATCGGAGAGCTCAAACGAAAAACGAAAAAAAAACACGATGGCCAAGGACCATTCTGGTTAGGTTTGGGCCAAGCCTCAGCTTTGCAAGTTCTTCGGAAGTTCGTAGTGGCTTTCTTGCAGCACTTACAACAGCCTCATAGGCCTACGGGCATAGGCAATAGAAGTTTAAAAGATAAATGTGAATTTTGTCATTGTCTCCCACAACCCGTGTCTGCCCTGCCCCTATGTTAATTGAAGTTAGCCTGTCCCGTAGCTCAGCTGGCAAATCTTAACCCTATTCCTGGCGGGGGGGCCTCAGGAGCCCCCCCCCCCTGAGGTTTTTTGGTTATTTCTCCCAAACGCGTTGAGCTAGGAAGCTCAAATTTTCTGACTTTTCCTAAAAGGCTTCTACGCAACATGTCTGAAAATTTTGAGTTGATCTGACCTCAGGTCAGGTCACCAGAGGCGGTTTGGTGACCCTACCTCAGAAAAGTTTGCAATCACGCCAGAGCTAGAGTTTTTGACCGATCAATTTCTTCTCTTCAGGCTTTAGTTAGGATACCAGTATGTGCAATTTGTATATCTCGGAATTTTGATATCGGTGACCTAAGGTCAGGTCAGTTTCGCGACCTCCCCATTATAAGTCAATGGAGGAAAAATCAACTCCCTGTTTTTACCACTAAAACGGGTCGGAATGGCCCCATATACCATACATGACTTCATATACGATCAACCTTCACTACCTTGAGGTCTGTTTTGCTGTTGGACAGCTGTGAGGTCATGTGACGTCATCAAAGGTCACCAAAGGTTTTTGGCCAATAACTCCGTACAGGAACAAGATACAGACGCGTGGATGGTCTCATTGTGTTCAGCTCGTCAAGACGCATCGAATGATATACATGATGACCTCGAGGTCACGTGACCTGAGGTCAACCTTTGACCTTGACCTTTCGAGGTCAACATATACCTATATCATTCGATGCGGATTGACGAGAGGATCACGATGATGCCCTTAGTTTGTTCCTATCTTGACTAATTCGAAAGTTATTCGAGAAAAACTCTCTCCATATCTATCGCCGCCGTTTTGACTTTTTCGACCCCTGTGACGTCATCTTTGACCTGACCTGAAAATGACCTTAGTAAAAATTGTAGATCTTGACCGTGCGTATCCGATGCCGTTTACCGTTTGTCGCTGCGATGTGTAGTTGAGATCTGAAGGGGGGGCCGAATCGGCCCCCCCGCCAGTTTCTTGTCCCGGCGGAGCCCGCCAAAAAAGGCTTCTACGCAACATGTCTGAAAATTTTGAGTTGATCTGACCTCAGGTCAGGTCACCAGAGGGTGCACGTCAGAATAGCTAGTGACATTTGAGCTAGTGACTTTTCAGCTAGTGCAAAACAGCTAGTGCCTCAAAACAGCTAGTGACAAAATCGCTAGCGTCAAAATACCTAGTGAAGCAAAATAGCTAGTGCTTCAAAACAGCTAGTGACAAAATCGCTAGAGTCGAAATAGCTAGTGAAGCAAAATAGCTAGTGGATCAAAATAGCTAGTGACAGAATAGCTTGAGTCAAATGAAAAAAATCCCTCTACTGAGATGGTAGGAAAGACATCGCGGAGGGCTCTAGGTTGGCCAAATTCAATGTCAATTATACACGTGCGTTGTCGTAAATGACTTAGTTTCGTAGATTTTCGGTACCTATGTTGCCAAAGGTTTTTCCCAGAAGACGTAAACGTACGGCGCCCCTCTGAGACCACTTGCACCCCTCTAAAGCACCGCGTACAACCACGTTAATCTTGCATATTTGACTGAAACTGAAAGTTACTGGTCAGATTTTGAAAGTACCTTCGAGCATCCATGCATTCTTCTTCACCAATTCGTCAAGCATCTGATCGGTCACAAAAGTATGATTCGGTCATTAGGTCGTAACTATACTTACAACTGCTTCTCCTAGCCTAACAATTCTATTTTTTTTCTGGCGTTTGGATTCCTGCTCTAGTAACCGGTTCTGGTGCATAGCCTTCGAGCCTCCTTCTTTTCCTTTGAAGCCTTAAAGAAATGTTCGTGCATTTTGGCGCCATGGCCTGCACCTCAATGCCAATGTTCATGTCACAATCTTCTTAAAGGACCCGTCGGGAAAGAAATCACACTAGCTGCTCGCACTTCGTAGGCACTAGCTATTTTGCTTCACTAGCTATTTTGACGCTAGCGATTATAGCACTAGCTATTTTGAAGCACTAGCTATTTTGTTTCACTAGCTATTTTGACGCTAGCGATTTTGTCGCTAGCTGTTCTGAGGCACTAGCTGATTTGTACTAGCTCAAAAGTCACTAGCTCAAATGTCACTAGCTGTTTTGACGTAGACCCCCAGGAATAGGGTTAAAGACTACCGGTAGTGATAGCCGGGCTCAAGTCGCTCCGCGCTCGATATTTGAGACTCCTGGCGGGAATGGTCTGCGGTTGGTGCACGAGCAGCCGCAGCCAGTTGAAGTCAGTTGAGTGGGACAGGCCGTGTCCGGCTTTGATGGGCACGTTAAACTTGGACATCTAACTTGTACCGTTGTCCGGCATCGCGCGCATAGGCGGCGGAACGGGGAGGGCACCGGGGCACCGTGCCCCCCTTTGATTTTGGCATTTTACCATTAGCCCTATGAGCGTTGCATAGAAAGAATGGGACCTAAAGTCGGCAATGCCCCCCCCCCCCTTAACCCGCGAGTTGCTGGGGGGGGGGCGTTAAACGCCCCCACTTTTTTCGCCGGGCCACAGCATAAAAACGGCGCGCCGCAGGCGCGCCAAATTTTGCGTACCTGTAGGCAATTGATTGAAGTTTATTGTGCCAAAGTTTCAAAAAAATCGATCGGAAAATTTTTGAGATATCGAGGTTTTAGTGACGTCATGATTTCTGAGTTTTCGACCAAAAACGGCATATGTTCAAAAAATCATATAAAATCACAGAATAGACATACAGACATGCCGTAAACGCCATTAGACTGCCAATACCATGCACAATCAGATGGCTATCTTCGATTATTGATTATCGTTCCGAATTTTCCAAAATCTTGAACTGAATCTTGGCAATTTCTCGTGACTACTTCACGACCATGATACATGCATTTCTTAAATTGAACTTTTTGAGCCAAACACGTACACATATGATAAATGAATGTCACCATCGTGTTCTACGCCCCAAAGTACCCATTAAACATGTGTCACAGGCCGCGAATATCAGTTTTGATTTTCGGGGATATGTGCCTACCCGGTTGACCTGACCTTGACCCTGACCTATGCTTGATTGACCCCTACATGGAGCTGACACTCTTGTAGGCCTTATATGATGGATTGTGCACCGTTTTGACAGAGTTTATGACGAGAGGCGCCCATTGCGAAGTCCTGAAATCCATGCTACTGAAAGCCCGATTTCAGGTGTTTGACCTGACCTTGACCCGACCTGTGACCTCAAAATTCAACTTTAAAGTACTCATCTGAAGCGTCTTGTCGCGTTCTTTCGTTTGCCGTCTCGTGCGTTTCGCTACGCCTATTGGTTCTCGAGTTATGGGCTGGGGGCGTTTAACGCCCCCCCCCCCCCAGCAAACGGTGGGTGGCGAAATACCCCAGCAACTGCCGGGTTAATTGAAGGTGTTCCGCCGCTTCTGATTGCGCGATCGGGCGGCAGGGGTCGTTCTACGCAACAAGCTCTGCTTAGCGTGGGCCTCGGTTCTACTTCTGTCAATCTATCCATTCGAACATTTGCTAAATTTACAAAAAAAAAGCTCCCCTCCACGTTAATAGTAGCAGGCACCCTAGCGACAGGTCCAGTAACTACCGCGTCCACCTAGCGGTGACCCTACGAACTCTCACCCCTACTGTCTCGCTCCTCCTTTATAACTGATTCCCCGTGTATTCTCTCCACAGCTACCCAGCTATATACAAGCTATCAGGTCCAGCTGCATAGCGACCCGGCCACCGGGCATCTAATGCTCGTACCGCGATCAGTCGGTGAGTGTATATGGCGCGTGACGTCACTGGAGGACAATGACGTCATGAGAGGAATGAAGCTGTGTTAGAAGGTGCTATGTCAAGGGATATCGTGGTGATGGAACTTTGAAAGCATTTGTTTGCGTGTGCATCCGGCTGATTCGGTCCCATGGTCATGACTCATGAGCTAGGTACGTTTGGTGGGTATGAGATTGCGCTTGGATCGCTAATCTCAACTGAATATCAAACAATTTAATTTCGATGGAGTCCGACGTCGGATACATTTATAACAGCTTGTCTTTTGGGTCCTGATCTGAGACTCTGACCTCAGGACTCAGATTGTCATTTGACCTGGTGCCTCCAGTCACTACCACAACCCACCTTCCCCAGCTCCCTGACCTGTGACCCCAAACTGACCTCCTTCCCCCGCTGTTCCCACAGAGCCGGCGCCGCGGCCCACCGTTCTCTGGTCTCCGTACCAGTGCGTGTCTCCCCTCCAGTCCCCGCAGCTCACAGTGCTACCGTCTCAGCCGCCCCAGCTCTACATCCAGGCCACCTCCGAACAGACGCTGCTGACATCTACCGGCGCGCAGGTAAGCTGTAGTTCGGGATCGAGTCGTGGGGTGGCTGTAGCCAGACATCTAGCGGTGACCGAGGGAAGTGCTGTTTTATTTTGTTCTCAAGCTCTTCGTTTTTTGTTTTTGTTTTGTTGGGTTAGGACCTTCCAGTCTGACAAGACCATTTCAGAGCCGGAAGGATGATAGGAATTAGGGGGAGACATTGGTCTGGGATTTGGGGAGACACCCTAGAGAGTCGCCGGGGCTGAGCCCGTCCGAAAGGATGCAGGCCGACCAGCCCCCCAAGCACTCTCTGCACCCGGCTACGGGGTGCGCTCCCTCGGGAGCAGCGGTGCCTCTCCAAGGGAATAGCCCGCATGAGATAAAGTTGCCTGTCCAGCCCGGAGTGGGGGTTGCGGAGTGGAGGAGAAGGATTTCAGTATCCTGAGGATGGAAACGACGGAACGGAGGCTCATGCTCTTCCTTGTCTGTAGTGTTTTGTTTTGCCGCAACTTGAAGCTCGAGCAAAGCAAAGTGCCGATCATTGTCTTCCTTCTCTCCAGATATTTTCTTATACTAGCTTCAGTGATGCGTTGAACGTATTCAGATAGCCACCTCGGCCCAAAAGTATCTTATCTAAACACCTACCGTGAACAATCGCCGATAACCTCTGTATCATTTTCAGGTGATCAAGAAGGAGGAGCCCACCAGCCGGCTGAAGCCGATCCAGCCGGCCCCCAGTCACGTGGCTCCCAGTCCGGCCGGCGGCCACCATCCCCCACCGCCGCCCGTCAATGTGCAGTACATCATACCGGCGCCACTGCAGGTTAGTTTATATCAGCACCCTTGGCCTTACAGGTCATAGCAGCAACCATACAGGTCAGTTCATACCAGCGCCCGTACAGGTCAGTTCATACCAGCGTCCCTACAGTACATGCCAGCGTTCTGCAGGTCAGTTCATACCAGCATCCCTACAGGTCAGTTCATATCAGCGCCCTTACAGATCATAGCAGAACCCATACAGGTCAGGTCATACCAGCGCCCCTACAGGTCATATCAGCGCCAATACTGGTCAGTTCATACCAGCACCACTACAGGCCAGTACGGGGGAACATTGCGAAAAGAAGCAACGCATATTTGACTTACGTATTTAGAACATGTTCAATGATATCTGATGGCCTCTGTATAGGTCCATTCTGCTGTGCAAAGGCATAGACGATTACGCCCCGTCAGAGGTCCTTACCTCAGCTCAGAGGTCACCCCAACGTAATTGGTTTTGACTTTGTACGGCAGTCTGGTACTATGAGTATTGGTCTCCTTGATAATGGCGCACAGGTAAATATTTTGGACACTGCAATATGAGCGAATTCTTTGTGCATCATTGGGATGTGGTATACTTATGTCTTTTCTATCCATCTGTAGGCATTCGTTTCATTTTGGGAACATATTTTCGTTTCTTCATTTTCATTTCATTCATTTTATTGAACGGCGCCGGATGTCATGATTAATTGTATTGCATTCGCTCAGTTTCATTCATTTTCTTGGGTGGTGGGTGTAAACAATTGATGGCTGCTTGCCATTTGGCCAGGCTCAGCTTACGTGTAATGATGCGGCTAAAACAGTATTGACTGCTGCATTTAAAATGCCAGCCATTCTTCGTATCATTCTTCTTCTCGTCATCGTTGACGTAAATTTAAGGAATAAGGGAATTCCAAGCCATTTTAGCTTTACTTCAATAAAAGCTGCTCTATCAGTGACGGTTGTGCATGTGGATTTGATTGAAGACTTGGTCTAAATAGGTAGATTCTACAACCGGTGAAACTTTTGCTGCTGAGTGGATGAGAACAGCTCTGCTTTCAATTAAAACACCAGGGTCCCTCATAAATGGATGTCCCACCCCCGAATAATCGACAGCAGTGCGGTGCGGACGGCTGACGTAGCTAAGTTTCGTTCGATACTTTGTCACAGGGGCGTATCGTATTCAGGGGCGTATTCGTAAAGAAATCGTACCGCCGAGGTTTGCTAACTCAATTGATCACATTGCACGTTGCACAGTATCTACGTTTATCACAGCTGCTGATTATGGCACCTACGAGTCGTACAGCTCATACACCATCGTAGTACGTTGTCCGTACGGTACAGACCTGTACCGGGGCTGTTCTAACCCTTGTGTCTCCTGTTTTTCTTCACAGTCGGTCTACTATACGCACGCTGCCGAGCCGCCTGCCTCCTTCATACTTCAGCCGGCGCCGGCTGCTCAGCCGCAGCATCTTGCACCCGGTGTACACCATGCGGCTGTGCCCGGCGCACCCGGTGTACACTCGGCCGTGCCGGCGCCGCCGCCTGGTGTTCAACATCCGATGCAGTCCGTCGGCCAGCTGCCGGTAGGTGACAGGAGCTTCGAAAGATGGATTTTCGTTAAAAATGAAATTAGCCAAATGTTTCTTTGATTGCAGTTGCCAGTTTCCATCCGTGCTCATCAGTTTTATATTTCATTTTTGAAGAAATGTTCAAATAATGCGAATAACCTCGTGACCGGCTTGTATTTCTATGAAATTGTGACGTTAATTTTCACTTTTTTTTGCGTAAAGCAAAGTTTATGTCTCCCAGCTACCTCAATTATCGTCCCCCCTCTGACGTCACCGTCGTGTTGTTTCTGTGTGACGTCACACACGCAGCTGGTGTCTGCCGTACCGGTGCTGGCCCCGGAGCCCCTGCCGGCCGCGTCGTCTCAGGCGGCGCCCTCTGCCGACCTCGGGGGTACTGTACGGGAGGTCAGCACCCGGTCACAGGTCAGTGGTGCGGCACATGGACGGCCGACGGGTGGTCATTCACTCTTTCATCATTCATTCGCTCATTTTCATTCATTCATTCATTCATTCATTCATTCATTCATTCATTCATTCATTCCCATTCATTCGTTCATTCATCGCCATTCATTCATTGTCGTTCGTTCATTTATTCGTTTTTCATGCTCATTTATTTATTCATTCATTCATTCGTTTATTTATTCATTCATTGGTTTGTCTTTTTGATAATGTAATCATTTAAGTGACATTTATTGTAATATTTACGTTTTCACTTCCTACTAAGGTTGGTATCTACAATAAGATGTAATTACGTTTCATGAACAATTAACGCACATCTGACTGTCGCCTCCATCCGTTCCAGGCGACCTCACCGGTATACCACGACCAGGTGTCTGTGCCCGCGGTCCCTGACCCGCCTGTGTCGGTGGCGGGCCGGACAGGACTACCTTCCCAACTGAGCTACCAGGCGTCATCCCCCGTGTCCAACCGTCTCACACAGGACCACTCCTCGGCGTCTGTAACTGAACACCACTCCGAGGTCTCTCTACAGACCAACGGGGTCGACCTGTCACACCACAACGGCGTGCTAAGTCACACTTCACACGGGAGAAGTTCACCCGAGTGTCCGTCTCCCGAGCGGGCCTCGCGGGAAGAACAGGTGACTCCCGTTCAGGCGGCCAGGGATGACGAGACGCCACAACAGACCACAGTGGAGACGGAAGAAGAGATGCGGCAAGAGACGGAAGAGACGCATCTGGAGACGAAGGAGACACCGCGGCAAACGGTGGCGGCGGAAGAGCCTTACTCGATTCGGGCGGGGGTGAAGAGTGAGGTAGAACACTCCCCGTCGGGTGTAAACTCTCCGCAGCGATCTCCCAGCGGTCGATCTCCGTCTGAATCTCCGCTGGACCGGTCTCCGGCGGAGTTGGTGATCTCCGAACGATCTCCGTCCGACGAGGGAGATTTGTCTCCGGCTGAAGGAGACGCTGCAGCTGAGACTGCGGAGACAGCTGCTGAAACGGCTCCTGAAACAGCCGCAACAGCTGTGGAAACAGCTGCCGAAACAGTAGACGAAACATCGGCAAAAACAGCTGTAACAGTTTCCAGACATTCGAACGGCGTTGTGGTTCAAGACGATGAGTCATCACAGGAGATAAGCGAAACGACACGAGTTGACGCGAAGGCTGTGACGGTTCCAGCTTCGACAGAATCTAAGGTGACTTTGGCACCACCACGGTCTGTAAAGTCAGCCACGGAGTCTAGCTCTGGCGTGATGACATCTTTGCCATCATACGTGACTTCATCTGTGGCATCGTCTGTAACATCATCTGTGGCGTCCTCAGTGGCGTCATCAGTGACAGAAACAGCCGACAGACCCGAGAGATTGGCGTCGCCGGTTCCGTCGGTTCCACTTCGTCCTACGTCGGCCAGCGCGGACCCGCTACAGGTGTTGGCGGGCTGTGCGGCCGACCTGAGGCCCCTCCCACCCGTCACGGTAGCCGTCACAGTGATCTCACCCGTCACGAGCTCCGTCACGAGCGCCGTCACGAGCGCCTTCTCAAGTGCCGTCACGAATTCAACCACAGTCTCCTCATCAGAAACGACCGATGGGCTGCAACTTCTCTGTGAGGCTGCCTCTATACAACGTCCAACCCAGGTTGATCATTTAGCCACCCTACTGGCTGCCGCTCATCTTCTATCCAGCACCGCCGCCGCCGCGCCCGCCCAGACTTCTACTCCATCTCTAGGGCCGTTTTCGGCGCTCTGCGAGGTGGCCGAACAGCACCTATCGCGCGTGGTGGAGCCTCGCGTGTTCTTCGTGCCGCCCCGATGGGAGATGTGGAAGAGGCCGGCAGTGGATCCGGCGGGGAGGAGGGACTACCGCTCCGTGGAGAGTGCCGAGATTGCCCGAGACTGGCTGAGGAGACGGGCGGCCGGCACCGGCGCATCAGTCGACCAGATGCAGGTGAGAATGAGTGGGAGATAGAGGGGAGGATGTGTAGATATTGATAGGCGGGGTGGGGTGGGGGTGGGGGGCTCTTGGGTGGTTTGGATATCGTATTGATTATGTGTGTGTCGTGATGGTAAAGTGCTGCCCGTTGGCTTCCTGCTCTTTGATAGTTATATCGCACGCTCGCGTCCCATAAATTGTCTTGTTGAGCGTTTGCTGGTTGTTAAACGGCAAGCTTGTTTCCGAGCAGTTCAGTATCAATAAATGCAGGTGTTGTACACCCCAAATAGTCCGCGCATTAATTTCGCCATCAAATTTAAAAAAAGTCCGTTCTCTACTCAGCCGTCATAAAACAGTCCTGCCCGTGTAAGTCCGCTTACCGATTGTTTTGCCTGGCGCTGTGTCATCATTTGAACGCAATGTTCACCTGACACCAACCGCAATGTTAGTTTAACGTTCCCTCATCTTTCCCCAGGTCCGGTTTACCATCGAACCTTTCTGGGAGGACTCTCCCCGCATCCAGGAGCTCCACTCAAAGCTCGCGGACATTCAGCGACTCTACCGCGCGCAGCTCAAACTCCACCGCCTCTCACCGCGCAAGAACAGCTCGGAATCTCCGGCCAAGCGGCGCCCGTCGGTGCGCGGCGCTCGGCGCTCGGCGGTGCGCCGTCGGTCGGACAGTACCCGCACCCCGCCGCGCGCGTCCCCTCCTCCAGCCGCCGTGTCCTCCCGACAGTCGGAGGAGGGCGCGGTGTCGGACACAGAGAGCGAGGAAGGAGGACTGGACGTCTGGGAGGACACGGCGTGTGCCGACACCATCAGCTACTCGTTCAGCAGTCGCAGGGAGAACAACTACTCCAACGGAATACGGGTGAGTTGGGGATTGGGGAATGATAGAGAGTTAGACGTCTGAACTGTGGCACAATGGTATCTCTCTGGCTATCGGACAAGGCATTGAGAAACAGTGTCAGTTAGAGGATGCTGAAAATGGCAATTCTCTAATAAACTTTTCTGCATTCTTATGCCACCAAACGATTTTATACAGTCCGTAGCTTACAGATATGGAAACGTGCTGGAGGCCGAAGTGCTGGGTTTCACCCGCGTTAGATCATGCACCATCAGCACATGATATGTAGCGATCGTCTGTTGTCATTAACTGTAGTTGAGGTGAGTCTCAACGATAGTAGAAGCGTTTTTAACGATAATCTGAGAGTCTCTAACCGGTATTCTGACCTATTTATAGGCTTTGGCGGAGTGTAAGAAGCGTCACGTGCCTCAGACATCTGACTTCCACCTGGGCTCCGACCCCGCCCGAAAGAAGCGCAAGCTCTGCCCTCCCAAGAAGCACTCGTTCTCTCCCGATGACACTGAGACGATCGTGGCCAAGAAGAAGTGCTATCCTCTGCTGAAACCCAAGCTGAAGCCCAAGCTGAAAGCCGAGGTGATCATGAAGGACAGCTTCAGCGATGGTGAGGAGCCGCCGCCGCCGCCGCCGCCACCACCGCCACCAGTCCCCACTCCGAGAAAACGATCAGTTAGTAAAGACTCCACATCGTCCAAGTCTAGATCAGTGAGTCGCGAAGCACCAGCTAAGCGACAAGCTGACTCGCGAGAAGCGGGAGGTTCCACGCCTGCCAAACGACGCAAGAGCAGCTCTGACGCTCACGCAGAGAAGCACAGAGAGCTGTCGGGAATGGGTAAAACTGAGCGGTCACTTAGTGTTGGAGGTCCTGGCTACAGCAGCAACGGATTCAACCACAGCAGTGGGGACAGAGCTGGTGTCTCGACAGTGAAAACGGTGTCATCAGGAGGCTCGGCGGTACCCTCGGCGCCCGGGGTCACCCAGTCGGCGCCCACGGCAGCTGTGGCGCCCACAGGGGCGCCCTCAGCGGCGCCCCAGTCGGGGTCAACCTCCGAGTCGTCTGGTGCTGTTAACGGACTCAGCTGTTCGGGTAAGATGATAGTGCATGTCGTTTTTGTGCTACGATTAGGAATAGTCTTCCTGGCGTTGCGTTGGCTAGCTTATATGAATCGAATAACCTGCTGATGTTGGATGTGATGACCCCGCTCGGCATCTTATTACGAAATATTGACAAATCGAGTAACGAAATTTCGTGATCAAAGGAACTCTTTCAAATCGTTTCGTTGACAGTTAACGTGACTTCAGACTTAAGCCTTGTCAGTCTTTATGTGACGTGAGCTTGCTGACGTGTCCATGCTCTCTCTTACCTGATCTACCCGTCATATTTTAACCTTTAAACTGATCAGAACCTTTTCTGACCTTATTTCTGCTGCGCAAGTAGCAAAGACCCCATGTTAGCTCACCCGTCACCTCCACCGGTGACCATTGCCATGTGTGACCCTCCGTGTGACCTCCTCAGGCTCCCGTGATCCGACTCGTGACCTTGACCCTGTCTGACCCTCCATGGGACCTCTGCAGGCTCCCGTGACCCTGTCTGACCTCCATGGGACCTCTGCAGGCTCCCGTGACCCTGTCTGACCTCCGTGTGACCTCCGCAGGCCCCCGTGACCCTGTCTGACCTCCGTGTGACCTCCGCAGGCTCGCGTGACCCGGCGCTGTCGGCGGCTGATCTCAGTGAGATCACTCAGCTTCTGGTGCTCATTGACGGCCTGTTCTACCGGAGTCGACTGGAGCCTATCCAGCCGCCGGACCTGTACGGCGTCACTGTGGAGGGCGAGAGGTGCCACCGGCCGAACATCTACACACAGGAGCAGCTGCTCAACCAGGCGGTAAGGAGTGGGGACGGTGGGAGGGAGGGAGATAGGGAGGGAAAGAGAGGGGAGGGAAGGGAAGGGAGGGAGGGAGGGAGGGAGGGAGAGAGGGAGGGAGGGAGGGAGGGAGGGGAGGGGAGGGGAGGGAGAGAGAGAGGGGATGCTATCGTTGTGTTCAATACTAAGTTGTTTGAATCAGCTCGTCATCGTCGTCGCTGCTCCCTCCACCTCCCTCCCCTCCACCCCCCCACACACACACACTCATTACCCAGATCAACGTAGTCTGATGGCTCAGTTGGGCACACTCAGTTCAAGTTGAACTCACTCAAACGTCGGCGTCTGCTCAGTGATCCACCTCTCCCCTGGCTCACATCTACCCCCCCCCCCTCCCTCCCTCAGGTACGGGAGGTGCGTCCGGCCTCCTTCTCATCCCTAACCCCGGGTACCCGCGTGCTGGCCAACTGGTCGCCGAAGCTGCGCGGCCTCTTCCCGGGCACAGTCACCGAAGGGGTATCACCAGAGCCGGGCATGCTGTACGTGGAGTTTGACGATGGAGACAGCGGATATATGAGACTGGAGGGCATCAGGATGCTGCCCGCCAACTACCCCACTGTTGGTAAGTGGAAGATGTGGTTGTAGGAAAGCCCTTCATTAAAGTGTCGTGATGTGTAGAGGTGTTGAAGCATTGAGATATGTTCTTTAGATCTCGATCTTCGTTGGAGATGCTCTTGAAATGGAAACTTGTGGAGAAGCATGTACAAGCATGTACTGTACTGATGTACTGAAGCATGTACTGTCTGTCAGTGTGTCTTGTCCCATGAAAGTTATTTATTTTTCATCGCTGAATTCTGTTTGCGAGAGCGTCAGCTCTTTTAAAGTTGGCTGACGAATGCGTGGCGTAGCTTTGAAAATCTACTTTATAAGTAACTGGTGACTCTCTCCGCCTGACGACTTTGTATTTATCTATGTTCACAGAACACGATCAAGACCCGTTAGACACACTGAGTCGGAGGAGGCGTCGGGCCTCCTCGGGGACTTCAGTGACCTCCAGTCAGAGGGCCGCCAGCCGTCAGAGCGTGGGAGAGGAGCGGTGGGAGCATCACCCACCCACGACCCCCGCCCCCGCCCCGGCCCCGGCCCCGGCCGCCAACGGCAGACAGACGGAGGAGGCGAAGGACGAGTCCAATGTGGAGAAGGAGGGGAGGTTACTTTCGGTAGACGAGTCCACTAATGGAATGGATGGAGGAGAGGCTGGGAGAGGATCGGATGGAGTGAAAGGGAAGAAGGGAGAGATGAAGAAGAGGAAGAAGGTTGATGGCAGCTTGAAAAAGAAGGGAGACGGGTCGATGCTTAGCGACTCGAAGAGGCATCTCGAGGGCGGTAAATCAAAGAAGTCCGCACACACCAAAGATAGAAAGACAGAACCGTCCAAAAAGAAGAAATCCGAACAATCGAAGAAAGCTTCGAAACATGAGGAGAACGGGAACCATCATTTACAGAATGGCCACAAGAAACATCACAGCCACAAGAATGGCGATGAGGCACCAAAGAAAAAGAAGAAGAAGAGGGACTCTGTGGACGGCTCGCCGCCTCTCACCGCCGAGGAGCGCGCGGAGAAAAAGAAGAAGAAGGCGGCGAAGAGGCGAGAGTCGGCCGCCTCGGACGGCTACGTGGTGGAACAGGAGTCGGACCTGAAGCTGAGGATCAAGTCGCCCAGTCCCAGCCGGAAACAGGAGAAGGAGGAGACGAGAGATCGACACCACTCGGCTGAAGGGAAGAAGAAGAAAAAGGGCGAGGTGAGTGACAATGCTGGATCTTGATTTTTTTTCATGCCTGTGAGGTACCATCGCGCTGACTTTCGTTGTTTTTATCAGTACATACCATGTTTCCTATTGACGAACATGACACTCGTGTTGTGACGCTAGGGTAAATGTGTTGTTGAGAAAGGCAGTCGTTATATTTAGTACGGTTTATCTTGTCTGTTAAATACGTTCTATGTTACGCCACTGGCTGACCCCTAGACCGGATGAAGACCTATTTAAACTTGATTCAAAGTTGAAAATGTAAAAACATGACCTTATTTCCTCGATAATTGCCAAAACTAATGCTGTACAAATATACACTTTATTTGAAAAAATGTAATATTTCGACCACAGGTCTTTTTCAAACAGTTTTCAAATTAGAAAAATTAGAAAAATTTCAATCATCTTTTCTAATTTGAAACTGTTTGAGAAAGACCTGTGGTCGAAATATTACATTTTTTCAAATAAAGTATATATTTGTACAGCATTAGTTTTGGCAATTATCGAGGAAATAAGGTCATGTTTTTACATTTTCTACTATTTATGAACATGTTCCTCGCACAAGCACTAACCTCATTGTTTCAAAGTTGTTTCTTTGCATGCGACGCTCATAAGGCGTAATGCTTTAGTGGTAAACCATTGCATGGCCCTTGGTCTGGTAGCTGATTCCATATTGTATATTTATCTGGTTTAACCCAGTATCGCTCTTTCCCCAGTCGAACCGCCAGCGCCACCCGTCCGGTATGGCGGCCTTCCTCCCCGAGCGACAGCTCTGGGACTGGGACGGCAAGGGCGTCAAACGCTCCGCCAGCAAGGGCAAGGCCAAGCGAGAGGTCTACAAGGCGATCGTCCGCGGCGCTGAGCGCATTGCCGTCGGAGACTGTGCCGTGTTCCTGTCCGCTGGCCTGCCTGACCGGCCGTACGTGGGGAGGATTCAGGCTCTCTGGGAGACCACGTCGGGTCAGATGCTGGTGCAAGTGGCCTGGTTCTATCATCCGGAGGAGACGTGTGGCCTGGATCGGCCCCTGGCCGAACCCAAGGTGAGATGACGCGCCGGGGTGTGTGTGTGGCGTGGGAGTGAATGAGAAGGTGGATGAAATATAGGGTAATTTGTTGACGGTGACGTATCAGTAACCCCACAGATGGTACCTTATTTTCTACCACAGGATAGTTTTTATGGCAGTAATTATGACTAATAGAAGTTCACAGTAGTTTACATCGGCGGTAGTACTTTGCTGTGGGTTCGCCCTCCCACTTCCCTGTAGAGTAGTAGTCTTCTGTGTCTCTTATATCTATTTCTGACCCATCCCCTCCTCATAGGTAAGACTTCTCTGTCCCTTGCTCTCATTTCTAACCCTCTTTACCTTCCATTTGGGTAGTCCTCTTTGTCCCTACTTTCCGTTTCTGACCGTCTTCTTTCCCACAGGTTTATCTTCAGTGTCTCTGGTTTCAATTCTGACCTTCCGCCTCCTCATAGGAAGATTTGCTGCGTCCCTAGTCCCGTTAATAACCCTCCCCGCTCCCCCACAGGGCGGCCTGTTCGAGTCACCACACATGGACGACAATGACGTCCAGACCATCAGCCACCGATGTCAGGTGCTCAGCCTGGCGGAATACCGCCAGACGGTCTCCAGTGGCGACAACGAGACCTTCTACCGGGCTGGGTTCTATGACCCGCGCTGTCAGACCATTCGGCGAGAGCCGGGGGTGTAGGGGAGCGGACGACCGGTGCGCCGGGGCGGCTGACTCGTGCGTCCGGAGGATTTGGGTGGGGGATGGTTAACCGGCGATTGTTTGAGAGAAAGGGAGATGTTTTGAACGGGATGGGGAGGAAGAGAAGAGAGAAGACGGGAAGAGGAGAAAGGGGTCATCTTGAGACAATCAAATCGCAGGAGGCGGCTTGCGAACGGATTCAGTACAACGGATTTACCGTAATTGATGTGAACCGTGAGATGGAAGCTCTGCCGTCTCACTTGTGTTTAATCATGCAGGCACTTAGCTGAGCGCACACGGCCGAGTGTATTCGGAACACACAGAGATGGTGTTTGTCTATTTTTGTGCTATGTTACACCCCCAGATGGTGTAATGTTTTCCTCTGAAACATTGACAATGCGCCTTGGCCGCGGCGAGGTCCGGTTCAGCTAAGACCGATATCAGGTGTGCTTCGTCAACTTGTCCAGAGATGTCGCTCTGCTATTTTATGAACGGAAAACGGTATTTTGGAAATTCTGAGCGAGTGTGTGGCTGTGGAGGTATTGTTTTGAATACGAGAGGCGAGACGGTGCCTCTAGTCAGCCGTGTGACGTCATACATGTGTGTGATGTCATCTGTGACGTGGCGATGCGTGATTGGCATCTGTTTTGGCGGGATTGGGGAGAGCGAGGGACACTGAAGAGCGGGCGCGTGTCGTTTTAGTGACGTTTTTCGTTGTGTGCTCTTATGGCTAGACGACAAAATGCGATGGAAAGTTTAAGAATGAAGAAAGACGAGGGAGAGATGAGATCTGTGAGGGTAAGAAGGCTGTGCTGTGGACGGGGCGCGACGTTTTGCGACATTGTGCGACAGTTTGCGATGACCGGGCGTGGTTGGCCACTTAGACATCGCTTGGCTTCACAACTGAGGCCTTGCTCATCATTCAAACTACGTCTGGCGTAGATTCCGCGCCATGGGCGGCATTTAGGCGTGTCTGACTGCTCTGTGGGACGGAGCCGACTCCTTGTAAGTACCTGACTGCCGGCCCGCCGGCTTTGTGGTGTCGGTGACGTCACCAGAGCAGGAGATGACGTCACACATCAGTGCCTGGGGGCAGAGACGTCCGGACGTACACATTGTGTTGTCCCCGAGAGCATTTTATAAATACGTCCTCTGTCCATATTGTGTGGCAGCGGCCCTTTTAGATGTGACGCCGCACTTTGTGAATGTGTGTAGATACGCTTTTGTTATGTCATTATACGCTATGTGCAAAGATAGATTTGTAATAAATTTACCTGCAAATATTTAAATGGTGTGTTTACAGTGGCATTGAAGTGCTTGCAATATTCGTTGTTTCGATCATAGCGGAACAAAATATCGTATAAATCTCGGCTGAGTAGCTTTTGCAGAAAAAGTATTTAGCTTGCCACTAATTGGCAGCTAAAGCTTATGCTGATATAAAGCCCAAAATATTACACGACACGACTAGACTGGGCGCGGGAACGCTAGAAATGAAACAAAAATTTGTCGCTGAGGTTGCGAGAGAAGGATGGAGAATGCCTTACACGTGAGATGCTTTTAATCGGAACAGGTCATTTTAGGCATTGCAGGATAAAAAATTGCAGCATCAACAGTCATGGGGCTTTATATACGGACACAACACGCCATACACATTATGCGAAGAAGTTATCGTTGTTGTTGCTGCTGGAATATTACGCGAAGCCTTGCGACCCAGGCGTCCAACTTCACTGTAGTCGTTCTCTTGACAAGTATTGTCACGTCCTTTCTTGTTCGGTACCAAGGCGTACCAATTCTTTGTACCGCTTAGTGGTACTAAGCATTTGAATGCGAAGAAGTTGAAGAAAACAGCACCGCTGCTCCCCCAGATTCCATGCCTGGCACCGCCTCTGCCCGCCCCACGTGTCTGCCGCCGCCCTCCCCGGCTCCATCCCTGACGCCGCCCCTGCGTCTGACCTGCCCCCGGGCGGTGGCCGGGCGGCCGGAGCGAGGCTGGTCCGGCGCGCGCGCGGGCTTTCGCTACCAGCGGCCGGTGTGTGCGGTGCTGCTCCCGGCGCGGTGACGGCTTCTGGATGGAGTTTCAATTATTGTACGAGGTAAGCCAGCCCGATATTAGAATTATTTAAGAGATTGTTTTGGCGTGCACAAGTGGTGGGTGAGGGGCAGTTAGCTGGCGCTACCTATATCTGAACATCAAGCAGTACTTTCTGCCGAATCACCGAATGGTTTGGGTTGGGACGCTTTTCTCCGGTCGGTTTATTAATGTTCTATTAATCGTTTCATTAATGTAATTAATGTCGGTATGGGTTAAAAGTTCACTTGTGGGAAATTCAGAAGTAAAGTCAGAAGTAACAATTTCATTCCCTTTTAGAATTATAATTCATCAACAAGATTTATGCTTGCTGGTTCGGTTCGAATTTGTTTGGTCTGGCTTACAATTCGTCAATGTAATATTTAATTTTACTTTTCCTACACTTACAGCGAGGTCCGAGCGTGAGGTTTACATTTTAGTTCAAGTTGTGTTGTGGTTTGCTATTCTGATATTTCTTGCAAAAATGAAAATCATACGTGCATCCTTCCTAAAATCGTAAGTCGATCGCATCTTCCCGACTGTCAATCCAGCAGTAATTTTTGTACGCATTCTATGCTTTGTGATAGTGAGGCTGTGCTCCCATGCAGTGTAATCATGGCATCGTGCCATTTCTTCCACAGACCACAATGTGCGGCAGTACGTGTGCCGCCGTTGGTACCGATATTAGAAACGTCCATCTGCCGGTCAAAACTCAACTGCGGCAGACGTAAACTCCAGCTCTCTCAAGGTACGACATACGCCTACAACTATGAATTAAATTAAATTCCAAATGAAATACATTTTAAGTGTGGGCGGGGCGCCACATCGCCATACTCAGTTGATTCAACCTTTAGCCACAATCAACTACCGAATATCGATACTTTTGGTTTGGAGTGAAACGGCTCTTCAGTATTCATTCATCTCTCTCTCTCTCTCTCTCTCTCTCTCTCTCTCTCCTCTCTCTCTCTCTCTCTCTCTCTCTCTCTCTCTCTCTCTCTCTCTCTCTCTCTCTCTCTCTCTCTCTCTCTCTCTCTCTCTCTCTCTCTCTCTCTCTCTCTCTCTCTCTCTCTCTCTCTCTCTCTCTCTCTCTCTCTCTCTCTCTCTCTCTCTCTCTCTCTCTCTCTCTCTCCCCCTCTCCCCCCTCTCCCCCTCTCCCCCCCTCTCTCTCTCCCCCCTCTCTCTCTCTCCCTCTCCCTCTCTCTCTCCCTCTCCCTCTCCCTCTCCCTCTCCCTCGCCCTCTCTGGTTTGTGAAATGGCTTTGCAAGAGTTCCTGTACTGATTCCACTGTTTTTGTTTCATGTAGGTACGGCTGGCAGTTCGCGAGCTGGGGATACTGCTCCAGTACACCGACCAATGGACGTCACTTCAATGGATCACGTGACCTACTTGACCTGGTAAGTCGGTGCACCGAGACTAAAATGAGTTTATCACACATAGAATAGAATTACCGACTTCTACTATTCTGTCCTGCTACTAGCTGTAAGATCGATGAGGTATCGTCTCGATATAACATCTTAAGTGTATGTTTTAAAGGAAATTTTGTCGTGACAACTTGATTTTTTGTGTCGTAACCGTGTTGTATAGAAACCTAGCGTATTGTACTTTATGTCGTCAAACGCGTGAACTAATAGTTCGTCTTGTCGCCGACAGGTGGTGCTGATTTCTGCTGGGGGCCGTCCGAGCGTCTGGTCCTTTCATCCTGTTCGAAGGAGCCCCTCACAGGTGGGCCTTGTGGACAGTGTCAGGGACTCCCGCGCTGTAATGCAAAACTGCAACGGATCTTAATCAGCGGTTTAGTATTGCAATGGATTATCTTGCAGGAATGTTTTAATGATATTGCAGCAGTTAATTTATGACACCATCGTCTACTTTGCCACTCCATTTACTTTTCACTGCATATGTTGTGCTTTGCGATAGAGCGGCTATATTACTGCAGTGTATTTATAGCATTGTGTCATTTCTCCCACAGACCATAGCTCATGTGCGGCAGTACGTGTACCGCTGTTGGTACCGAGATAAACGTCCATCTGCCGGTCAAAACTGGACTGCGGCATATGGAAACTCCAGCTCTCTCACAACTAGGTATGACATACGCCTGCAATTACGGATCAAATGTGTGTTCAAGTGAAGCCAACTTTCTATATGGGCGCTGCACTTGACCTTGGAAGTCGTGCGCCTAAAGTCACATTAACCAAATACACTCTGTATGAGTGCCACATGATTATTGCAATTGGTGCGCGTCAAAGTACCAATTAACGAGCTAATTACACTTTTTCACACGTTACACGCGATTCGCACTAGGTTCTAAATAGTTTGGATGAGAGACTTTGCTTAGCTTCCTAAACTGATTTCAACCTTGTTTTTGTTTCATGTAGGTACGGCTGGCAGTTCGCGAGTTGGGGACACTGCTCCAGTACACCAACCAATGGACGTCACTTCCAGGGATCACGTGACCCACTTGACTCGGTAAGTCGCCTACTGGGATGACGTTGGGTTTATCATTGAGTTACCGACTGAATCTGTTCTGTCTGAATGCCTACTTGTTTTGAAATCAATGAGGTATGTTGTCGACATGCGATTTAAGTTGTATTATTAACATGAAATATTGTTTAGACAACCTTCTTCCGTGTCTTTTATTACGAACCTCGTTATCGTGTGACCGTGAACTGACTGACATGTAATTTTCGTTGGCAACTGGATGAACTAATGGTTTGTCCTGTCGCTGACAGGTGGCGCTGGTGTCCAGCTGACAACTGACCGTCCTCCGTGACCTGCCGCTGGAGCCGCTCGTAGGTGGGTCATATTTGGGAAGGGCCGGGGACCATGAGTCTGGCATACGTACGAAAGGCCGCAGGTAGTCCCTGAATCACATACTATGGTTGCTATGCTATGGTCACTGTAAATGCATAGCTGCTGAAGAAAATACGTCTGAAAACTCCGGGAAAAATGTTCTCAAATATATTCGACTCAATATAAATGCACGTGGCTGTTGAACTTTCAAAATTCAGATCGGCCTTTCTAACGTTTGCCATACTGCAGAAGTGTATTGACTGTTGATTATAGTTCGTATTTTATTCAAACATGGTTTGACCACAGGGATTTTCCCGACTGTGCCCCCGCTTAACCCTATTAGTGGCAGGGGGGGGGGGGTTGTTTTTATCCACCCCTCAGGTTTTTCGGGAATATCTCCGAAACCGCTGAAGCTACGATGCTGAAATTTTCTGACTTTTCCTAAAACTAAATTGGGCTTATTCCCTGAAAATTTCAAGTTCATAACTTTACCAGGGGCGGCTCCAGAGCACTGGGAATTGGGGGTCCTATTCGTGAAGCGAGTCATTTGGGCGAAGATCACGATGCTGCACCAGTTTTACGAACAGTGAATGAAAGGTATCATGTGATAACATATACAGTTATTGTGCATCCTCTTTTGACACGTTTTTGCTATAATAGGCGGATCCAGGCGACCAAAAAGGGGGGTTATGTTTTACCTCCCAACATAGGTGCCCTGACACCGCCTATGCATGACCAATACAACTGTAGTCGTTCTCTCATAAGAAAATTGTAACATAAGACCATTACCACCCTTTTTAGAAACAGTACCAACAAAAACCTTATTTACTATACTTTTTGTGTACCCCCAATCTCAATGATCTGTATCCGCCTATGATTTTTGAAAATGCATATTTTTAGGATCCATGTGAATTCCTGGTTCATTCTCTATCGATCGGCAAAAGTTGCGTTAGGATTGGTTCAGAAACCTGGCCGTGATAAACAGTCTAAAATGTATCTGCAATTTGCCCGTTTTTACCCCCCTCTACCCCCCTGTTGACATTTTTTAATTTTTATTTTTTAGAAATGTAGATCACGTTGAGCGAAATCGAATGCCGTTTGAATTTTGAAAATCGGCCCGTTAGATCTCGAGATATCAAGGGGGGTCGTAAACAGCCCCCCCCCCCCCTGCCACTAATAGGGGTATACCAGGAGCCTGCCACTAATAGGGTTAAGCGATTTAATGCGAACGTAGTAAAATGAAGCGTAAACAAAATTTGTATCACATTACTTATTCCCTAATTCCCATTATAATCCGTTCATCATGGGAAGATTTCGATAGCTACATTTCTGTGGTGACGTCGTCATAGAAGACATTTTTGTAAGCCTATTTTATTTATGTAGTGCAAACCAGAACAAGCCAGTTTAAAGAATTAAACGATTGGGTTTTTTGGTTCAGATTCAAGCGATGTCCCTTTTCACGCGACAGCTTCGATGAAAAACTTAGACCCAAACCATATCTGAAAAAATGGACTTAACCTGGAATGTTTCACTTATAGTCCCGCGCTACACTAAAACTCCAACAGAACAATATCGCTCACCCCCCCCCCCCCCGATCATCACCGAAACTGAATTTTGCCTAGCGAGATGCGCGAGGCGGCGTTGCGAGGGTCTCACGAATATGCATCTGAAATAATTCTAGAGTTTGAATTATGATTTTATGTGACAGGTTATATTCAAGTCAACGTTCAAAATAAAACATTTTCACATTCAATTAGCGTCTAAGATATCGATCTTCTTTCAACTAAAATGTTGATAAAGCGTTATTGAAGTTATTAATGACTAATTCAACTTTGTTTGCTGGGACTTAGAAACATAGTCTGACTATAGTTGGAGACCAATTTTGTCCATTTCAGTTGTGGTTCAGGTAAGGGTCAGGTAAAAGTTTTTTTCCGGCTGACAAATCTTTACAAAAAAAAACTAGCGGCATGTTCAGCTCATGAATCCAATGACGTTGCATTACCATTTTGCTGTTTGTAAGGTGCTCCGTAAATGTCATTTGTAATGATCTCTTTATTAAGCCTAATAACGAGGGATAGACTGTTAGATCTGCGGACTATTTCTGGATATCGTGTTGAAAATCGACACAATGGATGACTACCCATACGTTTGCTATGCATGCTTATTTTTTAGTGCGAGGAATGTGGTTTAAATGAGCTACTAAACAAATCAAAGGAAATTCGATTTTAAAAGAAAGAATGGGCAAGAAATTTCTCAAAAATTAAAAACAATGCCAAAAGTTATATTTAATGCGGTGAGCTTTCGGCTACAAGCCTTCGTCAAACCAACAAAATGACACGATACCAGTCATTTTGTTGGTTTGACGGAGGCTTGTAGCCGAAAGCTCACCGCATTAAATATAAATTTGGCATTGTTTTTACATTTTCGTGGAAAAGGTCAATGATTCTTCACGTATTTATTATCGCCATGTTCCTCGCTAAAGCACTTCACACCATCAAGAAATTTCTCAGCCGGCCGTGCGGACGCTTTTGCGAAGCTTATATCTCAGCAACCACTTGACCGAAAAATATTCAGCACCGAATCATTTGCGTTAATTTTTGTAAGGCAGCCTTATTCCTTCTACCAAGTATTGGACTATTTTCGATGCACGTGGGTGACACCTTAGGCACGTGCCACGTGCAAAACGAAGAGGTGTCAGTTTTGTACCAATTGCAATATTTTTTTTTACTACTGGGCCGATTGTGCTGAAAGTTGGCATGTAGGTAGGCACCCACTAGGCAATGCATTTTCACGTGCCACAGTTGGGGTACCCTACCCTCTTACCTTTGTTGACCTCTGATGACCTGACCCAAAACATGACTGAAGTATTTTCGTCATAATTTTTAAAGTCATGGGTACGGCGCGTCGCTAGATGGCCCAGGGGCCGATTTAGAGGAGGGTGAGTAAAAACCCCCGGGCCGGCGCCAAGCACCGTTAAAAGTGCTATCAAATTCTTGCGATATTGTGGCTGTATTATTTCGCGATTCATAGTAACTTAATCCAAGAAAGCCCGAATAGGAAAATGTTGATGTGATTTCCGTTGGCCTGAAATATCACATGACTTAAAAGAAAGGACCAAAGCAGGGGCGCGGGAACCACTTTCAGACTGGGGGCACACCATAATAGAGATCAACCTAGGAGCCTAGGATATGATAGGATTGATATAATCAATAATAAGCTTAGCAATTTTTTTTTACAGCTTCTCATGAATTTGAATTTAGCTTATTAACCGTCCCCCTGGGGGGGGGGGGGGGCAATATGGCCTCCCCTGTGGTTTTTCCTGAATAGCAAGAAAACAACGGCGCGCAGCGCCGCCAAATTTTCAGTAGGTACCTTTCCGGCATCAATTTGACACCTTCATTTAAGTCATATGTCACCTTAGGTCAGGAGTTACTGAGGTCAAATTGAGGTCATGTTCGAGCAAAAATGAGCAAAAAACATGACATCTTGAAACGCTCACAAAATCTACAGTTAACAAGCAATTTCAAAGTTCTGTATGTGGTCGTGTAGAGAAAAGACAGCGCTACAAAACTGCTATCTTAGAGTATGAAAATCTTGGGATTTTGACCCCCAAAATATTTTTTGTTTTGAAAAAGCATAAAAAATTCCCATAACAGCATATATATGATAGTCCCTGAACTCCTCTATCTACATACCAAATTTTGGATAGATAACTCCTTTTTCGGCCAAGTTATAGGGAAAAAATTGTTTAAAATTGATGACGTCAAATTTTTGAACTCAATTTTGAGCAATTCACGTTGAATTTGTTGAACGTTGAATTCACGTTGGATTCACCACGTTGAAGACCACCATTACTCCCCGTAACGAGCTGCATCGAATCGATACCCATTGTAGGCAAAAATATCAAGTTTGAAATTTGACCTAATTTGACCTGACCTTCATCAGAAAGTAACCTAAACTGGCCCCAAAGGCTACCTGGCCCACATAATCGCATTTATCATCTAAAATGAACCATAAAACATGCATCACATGATATTTTCATATTATGACCCTCAGTGACCTGACCTCTGTGACCTGACCTGGTATCAGTGACCTCAAATAGCAAAATATGTATTTGACGAGCAATTCCCTATCAATAATTTTCAATGACAAGCATTTTACTCGATTTTACAATACATTTCTTGAAATGCCTCTAAACGGTGAAAATTCGACATTTGACCTGACCTGTGTCGTCATCGGTTTGACCGAGGTCAATGAAATTTGGTCACAGTTCCCCATTGGGGCTATCCAACACGGTTTGCACTTTGCTGTTTGTCGCTATGTTGCGTGGTTCTCGAGATCTTAGGAAGGGGGGCCAAAATGCCCCCCCCCCCAACGCTGCTCGGTAGCTCGGCAGACCCCAACGGGTCGCGGGTTAAGAGCTTCTGTTAAAATCGGTTGCGAATAATGCATCCCTCTGTACCATTTTGCCATGTCTCCTCTAACGTTTAATCACGTTTGGGAAATGATGCTCAAGCGGCAATGAACACAATAAATCACAGGCGAAGAAATAAAAGATAAAGGATATATTCACTCGTTTTCCGTTTTACCATGTAACAAAAAATTCGTCTGTCTTATTCAAGCGCCTCGTACCAAAACGAACATAAAAGTGATATTGGTATACTTAAACGTATTTCTTAAAAAAGAAGGTCATAAAGCGGAAAAGATATCTTGAACGAGTAGATTTCATTTAGGATATTCATTGAATATTATTAATGCTTAATGATTGCTGCACGACGGGCTTCGTTCTAAAACATATTTACGCTGCGACCTTTCCTGGAATGAAGCGTTATTCTATTTGTATAATAATATCATGGCTTTCATTGTACCTAAATCGGTTAATTAAATGATAGGTGTCAAACCCCTTTTTGTACGTACGGTTTACACCTGTATTTCATGACCGTACTCTCTGGCAACCGTATAGTTTCGGCTACATTCCTTCAAATTTTGGTAGCACAACTGTTTATATTCACGCCAAGAATCAAGTTGGATTCGTGGCATGGATATTTAGTTGTGCTACCAAAATTTGGGGAGATGCAGTCGAAACAAATATATAGTTGTGGTGTGCGCGGCCCCGGACTTACTGGCCCGGGGCCTCATGAACATCACAACTTACACCCGACAATCCAAGGAACAATTCTGATCACCGCCGGCCGCAGGGGCGGTCGCACCGTAGCGCGACCGCCCCCGGTTGCCGGGCGGAGACCAGAATTGAACCCTGGACTGCCGGGTGGAAGCCTGATGTTCACCAACCTCGCTACCGAGGCGGCGGGAGACGGTGGTCGGACCTCGGACCCGGTGCCACCTCGGCCGCTGCCCCTCCCTCCCTACCCCACTCCACCGTGTGCCTGGCTCCGCCCCTGCCGCCCGACCTGCCCCCGGGCGGTCCGCTATTGGCACCGAGGGCCGCTGCGCCCGGATATGTCTGACAAGTGACACTTGTTATCGACAAACGATACCGTAAACGGGAGTGACTTTGCCACGATTCTCGAAAAGGCTTTAGGGCAATCTGCACCATTTATAGATTAAACCACTGGTAATGAGGGTGGCGGTAAATTGCCGCAAAAATTTCCTCTTTCTCTTTTCTGTCGAATTCTGTATCATATCTCTGTCTATTTTAGCTATTCTCGACCATTTTCAAGTTGTCATTTATAATCGAAATGCCATTTCCCTCTTTTCATGTCATTAAAGGGACCCTCCCACCTTCAAAAAAGTTAATGAATTGGCATGAAAGTGATGTCGCTCGGTTCAGAAAGAGCGAAAACGAATATCTACCAAATTTCATCGAAAAATATTCACCGGTTTTCAAGATATTAGACTTTTACCTTTGTTTACTTTTTGGGATCTCCGCTGTTCCTGGCGACTTTATTTGAAAGTGCGGCACTTGTTGCGCGCAAAGCAGCATGTACCACCGCGTGCTACCAAACGTTTTAGTAAAAGATTTAAAAATTGTTAGATCTCCGCTGACGTCACAAATTCTAAGGGGGCATTCCAATGCATTAGCCCCTTAGAATCCGAAAACTGCAAGTTTGAAATTCCATATCTCCGAATTAAAGCATTTTTCGATGTTGTGAGTGCCCAAACCGGTATTTTCAGGCCATGGCCACCAATTTGGCAATCTCAACTCAAAACTAATGTTAAGGTGGATGGTCACTTTAAATGTCATCAATGCAGGGTGCAGGGTGCAGGGTGTACAATGGAAAAAGTACTTGAAAATATTATGTTCTTTTAAATTCTTTTGCATGGTGGCAATTTGGCAAAGTCACCCCTTTTTCAGTTCTTCTTAAAAAAAAAAAACGATAACAAAACTTTATGTTCAAAACACGGATGAAGATAGTCACCCCCATAGGTTTGCATGTTTAAAATATACAATGTCACTGTAATACACAAAAAATATACAATGGTACCGACTACCGATGCTTATACTATCGTGTATTTTTGGCCAGCATGACTTCTCTAACATGTCAAGTCAGATAATACACATCCCTGACATCCTTCCTTCTTCTTCCGCAGGTCTTTTTCGACCGGCGCCGGTCTCCTCTGCAGTCCGGGCGACCACAGACACCATCAGCACAGTGAAGAACATCGCAGCAGCGGGTTGGAATCGGAGGAGAGCCGGTGGTGTCGCGCAACAGTCACTGAATGTGACTGATGGTGTCCGAGGGGGTAATCGGAGGAATGCAGGTTTACCTGACTTCTCTCCTCATTACCCCCTCCCATACTTGGGTGGTATGTTGGAGCCCAGACATACCACCCAAGTACTTATACTGGGTGGGGGAGGGTAACAGGGTGGTCCCTGGTGGATCACTCGTGTCGGGGACGTGCGTGTTTGGGGGGGGGGGGGTCGGCCACCAGGTGGTGGCTACCGGAAACGGTAGTCGCCACCTGGCTGACCGCCCCCCCCCCCACCCAACCCGCACGTCCGCGGCACTGGTCGGGGACGTGTCTGTTGGGGGGGGGGGGGGGTGTTGGTCACCAGGTGGTGGCTACCGGGAACGGTAGTCGCCACCTGGCTGACCGCCCCCCCCCCACCCAACCCGCACGTCCGCGGCACTGGTCGGGGACGTGTCTGTTGGGGGGGGGGGGGTGTTGGTCACCAGGTGGTGGCTACCGGGAACGGTAGTCACCACCTGGCTGAGCCCCTCCCCCACCCAACACTCGCGTCCCCGACACAGGTCCACCGGGGGACCCCTGTTACCCTCTCTCCCAACCAATAACGGGGGGGGGGGTGTACGTGGGGAGGGATGGTGGCATACGTGTGTTGTTTGCATGGAATAAAAAGATCAATAGAAGTGGTGTCACATGTATTTTTCTCCTTCCGGTAGATGACATGTATGTATTCTCCTTCACATGTATGACATAGCCCCCCCCCCCCCCGCGCACAACTATACACAGCAGGGGATGGATTACCCCCCCCCCCTCGCACATGGTGATAATCAGGGGAGGCAGGGACACTTACCTCCCCAAATTACCCCTTCCCCCCCTCCGCGCGCTAGGGGAGGGGATAATCAGGAGGTAAGGCAGGCATGCCTACCTCCGTCTCCCCGATTACCCCTCTCCCCCCACACATGATAGGGGGAGGGGATAATCAGGAGAGGAGGCAGGCGCGCCTACCTCCGTCCCCCCGGATTACCCCTCTCCCTTACACATGATAGGGGAGGGGATAATCAAGGGAGAAGGCAGGCACGCTACCTCCGACCTGATTACCCCTCTCCCCCTTCTCCCTCCCCCGTTAGACGCGGTTCCTCTGTTCTCCGACTCTTGACGCTCCTTGTTTGAAGATCTTCGCGTGCAAACAACCTGTGGAAGAAGAAGGAAGAACGTCAGGAATATATGATTGGGGTTTGGAAATATGTAGGCATAGTCAAATACCTAATGTATAGGGAAAGTTGAGCAAGACGGCCACCGTAACTTTAGAGCCATTTTTCTACATCTTACACAGGAATCACACCGGGACGTAAAACTGAATGAAAACATTATTTAGACATTTGACTCCTGATTATCAGACGATGGCTGGGGCCCATATATACAAAGTACAACACGTAGGGCACAACTATACAGCCTGTTTTTAAGTTTGACCCTTACTGTAAACGGCTCTGAACAGAGCACGAACTTAGGTGGAGAAATTAGTCTGAAAACTTGTAGGCGTTCATTGCAATTCGCAAATGATGAACTTGGATTATTTTTAGAATAAATATTATTCATCTCTTTAATACAACGTGCCTTGACGAACCTTCCCAATCATTGACTCATGAAATCTCGTGTTGTTTTAAAAAATATGGTTACAGTGAGGGTCGAACTTCAGACGAACGGACTACACACTTACGAAAACATTTAAGACATTTACGCTATGTTAGGATTGACGTTATGCTCATATTAATATCAATCCTAACATTTTTATTGATATTCATCATGCTCAAAGAACACATTTTCGCACACATTTACACTCACATTACATACAAATTATATACTGCACAATGCACATATTTGCGAAAATGAAATAGATTCATTCGTGTGTTAACAACTCATTCCAATATTATTATTGAGGTAGCGGTTGGCGGCGGCCCAGCGGCCGTTGCTAGCCGATAGGGGGGGGGGAGGGGAAACTTGTTGTCCCCCTTTGATTCTCCGATGACTTCGTTCCTGTCATTCCTACAGCTCAACTCCTAAAATTTTGAGACTCGACGAATTGCATCAGAGCCTTAGTACTAACAATTTGCATATCTCGGATTTTCATATCTGTACCTTGGGGTTAGAGGAGAGTTATGACCCTACCATTGTAGCCGGTATACTCCTAAAGCAAGGGGAAGCACAAATTCCATACTGCTTTGACAAAATCTGTCAAAACCACAAGATATTAAAGGAAACATGAACATTCTACCCATACGCAAATGACAGGGTTCGTCTGCAGTCTGCAGTCATTCAATAGGACATGCATTGCTAGGTCATGAAAGGTCACCAGCGGTTTTTCGATAATAACTTCTGATAACTAATACTAATACTAATACTAATAACTAATATACTAATAACTATATATCGTTTGGGTAGTCAACACTGATCGATTGATTTGCAACACTGCCTTTTCTGGTCAGGTCATGAGTTTTACGTGAAATAAAATCATCAGATTGGCATTTTCGGGTCCGCTTAGTTCATTTCGCGTCTGACAATTCCAGCGTAATACTACGCTAGCAGAATAAGCATCATACAAATATCGACGCCAAAGTTTCTGCGGAACAAGTTGTTTCGGCAAAATTCGTTTATTTTGGTGGTTTTCCCTCTCTGTGGGGCTAACCATTGACCTGCAGTAAAACTCATTGAAATACCAGTGGAACGACATACCGAACGCGCTTTTCTGAGACTCTCTAGTTCTTCTTGTTCAAGAGTTATACGAGGATTGCTGAAAAGATGTCCAAAGCTCATGCAAATTTTACCTCCCAGCGATAACCTGTTCGAAAGAAATGATCTCTAAGTTATTCGTTTTAACTTATAATTTAAATTGTAAAATTTATTCAAATAAATTAATTAAAATCCGAAATAAATTTAAAGCCCAATTAATATCAGCTAGTTGTGCATTTTCACAAAACTTATGACTTTCACAACTTCAAGCTTTTTAAAGCCAACTCATGTTAAGACATGCTATTATAGTACTAACCAGCCATTGACTGAGGCAGGGATACTCGCAAAAAGAAAAACTCAGTAACCTATCAGTGCAATACTGTGACTGTCGTACAACTTACTGTGCCTTCTCCCACATCAGTTTTACGTCATCTCTTATCTTTAACCCGGTAGGCGGTGGGCCTACCAGCCACCTTCCGCGCGGTGGGGGGGGGGGCACTTTTTTGCCCCCCCGTATCTCCGAAACTACTGGACGGATCCGGAAAATTCAAACGGCGTTCGATAGCCCTGTCAAATTTGTCGAGGGAAACCAAATTTCATTGACCTTGGGGTCACCGATGACGTCACAGGTTAGGTCAAAGATTAACCCTATTAGTGGCAGGGGGGGTTGTTTTTATCCACCCCTCAGGTTTTTCGGGAATATCTCCGAAACCGCTGAAGCTACGATGCTGAAATTTTCTGACTTTTCCTAAAACTAAATTGGGCACATTCCCTGAAAATTTCAAGTTCATAACTTTACCAGGGGCGGCTCCAGAGCACTGGGAATTGGGGGGTCCTATTCGTGAAGCGAGTCATTTGGGCGAAGATCACGATGCTGCACCAGTTTTACGAACAGTGAATAAAAGGTATCATGTGATAACATATACAGTTATTGTGCATCCTCTTTTGACACGTTTTTGCTATAATAGGCGGATCCAGGCGTCCAAAAAGGGGGGTCATGTTTTACCTCCCAACATAGGTGCCCTGACACCGCCTATGCATTACCAATACAATTTTAGTCGTTCTCTCATAAGAAAATTATAACATAACAAGACCATTACCACCCTTTTTAGAAACAGTACCAACAAAAACCTTATTTACTATACTTTTTGTGTACCCCCAATCTCAATGATCTGTATCCGCCTATGATTTTTGAAAATGCATATTTTTAGGATCCATGTGAATTCCTGGTTCATTCTCTATCGATCGGCAAAAGTTGCGTTAAGATTGGTTCAGAAACCTGGCCGTGATAAACAGTCTAAAATGTATCTGCAATTTGCCCGTTTTTACCCCCCTCTACCCCCCCTATTGACATTTCTTAATTTTTATTTTTTTAGAAATGTAGATCACGTTGAGCGAAATCGAATGCCGTTTGAATTTTGAAAATCGGCCCGTTAGATCTCGAGATATCAAGGGGGGGTCGTAAACAGCCCCCCCTGCCACTAATAGGGGGTAGCCAGGAGCCTGCCACTAATAGGGTTAAATGTTTCACCGTTCACGGGGCTTCTAGGGAAAGCGCTATAACACCGAGTAAAACGCATTTTGTCGAAAATCAGCGATAAGGCGCCAGTTGTCTAGTACATATGTTGCTATTAGAGGTCACTGGTCATACCAGGTCAGGTCACAGGTCAGGTCACCAAAGGGTCACCACATGAGCCCAACTTTACTAAGGTTATGCGATGCATGTTTTATGGCCAGTTTTTCATTTCCAACTCAATGGTGTTGGTTTGGTTATAAGACCATCAGGTACGGTTTAGGTCACTTTCTGGTGGAGGTCAGGTCAGGGTCAGGTCAAAAAAGGTCAAATTTCAAAGTTGATATTTTTGCATAAAATGGGTATCGATTCGATGCAGCTAGTCACGGGGAGTCTAATGGTGGTCTTTGTTTTGCGCTACGAGGTCTAGAATTGCTAAAAATTGAGTTTGAAAATTTGACGTCATCAATTTTGAACATTTTTTTCGCTATAACTTGGCCAAATAAAGAGGTATCGATCTCAAATTTGGTATGTAGATAGAAGGCGGTAGGGGCTATCACATATATTCCGGTTTTTTTCGAAATTCAAAAAACGTTTTGGATTTTTTGGCTATTATATTCAAAAAATCTATTTTTTGATTTTTGGGGGTCAAAATCCAAAAAAATTCGAAAAACCGAAATCGCAGTTTTGTAGCTCTTTTAATTCCACACCTTTTATGTCAAAACATTTTTCTGTATCTCTAAAGCTGTAGGCCTGACAGCTCTTCCCGCGAAACCTTTTTTTTGGGTCGAAAATGGCAAAAATGACGTCACTCTGACGTCATTAGCAGCCAACCTATCGTAGCCTTTGGAAAAATTTTTGGTCACCATGTGCGCTAGCTGCTCCCGGGAGGGTACTGAAAGTTTGGTGACGATCGGCGCAGCGGTTCTCGAGATATATCGAAAAAACTAAAGGGGGGGGGGGGCAAAAAATTGCCCCCCCCGCCTGGAAGGTTAATTGGTTTTACAAACAAGGAGTTATAACCTGCCCATTGGTGTCACTATAAGCTAGGTTCTTCCAATAGTAGCTAAACGCATCGAACAAGTGGAAGACATATCTGTCAATGAAATTGAAATAACAACTTATCAAACTTATCCGATGTATGCAATTTTTAGTACTTAGTCTTACATGTAATTCATCGAGTTTCAAATTTCTATGAGTTGAGCTATAGGAATGACAGGATCGGAAGCAAGAAGTAAAATAAAAAAAGTAAAATAACAAACGTAAAACAATCGACCATATCAACTGCCTATCTATAAAGTTCAAGGAAGTCGTAGGGCATGCCCCATTAGGTTGGAATTTTGGATTGAGTCTAGCTGGGCCCAGGAGGGTCAAATAAAGACATGTTTTTGGGCTATTTTGTTAAGGGAATTAACCTCTTTCAAATGACAGGTGACGTTTTTGGAATAGGAAGCATTTTAATGTAAACAAATGGCGGCCCGTTTTGGGCCCTGCTCTTGGATTTCCCGGTGGATTTCTCCAGCCAGATTTCAGAGTGTGCCAAGACGAGTATCTTTGGCAATTTTAAGAAATTAAAGTATTTCTCAAAATGTCAAGCAATGATTTTTCTCCCAAATTCACATAAAGGTGACGCGTATGATAATCAGATATCAGCCGTCGATCCTTGGGCTATATTTCGACACGATTTTAAAACATATGCACCCTAATCGATTATTTTCGATCGATTCATAATACTAAGCCCAACAACCACGTCATTTTTACAAACGATAAATCGTAGTAAACCCGCGCCGTGCCGAGGAGTGTTCGTACACCCACTGCGGTTTTTCGCAGTTAGCTCCAAAACCTCCGCGCCGCCGTTTTTAGCACACCTGTTCAGTGTTCATGCAAATGCATCTTTTCCGCCCAATTTGTAAAAGACCTTGGTCTCTCAAGGTCAGGTCACCAGGTCACGTTAAGTGACCTCTCCTCAGAAAAGGTTAAAATATTCGTTATAGCTACACCGACGACTGAGCGATCAGTCAAATTTGCAGTGACCTCTCCTCACAAAAGGTTAAAATGTTTGTCATAGCTACACCGACGACTGAGCGATCGGTCAAATTTGCGTCGGTGTAGCATTATAAGTCAATGGAAGAAAATTCAAAGGCGCTCCTTTTGGACGAACGTCATTCTAAACACTGTCAAATATCAGGAAGCAGGTAAACTTGACGCACTGAATCAGAAAATTGCTCTCGTCATCCCTCCTTATGTCCCTGAAGTCATCTCAGGTCATGGGGGTCATCTCGTGATCTTAGGGCAAAGTTGAGGGCATACCACAGAAAGGCCGTTAAAAGAAAGAGCTATCGAATGCGCTATTCCGCGTAGCTCTATTCTTTTCCGAGTTATGCGTCAGTTCGTCGAAAAGTTTCCAAACAGCCGAATTTTGACATTGGATACCCATCGGTGACTTGACCTTTGACCTGACTGAAAAAGAAAATGATTGGAAAAAGTCGTCATGATTTTTACGCTCTTTCGAATGCCGCTTACCGCGTGCCGCTTCTTGACCCAGGAACCGATTCAGAGGAGGGGAGGTGTTCAGACACCCCCTCGGTCCGTCGCTGTTGACGCCGAGTACCTGCCCAGCGCATTTATCGAGTGGACCCCCCCCCCCTCGGTTTTTCGCAAATGACTTCGTAACATGTAACGAAGCAGTCAGTGGTGGTTGGCACCTGCATATTATGGATAGCCGGCAGGACGCCCACTGGTTGGCCTGACCAGAGCTGACCCGACCTGGCCTAAATCCATGAAGACATCATCTGTGATCAAAACTGACATGACATTCGTGATCAGCACCCCTGAATACCCTACAATAACCTCATTTTACGAAGTTCTGACAGGGCTCCATTTTCCCGACTTTTGGGCCTTGACCTGACCTGGAAAGTCAATCAGTGACCTAGGAACTCAAAATTGGTTATCATCGGCTTCCTGTCGTCACGGGCAACACGCTCGTTTTTCTACGAAGCTCTAGCTCTATCAGAGGCCGATCGGCAACGGGGGGGGGGGGGGGGGGAACAAGTTTTAAGTTTGAAATTGACGTATAAAAACACGCTTTAGACAGATCAAGAAACGTGCGTAAAACCACGGTAGCATTGCGTCACTTTCGGTTGAACGGTTGTACTTAATACGACACAATACAGGCTGCCCCACGCTGGACCTCACGTGCAAGTACCCACGAGTCTGCGAACATGCAACTCTAATAGTCTGTGAGTTTCCGAGAGTTGTTCACTGTCACTACATGCGCGGGATGCGAAGAAGTAGCTTTTAAATATGCTGCAATTTATAGATTGTTAGTAATTTTCTATCGTCGTTGACAAACTGACATGCGTACGCAATACGCATATCACACTGCCCGAGTGAATGATATCTTGCAAACAGAGGTTATCTTTACAGTTAACACCACTCGTATAGTGGGATTTGAAAATGGATAATCCTGGAGTCTCGACTTTGTGCACTTACATGAAACACATTTTGGGCAATTGACTCTGGTCGCTGTCAATATTCCGTCAGAGATTCTGTCAGAAGTAGAAGATAGTTTGAAAATAAGACCTATAAAATCTTTTTAAATTGTAAACGAGTTCAAATAATAAAAAGTTTCTTTAACTTTAACTGAGTAAGACTTTGTCCCGGTTTTCGTACTTGATGAAGCACTTGCTGCGACTCGGAATCGGATCCATAGAACGCCTATCGGAGCACGCTTGCAACATTTGTAGGCGAACAGTTCGCCCAATATTAACTCGTCTGAAAACTCATAGGCTGGCAAATTGATAGTTCTATGTGTCGTAACACGCATAAAGGATTCTTGAACTTTGAAAGACTCGCAAGGACTCAAAACTCGCAGACTCGTAGACTCGCACGCGAGGACCAGTTTGCCGTAGCCATACATACAGGGTGTCCGGAAAGTCCTGGCGCTTTTCAACATTGTTAAGATAAATGCCTTTGGTCCATAGATACTCAACAATAGAACGAAACAATGACCAGGAACACCAAGCCACATCCTTCTGCTAAGTGCCCATTCATTGTAACCACCGTCTGTGCCGACGACGGCCTCGACGCAAGGGCGGAAACGCCTGCGGGTTTTGACGGTGTAGGACATTTCCTGTCCTCCCATGCTGTCATGATGCGAGTGTTCAGGGACTCCAGGCTGGGATGAGAGGTGGCCTAGAGCTTATTCTGCAAAACGCGTAGCATGCCTTAGTCGAGCGGGTTAAGGCTGGGATAATAAGGTGGCCTAATCTCATTTCACCACGGTGATCTGGTCCGCCGAGCTCCTCTGTCAGTTTGGTTTGGACGGCAGCGGCGTTGTTGGGGGGCGCTCCGTGCTGTTGAAGTGCGACATGACCCTTAGGGCAAGTCGCCTTGATTGTCGTGTCCAGGAACCCCTCGTGGACCAGCCTATCAGTCATTTATTTGACCTTGACGAAGATGATGGGACATTTGTGTCCATCAGACCCAAGATTTTCTTCGATTGCCGCTGAAATGCTGGTTCAGTCTCAGCAGCTTTGGCATACCGTGGTTGTAGCTGAGTGAGAATATTTTCTAAGACATTTCCGATCTGGAGTGCACCTTTGCCTGCTCAACCGTTCGCCGGGAAACGCCGCATCGCGTTGCAACTCGCGCCTCGTTCAAGCCGCACCGGGCCCCCGCGCGCGGGCTCTCAGCGACAAGGCGCATCTTCGCCCATATACCTAGCACTGAAAACGGTTTCAAGGTCATATTTACGCGACCCCTAGCTGAGCGGTGAACGAGGGGTCATATCTGCGGTGATTGGTTGAAAGTCCAATAATCACAGCGCGCGTTAGACGACGTCCAAAAGAGGCGCCAGAACTTTCCGGACACCCTGTATATGTCACAACAGATATACAGCGCCTCTTCGGTGTACCGACCCACCTGGTAAGCCGACTCCTGTGGCGGGTCCCGGTGGTGTGCTGGAGTGGGGCCGGCATCTCCCTCTGGTGAGCTGAACCTGAAAAACCAGTGCGAAGGGATTAACGCATGCAGAAAAGCATGGATAAAAACAATTATAATATGAAATCAGAGATCGAATTCATGAGATTTTCGGAGCATGACTCGATGTAAGCTGAAAAGCCAAAGGAATGTCAAAATAGATAAAGGTTTACGTAACACTTTCATTGAGTTTACACAATAAAACATTTTCCATTTGAAATTAGACTCGCAGATAATAACAAAATAACTTACCTCAGTCCAGATACGAGGCGGCTGGAGATTTCGGAGTTCGGTGGAGGTCCGTTCAGTGGCGACTGGCCGATGGACGGACGTCTGGTGTCAGCTGTACCGGAGCCACACTCCTCGTATACTCACTCCCACACTGCTGCACCTGTCGCACAGAGATGGCGCGGTGTCAACACACGCTGAAAATGTGTGCTTAGTTTTCAAATCACGACACTGTGAATTTTTATCCGACTTAAAGCTGAGTGTTGATGTTTGATTTAAGAAAATACTAGATGGCCATGTTTGCGCGATAACTGTAGGTAACTAAACACCACTGACGGAGGGGGACGACAGAACCCTTATGTCCTCCCTCCTAAAGCCATAAAATCGTATTCCTTCTACATAATTAAGTTTGCCGTTATTCAACACCATTAGCTATAGTATGAAGGCATGATATTATGAAGGGAAGCTTCGTCAGTCGTCACATAAGTGCGACCCTACCCATAGATGAACCTAGAGCACAGAATTGGCATAGATCGATGTCGCTAGCGTACAGCGCTCAAAGGTATGCTGCGCTCTATTATTAGAATCCCGCCCAAAGATGTCGTTAGTATACGGCGCCTGAAGTTATGCTGCGCCGCCCTGTTAGAATCCAGTTCATAGATGTCGCTAGTGTACAGCGCCTGAAGGCATGCTGCGCCGCACAGTTAGAATCCAGATCATAGATGTCGCTAGCGTACGGCGCCTGAAGGCATGCTGCGCCGCAAAGCTAGAATCCATTTCAAAGATGTCGCTAGTGTACAGCGCCTGAAGGCATGCTGCACCGCACGGCTAGAATCCAGATCATAGATGTCGCTAGTGCACGGCGCCTGAAGTTATGCTGCGCCGCATAACATAACGCCCGATGTAGCCACAAAGCATCGAATGCACTGTGGGTATCGCTTTTAAATAGACCGGGGGCTGACGATCGGGAAATCTGAAAGTGCATTCGACTGACTGCTTGCTCCACGATATCTGTGGCTTTCGGCAGAACAATCCCTGATGGTGGGAGATGAATTTTGACCCCCCCCCGCATGTTCACTGCTCAATACCCAAACGAATAGCAGATGAACCAACAAACGAAATAATTGGATCAGCCAGACCCCAGCTTATGACCAAAATTGGCGAGAAAACATTGGTTAAAGTGCACACATTAAACTTCAAACTATAATCTTAAACATCGAGCTGCGCAGCGAGACAGCAAATATTACTAATATGCTAATGCAACTAGCTACAGCACACGTTGATAGTCCGACCGGCACCGGTAAAACACAAATTATACTGCCGCTCTAGACGCGCACTTACCGTTCAGAGTCTGTGTGGCGATAGGTCGGAGGTAGTCGAGCATCGGACCGGTGGCAGGTCCGCCCCCTCTCGGGTCAACAATGCAGCGGGCTAGAGCAGACACTGGCAGACCGCCCAGGCATCACGGAGTACTGAAACGACACCAGGGGAATCAGTTCACTCCACTGTGATGTATGTACTGGGCTATCACTGAGCAGCAGAGCCTACCGGTAATCAATAACGTAACGGAGTGGTTCATCTACTTTGGAAAATGTAACAACGATCTTCCGACACTATTGCTAGTAATCATGTGTAACAGGAGCGCTTCGGGTGCCTTCGTCAGCAAAGTCAAAACATGGAAAGACAAAAAAAAAAACTCGAGATGCCATTCAATGTCGGCTGACGAAGGAAGCGAAGCACTCCCGAAACATTATGTAATTTCATTTATAGATATTACAAGGATGAGAGTAAGAAATACTCGAATGGCTTTATGCTTTCTATTTACCATTGCACTAAAATTCATTAGCATGCATCGCTAAAAAGCGGCGTTTATAATTACTTTGTCTTTTACTCGTTTGCTTAGCAGCGCATCATCATTCATCAGTCTACTGTTTGGAAGTTCGCAATGTAATTGATTCAAAAACAATATAAAACATTTAAAACTCTTACTAACACACGAAACAACGACATATCTAATTTGCAGTGCCCGCTGCTTTCTCACCTTTTACAGGCAATATCCGAATTCCTTCCAGAAACAGTCACCATGCCGGGAGCCGCACCACACGCACCGAGCGCTGGTAGCAAAAGCTCGCGGGCGCGACGGACCAGCCTCGCTCCGGCCGGCCGGTCACCGCCCGGGGGCCAGGTCGGGGCGGCAGGGGCGGCGCCAGGCACAGCCACTGGGGCGGGCGGCAGTGGCAGACAGAGGCGGCGTGGGGGGGGGGGGGGACATCAGTGACTGAGCAGCGGAGATGGTGTCTGACATGAAGTGGGCTACCTTGCCAAAATAAACAACTGTTAAAAGTTCGTAAAATATTACAACAGTAATAGCACTGCAGTTTCCTTAGCAATCATTTGGAAAAGCTGAAAGCATTAGTAACCAAATATAATGGACTCTCCTAGAGATGCCACTGCTCGTGAACGATTAAAATTATTCAAAAGGAAAAAGATAATTGCAAGTAAATGGCGAAGTACTTGTATGAACATTGAACAGCATTATGACATATATATGTTTTCAAATATAACCTTATGTTCAATGATTGCGAAATGCAAAAGGTTCCAAAATTAATTACAAAATGAATATATTTCGGACACTGTCCTTCTTCAGTTCAGTATTGCAAATTAAATCGTAAATTGCAAATTAAATCGTAAATTGCAAATATTTAATTTGCAATTCTGAACTGAAGAAGGACAGTGTCAGAAATATATTCATTTTGTAATTATTTTTGGAACCTTTTGCATTTCGCAATCATTGAACATAAGGTTATATTTGAAAACATATATAGGAAAAAGATAAGTCCATTTTCGACGGCTTCCTCTTATGCATCACTGCACAGTGTACAGCAGGTGGTGAAATGCCATTTAGAGTTCACCTCCCACCGTGCTTTGACATCATTTTATCAAATTGGATACTGTGCACCGATCAGTTTGGTATTTGATCTCATTTTACTAGCATTCCTCCAACACATTTATTACTACCGACTTTATCAATGCATTTAATCCAGCCGGGCCATCGTACAATGTGAAAGACTGATTAGCCTATCCGAGAACTATTAACGTTTCCAGCCGATCGAACTTTACAACTATACACTTATTCATAGATAACACGAATCATGAAATGATGATGAGATGATGATGATGACATGAACGATAACATGATGGTGGAATAATTGGCGAGTTACTTCTGATGTGACATCGCCATATAAATGAGATAGTACTTACTCGATATTCTCCGGGTGCAGTAGGTATCGTGTCCGTGCTTGATGTAGTTTGTGATGCACCAGATTTCAGTCGTACCACCCCACACCTGCTTCAAGAGTTGCTGATTGTCGCAACTAAAGCTTACGGTTACCATGGGGTCATCAACAAACGGATATACTAAAATAGTTAATGGTTAGGTTACCATTATCAAAGCAGGAGCAGAGCCTCGGGTTCTGGTAGCATTGGAGGGATTCAGGCGTTTTCTTTTTTACCCGTCATCGATTGTAAGAGCGGGACCTGTATTATACGATCCTATATATATTTGCATATCGCATGACTAGTGAGTGATGGTTCGGGAGCTTTATCACCATAAGGGGGATAAATAATACGGTTTTAAGAGGGGGTGCTGATGTGAAATAGCAAAAAAGGCACCAGCGATCTTAACGGAACCGATGTATTGCTAGCGTTCAGGGTGAAAACGTCAACAACGCTCATTTTTACCAACATGGCAATACAATAACACTCTTATCGCCACCGCCGTCTATAACACAGAGTTTGTGACGCCATGCTCAGTATCGTGATACTAAATCAGGGAGCACTTCTGACCATATCGCACCATCACCTTCCGGTGAGCACAGTTCGGCCCACCGCCACCCAACCACACGTTCTTACGGCTCTCAAGCGCACACAGACACACAAACACTTCAATAAACATTCTCTGAGTACAACAATGTGCGCTAGGCCTTCGTATGTAGGCATACATGTTTGCAGTAATACTTTGACACACACACACGGGATCTGAATGGGATCGTCCGTCCCCGGGCCGGCCGGGCGCATACAAATTATTGTTCTGGTTGACGAATCAGATCATTGTTCCAGTTGTCGGGCATTCAGTGTCACTAGGGGTCACATGCTAGCATTTTGACGTCCAGTTCGGCAGCACAGGTCTACAGTGGATATTTTAGTGATCTGGTATCACGAATCGACATTATTTGGTGACGCACGTCCACAGTGATTGGTAATCTAGTGAGACATGTCCACATGAGTTGGAAAGCTTTGAACCGAGGGTATTACAAGCCCTAGGAGGGTTTGAACAGCTCCATTGGCTGCAGCCACGGACGTAATTTATAAATAAACGCCATAAATAAACGTTTATTTATACGTCCGTGTCTGCGGCCTACTGCTGGAATCCACCTGCTGGTATACATTCGATGCTGTCGAAGTCTCGCCAAGTATCATATCACTGACTCTTCGGATGGTATGAGCTGGACAATGAACGTTTCTGATGCACATCGTGCTACACGGTGACCAAGGATGTTACATAGCAAAGACAGCGAGTCATCCGACAGGGACTCGGGGTAAGGTGTCCTGGACATAAGTTCATTATCGCTAAGACCCTCATGCCCGGCATGCAATCGACTTTAGTCCGAGACTACTCGTTGTGGCCCCTGGCGAATATCCCTAAATAATTCTCGCTCACTGAAGTTTTTGCTTATGGCTACAGTCACAGTCATCACCTGCGTGATTCACAGTCACTGTCCCGTTGCCCCCGGGCTCCCAGCGCGGTCACTATCGCTATGAGGCGAGGTCCGACCAGCTCCCCGCAGTATCAGCCGGAGACGAACATGCCGAACAGCTGGTCGAATCCACGTCCATCGGCCGCTGTAGCGCTCTACACGTATCGAAACTCGTCAGAAGCACTCGCGCTGCCTCCTCGAATGAGTACAGCTCAGGGAGGGGCGTTCGCTCCGACCCCGTCGTCCGCTCCCTGCTCCCGGCTGTGTCTGCTCTCTCCACTCTGTCCTCACCTTCTGTCGACTTTGCCGCCTCGGGAGGGACACTCTCAGAGCCTCTGCGAATCGTCGGAGAGTCTGAAGGAGGTGACGCGTCCTCTGCCACAGGAGAACAGGGCGCAGTTCTGCCCTCCGATACGGGACTGTTTGTCTCTGTCGTTGGTGATAATGGCAATGCTGACGGAGGACACGATGTCGAGGTTTGCGATGTTGGGTTAACTGACGCTATAGCTGTTGACACTGAAGCTGAACAAGCTGGAACTGAACCTGTTGTAGCAGTAGATGTTGAAACTGAAGACACTGGAGTGCATGATACTAGAGAAGCAGGCGTCACAGCAGTAGACGAAGAAGAAGCAGACGCTGAAACCGCAGACTTCGTTGCAGATGACGCACAGGCAGAGGAAGCTACAGCGGGGGAGAGGGGCGGAGCTTGTGAGGGCGATGTCAAACTCCTCCCGATGGCTGCCAACGGGTTCAGCGTTTGAGCGACAAGCTGTGTCACAGTTGAGATCGCAGGCCCGGCGCCAGTTTTCCCTGCAGTCCGTCCCGAAGTCTGACGCGCAGTCTGACTGGAAGCCTTTCCTCCAGACTGACCAGAAGCCTGGGACGTCTCAGCGGTTCCCGACAGACCCGCAGAAGTCATGGATTTGACCGAGGACTGGTCGAACGACGACACACCCGGCCCAGTCGAGGCGCGGTTCGCTAAGAAAACCACCGGATCCGCGGTCCGAGCCAGACCCGGGTTCAGCGTCAGCTCCACAGAGTGATCCCCTCCAGGAGTTCTAGACGAGAGTTCCTGAAGAGTTCCTGGAGGCATCATGGAGGCCGCCACGCAGGAGGCCAGATAACTAACTGCGGAGGAAGTCGGGCGCTGATCCTGCGCCCGCTCTACTGATATGTCCGCTGGACCAACACTCTCCGCCACCGCTCCCTGACTTCCTCGCCTGATGCCGCGGTCGCCGTAGAAGCTACTTCCCTGGTTGTCAGACCGACTAGCAGAGTTGGTTTCGATTGTCAGCATTGCAGTGGTTGTCTCCACCGGCAGTTTCAGTTGGCTGACACTGGGTGTAGCTAGGCCTGCCACATGTTCGGCATCAAAGCTGACGCAACTCCGCTGAAGAGGAGGCCGCAGAGACACCGATGATGTGTCGCCTGCAAACAGAGGAGGTAAGTTAGAGAGAGAGAGAGAGAGAGAGAGAGAGAGAGAGAGAGAGAGAGAGAGAGACGAGAGAGAGAGAGAGAGAGAGAGAGAGAGAGAGAGAGAGAGAGAGAGAGAGAGAGAGAGAGAGAGAGAGAGAGAGAGAGAGAGAGAGAGAGAGAGAGAGAGAGAGAGAGAGAGAGAGAGAGAGAGAGAGAGAGATGATAATCACATTAACCCTTCTTCAACCCTCCTACATACGAGGGTTGAATCCTGAAACCCTCCTCCTACATCCTCCTGTGCGATTTGTCACTTGAAAATGACATCGCACACTTCAGAGGTTACGAATATAGTGTTAGATGGCTTTTAGTGCAAAGCCCGTCCGTCGTTTCCATACTCAGGATAACCAAATTCTTCTCCTCCACGCCGCAACCTTCGGTCCGGACTGGACAGGCAACTTTATCTCATGCGGGCTGCTCCCTTGGAGCGGCGCCGCTGCTCAGGTGCCGTGAGTACTTGGGGGGGGGGGGGGTGATCGGCCTGTCCATTCGGATAGGCTTAGCTTCGGCGACTCTCATAGGGTGTCTGCCCAGACCAATGTCTCCCCCCTAAATCCTATCATCCTTCCGGCTCTGACCGAAAGGGCCTAACCCAACAAAACAAATTAGTGCCAAAGCAATGGGCTGTTAGGGCCATTGTTAGGGTTAGGGCCATATCTAAGCTCCTTGCCGGCCCAGGGAAGTTGGATCCGCCAAATTTGGGCTAATCCAGCTGATAATAGGCATACCTACCCACTGCTCAGATATGCCTATGTATACTATCCACTGTCTCTGGGGAATTATTGGAAAAAGCTTATAACATATAAACATATTGTATGCCGCTTGAGATGTACGAAAGTGGCAAATGTATTTTAATGTAACCAATAAAGCTGGTTGTAAGTCGTCCCTTTCCAAATAGGTAGGTGCTTTTTCTGAAATTCTTAAGTACTTGCATTTTTGGTTTACCTGACACCTACCTATAGTCCCAGCTAATGGACGGTGGACGGCAGACACCTAGACATAACTTGACAGCTGCATGAGTCTTTACGAGAGGATCAGGATACAAGCCGTAGGTTTTATATTTGTGCAAATATGTGCTGGTTGGTCATAGTCTGCTTCTGATAATTAAGGCTGACCGAGTAAAAATATGCAAATTTGTGATTGTAGGCATTTTTTATTTTCCTTATTATGTGATGTGTGGAGATAAGTTACAATATATTTTCAGTATCTAAGCGTTGACAAACCAAGCATTAGAATTGCTCATTGCTGGATCGTAAACCTGGCTCTCCCTTCTTGTTTCCTCTCGTGCTGTGCACTATCAATCTGCCTTTCTTTACTTTCAGTGCTACAACTTGCATTTGCAACTTCCCGTAACTCATCGAGGCATAGCACGGGAGGTGTGTTCGATTCCCACATCCGATATCACCTGAGGATCAGAAATGGTTTGACCGTATAGCGTGATCTTTATTCCTGTTCACTTGTTCATCTCTGTGTCTAATCCTGACCTTCATTCCATCACGAATCTGCGCCCCTGTAGCTCATCCTTAAGGCTACAACATCTTTTTTACCACGATCTTTTATGTCACTTACGTTACGGTTCTTGAATGTGTAATTAAATGCGCAGTCGGTGACAATATTTGAGCTTGTGACCTGTACCTGACCTAATGACTTGGCCTAAGGTATTTTTCCAGCTTATATGCTACACAGCCATGCTCATCATTTGTCTTTGTAATGGAGTTTTCTCGGCCGCTAACGAACAGGGTTGGACCCGCAGCCTTTCGGCCCTTGATGAAGCTAAAGTTCTCCGGAGAAAACGAGCGAGAAAACGAGCCCATGCCAATAGGGAGCCGATGATATCCAATTTTAGGGTGCTAGGTCGTTGGTTGACCTCTCAGATCAGGCCAAAGGACCAAAAAGTCTAAAAAAATCGGGACCACCTAGAACTATGTACACTTAGCATTTAGGTTGCATTTAGCATGAAGTTAGGTATGGTCAGGTCTACCAGTAGCCGTCCTGCCGGCTATCCATAGAAGAAGTCAACCATCACTGACAGCTTCGTAACATATTACGATGGTTCCAAAGCTTCTTCGTAAATGTTTAAATTGGTACCAAATTCGAAATCGGTTGAAAATACTGGGAAGTAGAAACATGCAAACTACAAAAAGAGAGCCCAAAAGCTCTCTTTTTGGCAGCTGTTTAAAGCTTGCGTTTGTGACGTCGATATTTTTCGTGCAGAGGTCTAGCGAAATTAACCCAGTGAGGTCATCAGGACACGATATTCTTTTTTTATTTCTGAAGATGTCAAAGTGATGGGGGAAAATGCTATAAACGTTTCGCGCTTCTGTCTATAAACGTTCAAGAACAATCGCGTAACTCTTAGTCAATATTGGGACGAAAAGCTCGCCCACCGGTCCGCGAGGATTAAATACTGGCCGAATTTTCAGTGGACCATGTTCTGGTTACTGAGACACAAACCTCTCAAAAGCGGTACGTGGGCGGAACGACTTGGACGTTCTTGGCCTTGCATTTATCACATGCCGCGTGCTGGTCACTAATATGCATCGAAAGTAGCTGAGTTCATGAGTTAAAGAGTAGATCAATCTGATTTAGAACTTCTTTAGAAGACCACTTGTCGATCGGTTTAGCCGTTGCGGGGTGATGGGTATAAAACTGTGAAAAGCCTCACGGGTTCGGGGCGACCGGGACAGACCGCTCATACTGAGATTTTTTTTCGAAACCATTAGATAAACTCCCTCGCTCTCTCACTTCGGGCAGCAATTGCTCGCTCGTTGACTTAGCAGAGTGTAAAGAATAACACTCTGTCACACTATGGCTATAGAATAGCAGTTACTATGAACAAGTCGAGGCATATTTAGGTTTCATAGTTATATTTTTCACAAATACAATCATCATATATTTTCGTGAATACCCTGCATAGCAATGAGCTGTAAATATAAGTCAAATATAAAAAACAATCTCAATTATATATTCCCCAAATATAAGTATTACACAAAAATTAGCACCATCAAGTCAAAGATAAGGCCCATTGAGTAAAATATAACTCATGTGTTTAGATATAGATAACATTAATGAAACATGTTGTGTGGTATACATGGATAATCGCACATCATGCTTTTTATCAGCAGAAAAGTGCCGACTTGCATCCTCATACAACGTCCTGTAAGTAAAAGCTTCATACTCTAACCATACTACAGTGTTAGTGTTTGAGTAAATACCGTGACACCGGCTCGGTACACATGTCACCGGTGTAGCTACATCACTGTGACGTCCTCTTCTGCATAAAGATTAGTACGTTGGCCTGATCTTCATCTCGGTCTTCTTCAGTGACTCATCTAACCTCCACTCCCACCACCATATTCCAGTCGGGTTCCTAATACCGCCGTCCCGGTACCGTCCGTTCAGGCTGCTCCACCCGCATCCCTCGCCGTACCACCAGGCCCCCTGGTAGTACTGTGCACAGTGATATTCAGAGTCGACGTCCTGGTCACGGTCACGGGTAGAGAACTTCACATTGACGCTCAGCATCAGACCATCCCCGGCAGTTCCAGAGTAGTCGGAGACGCTCAGTTTGTAGCCGTCCACCTCAGACGAGACGCTGAACCCTTGGTATACAGCGTATCTTCGAATGCCGTCAAACGCCTCAAGACCAACACGAAGCTCGTAACGTCGGCCTGATGACGTCAGCTGAAATAGGTGTTCTAAACCCCACCAGAATTCTTTGGTAACATTACCAAATCCCTCCTTGTAGTCGGTCCATCCGAGGTAGAAGTCCTGGTGGGGTTTGATGTCATCTCGTCGTTGGATCACCGTCCAGTTCCCTCCGGCAGTATCCATGTCACAGTAGGCCTGGACGGGTGGTTGTTTGATGTTACCACTGGGCAGAAGGAGGTAGACTCCAGATGGGGAGTCAACAGGCAGGTCGCTGCAATCGTTCAGCTGGGTGTTGAGCTCGCTCAATTGAGACTGCGGGCTGTCGATCCTTGTAGTCACTTGAGACGTCTGTGTGAGATGTCCTTGCTGAGTAACGATGGTATCCAGTTTCGCTATGAGGCTGTTCACTGTGGCTGCAGTCTCCTCTTGTTGGGATTTTTGTTCGTTCAGCTGAGCGTTGAGCTCGCTCAGTTGTGACTGTTGGCTGTTGAGTCTGGCAGTGATTGCAGTCAGTTGACTGGACAGCTCTTCCAGCTGCTCATTCTGTCTGCTTCTCAAAATACTGGTGGTAAGTTCCGTCACTCGAGAGTCGAGCAGAGTCAGTCTGTTGTTCAGCGACTCCACCCGAGATTCAAGTTTGCTGATGATGGGCTGTAGCCCTCGATGAACTGCTCTTGCTATGTAGCTATACGTCTCGTTGGCAGTGGCGCTGGGCAGGGCGGCCGGCTGCTGCTGCTGCGCCGCGGACCGCCCGGCCAGGGCGGTCCAGACGACAAGTATCACTCCGATCACCGTGTGCACTGCCATGCTGGATTGGCAGGAGGTGCCGGCGGCGTCGGCTGCCGCCCTCGGACTGACGGCTCGGAGCTGGCAGGGCGTCTTTAGAGCTCGGTGCGGCTGGCCTCTGTCAGAGGCGCCACATCCGGTGACGCGGCCCGGTCCCGTGATCGACAAACTCAGCGATAAAGTGGCCCCTCCCTGATCACTCTGCTGCAGGGATCGGCTTGCTCATGATCATTACAATGCACTTTCGACAGCCCTGTAATAAACAATGGCTTCTGAAGCCTATGGACAGTGGCCTACATTGCCCTGCATTCCCGAAAAGGTCATAGACAGCCATACAAAGGTATAGACTATAGAGGTTCATGCTTTGGGAGATGCAAGTTGGAGGATGCAGAAATGGATTTATAATGGTTTAATAATGACAATAATGGCATACAAATCAATACGTTCATATTGATGTGTCTATCCCTCCCCGGGAGAGAAGTGTTGGTGCAACCCTCTGGCGTGTTTTTTTTTTGCGACTGATCGGAACACCTTAACCCTCGCCCGTATTCGTGTTTTGCCAGCGTCTAACGAATGGGGGGGGTTCCGTTGAACCCCCTTGCCGTTTGGACCCTGATAGAGCTAGAGCTTCGCGGAAAAACGAGCGTGTTGCGAGCGACGAGAGGAAGGCGATGATACCCAATTTTAAGGTCCTAGGTCATTGGGTGACCTTCCAGAACAGGTCAACCACCCAAAAGACGGAAAAATCGGGACCTGTTAGAACTTAGTAAAGTGAAGCTGTTGTGAGGTTTTTAGGGGTGCTGATCACGAATATCATGTAAGTTGTGATCACAGATGATGTCTGCATGCATTTAGGCCAGGTCGGGTCAGGTCAGGTCAGGTCAACCAGTAGGCGTCCTGCCGGCTATCCATTGTAGGTGTCAACCACCACTGACAGCTTCGTAACATGTTACGAAGGCACCAAAACTACTTTGTAGGAGTTCCCTACAGCCGCGCACACCTGCTGCGCATGTGTCGGTGCGCCATTGCTTATGTATATTCGTATATCCGCGCACACACGCTGCGCATGTCGCATGTTACTAGATAGACCGTCTAGCGCATGCGCGTAGTTTTAGTATACCGTCTAACGTCCGTGTGTGCTGTACATTAGTAAAATCTGAAATTTGTAAATACACACACTCTTCAACTCATCGACACAAGGCTTTGGAGGGAAAACGGAAGACGAGGAAGCGAGGGCGACATGAAGAGCCCTGGTGGCTGACGAGTGCTCGGAACAGAACACGCTCCCCGATCACCACGATCGGATGACTGTAAGCTGGGACGACCGTCCCTCAGTTTACACTGGTGACCCCGACGTGATCCGGGCTACTCGTGGACCACACCATGGAGTCGAGCGAAGCCACCCGGCAGCACACCGCTCCTCCCGCAAGCAGCTTCAGCTCGCCGGCACCCGAACCCGAGGCAGCAGGTCGGCTCACAGCTCTGCTAGCCACCATCGCGACCCTCATCGTCCGAGTACGGCAAATGGAGGCCACCCAGCGTCGACTCAAAGGCGCAGCATCGCAACTTGGCCGAAGCCAGCATCAACGACGCCATGAAAACCGCCCTCTAAAGCCAGCGCATCCGTCAACCTACGAGATCTGCTGGTACCACCAGCGCTTCGGTGCCAGAGCGCGTCGCTGCAAAGCGCCGTGCAGTTTCTCCCACCGCAACAAAGGTCGACATCGCAGCCGTCAGACGCCTCTCCCGTCACGCCCTCCGACGCCGACGTACCCAGACAGCTCTGTCTGCTGGTACCACCAGCGTTTCGGTAACAAGGCCCGCCGCTGCGAGCCTCCGTGCAGCCGGTCGAAAGCATCTGCCGCAACACTTCTCTTCGTGCGGAACACGAAGACTGCCAAACAGCAACGGATCGACGCTGACGCCTCACTCAGCGCATCTCCTCGCGGCAACCTACCGAAGCGACCGACGCCGACGCCAGCTCCACCCAACAAGCAGCCGGTGGCCGCCAGCGCACCAACCAGCAACATCGACCACTGCGAGCCTGCGTCTCCGGAAGAGACGCCACACCAACCTGCGCAGCAGTCTCCTGCCTCTGCGACTGTGCCACCATCAGCTGCTCAGTCGGACAGCATGGAGCTGCTGCCGCAAGACACGCCGCCTGCAGAACACCCATATCCAAGAGCAGCAACACCGGAACCAGCTCCGCCGCGATCTATCTTGCGCTCTCGCACCGATCGCGACGTTCGATCCCCACAGCGATCTCGACGAGTCACGTTCGCGACCCGTCTAGGGAGGGGGTAGTGTAGGAGTTCCCTACAGCCGCGCACACCTGCTGCGCATGTGTCGGTGCGCCATTGCTTATGTATATTCGTATATCCGCGCACACACGCTGCGCATGTCGCATGTTACTAGATAGACCGTCTAGCGCATGCGCGTAGTTTTAGTATACCGTCTAACGTCCGTGTGTGCTGTACATTAGTAAAATCTGAAATTTGTAAATACACACTTTTCTACTCATCAAACCAAGGCTTTGGAGGAAGACGGAAGACGAGGAAGCGAGGGCGACATGAAGAGCCCTGGTGGCTGACGAGTGCTCGGAAAGGAACACGTTTCCCGATCACCACGATCGGATGACTGTAAACCGGGACGACCGTCTCCCCCTAAGTTTACAACTTCGTAAATGTTCAAATGGGTGCTAAGTTCGAAATAAGCTCCAAACACTATCCCAGAAACATGTAAAACTCGAAAAAGTGAACCGAGGTCACCAAAGGTCAATGACCTTGACCTGACCCTCAAGTGACTTTAACACCCGCAATAATGCATGGGACCAACATCATTACACATGTTTGAACGTTTATAACCACCAACAGACTGGAAATGCGCGGATAATGTGAGCCGACATATGTACGCCAAATCGCGATCCCGGCCGAACATGGTCTTGAGAATCAGGTCACAGATCAAAGAACACTTAGGTCAGGATCATGAAATTTCCCGAGTATGTGTACAATCGATTAACTCGAGTACACTAAAAGTTTCGTCGCGATCGGCCGCTTTTACGTGAGTTATTCGCGAAAAACTGAGGGGGTCCGTTCGACCCCCTTAAAGTGCGAGGGTTAAAGAGGACAGAGCTAACAATTGCCATAACTGATCTTTGATTCAAGCCGGACCTTTTATCAGCCGTATGTTGAAGCCAGCTAAGGTCACTGACCCCAAACGTCATTAGCGAATTTCTGTAAGGTGCTAGAATGACGCGTCTTCGCAACGCCCTCAGTGTCAGGGGGCCTAGGCAGGGTTGATATGAAACTCTGAGGAACCATGCAACAATGTGCCTGGCCCTTCATCGATCGTAATTTCTTTATCTCGAATTTCTCATAGACTGAGGTTGTGGTTTTCATGTGACCTCACAATGAGAATGCTTAACGAAAAAAAAACTTGATGGCAACAAAGATGGGTTATGAAATATTAATAAATGATCATTTATCAACATATATGCTTCATTTCCAACATCCCTTTCCTGATGACCCGCCCCTTATCTTGTTCACAGCTCACACTGTTTGTGTGCACGGCCACGCCGCTCGATGTCCGGCCGTTTCGGGTCCTCCACTAGGGGTACGGCTCCCCCGGACTGTCCGTTTGAATGGGTGGGTGGTCTGTCCCACCGGGACACTGGCGTCCCACCGGGTGGTCCCCGCCACTGCGACGCACCGTCGGTGGTCCGCCAGCCCAATGTCTCCCCATCCCCCCTCCCCTGAATGAGCTGGAACCGAACGGGCCTGACTACCAAATCAAGCATACAAAGTTGTGGCCGTGCTTTACTTTGATATTAAGCCTGAGCTGACCTCTTGCAGCCTCAGTGTTGAACTATTTTCTCTCACAGCGGGGTGTAGATACAATGCAAGGAAGGGCGTTTGTTGGTTCAGACGGACAGGGGTCACCTTGGCGGTCCCGACGGCAGCGGCCGGACGCTCTATCTGCACCTTCCCGGCCCCAGCCGGAGCCTGGTGCAAGCCTGATGAACTGCCTTTTCGTTTTCACTGTATTTTATAGCATTTGTACTCGTGTCAGCAAACCAGTGTCAAATAAGCAAACCTGTATCAGAGCCTTTTTCCTTGGAAAGCATCATTATACAGCGGACTGAAATGCTTGAAAACACGTTGTATTTCATAGCCGTTCACCAAAGCTCAACTTTAGCTAGTGCACAGATAACAGTAGTACTACTAGTACTACTGTTATCTGTGGCTAGTGCTATCAAATTGCATTGACGGCGCTTGGTAAGATTGAGGCTGAGCCTCTAGAACGGCTCATTTTGGGTTCTCCTAAGGGCGGAAATACTGAACCCCCGCAGTGAGTAATCCTGAGCACATTGGCAGGGTGGACAGATAGACAGAAAGGAAAACAAACAGGAAAACAGATGGACAGACGGACGGACGGACGGACGGACGGACGGATGGACGAATTGACAGACTGGCAGAAATGGCATGACATTGACCACCTTAAATGGGCGTTGCCTGTGTGTGGTTTATCTTTTATACAATGCGACCTACAAGGATAACAACAAATACAGTGTTCTGCTTATATGGCTAGATTAACCCGATTACCTCCATGGTGTGCAAGGCTAACGGCTAGCTGAAGACAACATAATCTGTATCTTACCCTCAGAAGAGTCGTGAAAGACAAAGTTTGCCGGCAGTGAGGGTGTCTTGACGAGCGCCGCCCGCCTTCTCTGACTGTTGCACTGTTCCTCCACCTGTTCCACACAGGAAAGTCATAATCTTACACTCTGGTATAGTTTTACAAATACCGGCAAATAGATAGGCTATGATTCAACGTTATGACATAGTTCCATAAACAGGCAAATCAAACGTTCAGGTGAAGCCTCTTAAAATGTAGGCCGAGTGTCTTCTTCGCGAAACCAAGTCGCAATAAGATGGCGCAACATGCAGGGGAGGCTTGTCCCGAGAGCCCGTAGCCCATGGGGAAGTTTGGTATGTAACAACTTGCCACAATAAGTTGTGGTACTAACAGACCAGACACAATGCCTATTAGGTATGTAATTGCATTACACACACGTTGTATTTCGTTGCAAAATTTTCTTTTCCTTGTGTGCGTCCAGTGACATGGAGCAGCCTAATGATCCCCTTTTGTTACATATAACCACCGAATACTCCAAGATTTTATGAAAAAAGATGTTAGGTGTGGTTGGATAATGAATAAGTTCCTTACCAGCTTCTGAACCTGTTTGATATTGTCCAGCTGTTGCTCCCTCTCCATCTGTCGCTCCAGCTCCAGCTCCATGTCCACGTCATCCTCCATCTGAGATCAGGTCAGGTCAGAGGTCAGGTCAGAGGTCAGGTCAGAGGTCAGGTCAGAGGTCAGGTCAGAGGTCAGGTCAGGTCAGGTCAGAGGTCACAGCTACGGTAAATCTACTGGCTTATACGGCACACACACTGCACAGATAACAGCATTGCGACAAAATTGATCGAAGTATAATGTGAAGCACTTAAAACCCGCGCCTGACGCCTGTAGCCTGTTTGCAGTTTGTTGTAGTTTGTTTGTAGGGTGTTTGTGACAATGCAACAGCCCACATGTTTGTGACGCTCGCAGGTTTGTCCTTTAGTCATCAATCATTACCCATTGTCGCGACCTCGATTATCGCTGCTGTGGAGCAGGAGCGACTTATGCACGAGGTGGCGAAAAATGTTTTATTTGTGTAAATATTTGAAAATTGAAAAGGCAAAATATGAGAAGAATTTGAAAGCCAGTGAGCTTTTGGGCTATTGAGTTAATAAGCCCATTATTTTGATTGGAAGATGTGAAATTACGACTTATATTTCAACTAAATTTGTACAAGTTACCGAAGCCGAGAATAACGAAGACACGAACGAAGAACGAACTTCCTGAAACGAAACAGAACTTTTGTTTATATCGATAAATGTATAAGCCTGAACAAGTGAACATTCATCACCGCCGAGGCGACATGAGTAACGTTTGGTAAGTGTGCGGACTGTTCCAGTGGCGGTGATCTTGGCGCTGTGTTTATGTGTTATTTGTTCCGTCATTGTGTCAAAATCGTGTTGTTGTTTTTTCGCAGAAACCGTTTGCCAAGCCAAAATTGAATATATCTCTCAGGACGGGCTGTGCTGCACCACTAAATGATTTTGATTCATTTAACCAGCCGTCATTTTAACTACACACTCTCACAAACCATAAAACGCGCTTCAATCACTCACGGCGGTGACGACAGTTTCAAACGCTCAAAGGTCTCTGTCATACATCCCTCTCAGTTATCTGACTTATTTCGCTGAATTGTTAATCCAAGAAGTTTCTTAGCTAAAAACAGTCATGTCTGAGGCATCATCGAAGGGGAAACAAAGCCGTCAGTACGCGTTGGCAAAACTCACAAGACTCAGACGAAGGGCACAAGTCGCGGTCGATGCTAAGGGGAGCCGGACTAGTCTGCTGAAAATGATGTCTGAGCTCGATGAAGCTTTGGCGAATTTGCAAGTAAAAAATGATGAATATATCGAAACTCTCGATGGTGCAGATGAAATAAAGAAGGCCCAAAGCTATGTGGCAGAAGCAGAATGTCAGTACCATGATACAATGGATCAGATAGAGAAGGCATTGGTGGATAGGAAGGACGAACCGGATGCATCAGCCAATGGCTCCGAGTGTTCTTCAGTCTCTCACATATCTGAAGCAAAGAAAACGGAAATAATATTGAAAGTTAAAGAAATGGAGCTGCAGCAGCTTAAAAATCGACATGATAGAGAACGAAAAGAAGAAGAGTTGAGAAGAGCAAATGAACTTGAAAATGCGAGAGATACACAAGCAACAGCGGAGTTAGAAGCAAAGTTAACACTCGCTGCCGAAAATGAATTGCAATGGGAGAGGCGTGATGATTTTGTCGATAGACCCTGTGTGGATATGGAAGGAAATCCAAGCCGTCAAGTGACGGGAGAGCCCAACCCTGTTGATTCAACATCCTCCGCTCCTGCCGCCGCTGGATTCCAGCGGGCCATACATACTGGACATCACGCTGGTACCGATGGCGGTCTGTTGAAGAATCTCCCCAGGTTAGAGCTAACCAAGTTCAGTGGAGCTCCCGGGGAATGGCCGCGCTGGTTTGCGCTTTTCCAAACTCTGGTTGGCAATCAGTCTGCCCTGACTGACACAGAGAAGATGGCGCATCTCCAGGGCGCCGTCATTGGTCCAGCTCAAAAAACAATCTCCGGAATGCTTTATGACGGTCGACTTTACCGCGCCGCTATAGCTGCGCTACAAGATCGTTATGGAAGAGAGGAAGACATTGTGCATTCGAATTTAGCAGCTGTTTTTCCTGTCCTTCGCCGAGATATTTAGATCCCGAATCAACCGATCGGTTCCACGCGGCCGTTCATTCTGCCGTCTCGGTCTTGGAAAATCTGGGTTATGAAAGTGACTTGCATAGCTCAGAGAACTTGCATAACGTGGCGAGAAAACTCCCCTCTGAACTGAAGAGAGAGTGGGGCCAATATGTGCTTGATTTGGAGCCCTCCAGACCAACGTTGGTAAATTTTGATATGTGGCTGCGTCGGCAAGTACGGGTAGCTATAAATTACGCGGCAGTGGCAACAGAAGAAAACCGACAGAGTCGAGCCAAAAAACATGACGTGACTGCTGTTCCGCTTCGCAGAGCCGCCCTCAGCACTGAAGTGGAACATTCCGGGGCCTGTATATACTGTGGAGAAAAACATAACGTAGACACATGCCCCTCATTCTTAGAGAAGGACGCAAATCGAAGGGCCGAAATTGTCGCTTCTTCTGACGTCTGCTTCTATTGCCTCAAACGGGGGCATAGGGCGCGCTATTGCAGAACAGCCAGGCCGTGCGGTCTAGAGGGGTGCAGGATGCGTCATCATCGTTTGCTGCATGGGAGCCAGAGGGTACGGCGACCTATCCCAGAAGCAGAGGCCAGGCGGATCGAGGACACGGCGGACAGCCCCGGTACTCGAGTTATAGCTGCTGCGTCCAAGCCTGACCACGGCGCAGCCACCTTGCTTCAGGTCGTGCGTGTTCGCATTCTGGGAAATGAAGGGCGGTCCCGGGCCGTGAACGCACTTCTCGATCCCGGATCACAAACATCACTTTGCTGTGAAGAAGTTCTTACTGATCTTGGACTGACCGGAGAGAAACAAGGACTCCAACTCCAAACGGTGAGAGGTCGCGGCACGGAACAAATTTCCCATAGGGTGACATTGAGTCTTGTCCCCGCCCACGAGCCATGGTCAAAACCCATATTTGTCTCGGAGGCATTTTCAGTTCCCGATTTGTACGTTAAAACTCCGAGTCTTGAAAAGCGCATGCAAAGCTGGAAACACATTCGTGATCTTGACATAGCCGGTTACAATGGACAAAAGGTTGAGCTTCTTCTTGGGGCTAATGTTATCGAGGCTGTACTTCAACTGGAGGCTAGGATGGGCAAACCCGGGGAGCCTGTCGCCGTTAAGACGGCATTTGGTTGGGCGCTCTCCGGCTCACTGCACAATCTTGTCCCTGAGCATGTACGGCAGATTATGTTGGTTCAAAAAACAGAGTCAGAAGAGGTGCCAGTCTATGTCCAAGAATGGTGGAGTACTGAATGTTTTGGTACAAAATACGTGGATAAAACATCAATGTCTACCGAAGATAGACGAGCCATACAGATTTTAGACGAGACTACGATGAAAGTTGGGGACCGTTACGAGGTGGGCCTGTTGTGGAAAACAGACGATGTTCATTTGCCTAACAACTACCATATAGCTTACCATCGCCTACTTTCAACTGAGAAGAACATGAGCAAGAATTCAGAAAAGGCGGCAGCATACGATGAGGCGCTCATGGGATACGTTAAGAAGGGTTATGCGCGCAAGTTGACACAAGAGGAAGTTGAAGCTGCCAAGATGAACCCCAAGACATGGTTTCTCCCACATCACGGGGTTTCAAATCCTAACAAGAAAAAGTTGCGTGTAGTGTTTGATGCAGCAGCATCATGTCAAGGAACGTCACTAAATGACAATCTTCTCACAGGGCCAGACTTGCTGCAAAACCTGGTGGGGATCCTCATCCGCTTCCGTGAGGAACGTGTAGCAATTATGGGGGATATCACCGAGATGTTCCATCAAGTGAAGATGCGAGTCGAAGATCAGCCCGCGCTGACGTTTCTGTGGAGAGGCGGGGACACGTCTAAGACGCCCGACCATTACAGGATGCTAGTGACCATATTTGGCGCTAGATGTAGTCCAGTGGCAGCCAGCTACGTCCTTCAGAGAACCGCAGATGACCACAGGGATGACGCAGAATCTGCTGTTATCGTCTCAGCGATACGTCAAAGCTTTTATATGGACGATTTTTTGCATTCGGCTAGAACAGTCGAGAAAGCCAAAATGATAAAAAATGGAGTCACGGAAATAGTTGGTCAGGGAGGATTTGTACTGGCAAAGTGGGTAAGCAGTCACTCAGAGGTTCTTGAAGATTCAGAATACAACTCTGGTATTCCCGCCGTTGATTTAATGCGTCAAAAGGGAGATTTGGAACGGGCACTGGGATGTGTTTGGATACCGGAAATGGACCTGATCGGTGTCAAGAGCCGCTTTACAGAGGTACCAGAGACGAAACGAGGAGTGCTTCGACGAGTGGCAATGATTTTTGACCCGCTTGGTATTGTTGCCCCATTCACGCTACGCGCCAAAATACTGGTACAGCGACTGTGGTCACTAAACTACGGCTGGGATGACCAACTGCGGGCAACTGAGCGCCATGAATTTCTTGAATGGGAATCCGAGATTCACTACCTTGAAAATATCCGCATTCCTCGCTGTTATAAAGCAAGGCTGACACAAGAACCAGATGAATACCAGCTTCATGTGTTTTGTGACGCATCAGAAGCGGCCTTTGGCGCTGTGGCGTACGTTAGAATGACGAACGAGCGCCGTGGGGAAGGTGAGCAGACGGCTCTTTGTTCATTCGTTATGGCGAAAACACGACTAGCACCACTGAAACAGCTCACCATAGCTCGACTGTAATGTAATGTAATGTAATGTATTTAATGAGACAATCCTCGATGTACTCGGGGCTATTACAGTCTCAGTTATGTAGTACAAAGCATGCAACATATGTACACAGCATTTCCTGCCCTATCATAAACCACGCCTATAGGTTGCTGTAAAAAATAGCACATCTTATACACACACGAGACGAATCATCCACATTTAACAACAATCGCTCGATAGTCATTGCTCTAATAGTTCGGACATCGGACCACGTCACTCTTGCCCAGTCACGGTGCGACTGTCACATAGGTGGCTTACTAAGTGACTCCGGAAAGCTGGCGTCGAGCGTAACGTCAGATCATGTGGCAGCGCATTATACTGGCGAGGTGCACGACAGCAGAAACGCCTTCGTCCCATCTCTGTATGTGACATTGGTACGTACAATGTGTTGTTTTGTCTAGTATTGCGGTCACGGGTCTCTGAGCTTTTAATGAGATTTTCAGCCAGTGCTTCAGGTTCGCCTGCGCGACGTTCTCTATGAACCATGCACATAGTGTGGTACTGGACGAGCTCATTAGCTTTCAACCAACCCAAACGTTGAAGCAGATCGGACACATGGTCGAATTTCTTGCGACGGAAAATGACTTTGGCGGCATAATTGATCACTTTCTGAATCCGAAGAAGATTTTTGTTTGTGGTATTACCATAAACGGATAAACAGTAGCGGATATGAGATAAAACTAAGGCATCCACTAGAATAGAAATGGTAGATGGCGGTAAATGGCCCCTCAGTTGCGACAATCCGGTAAGAATTCCGAAACAACGGTGCACAACAACAGAAACATGAGTGTCCCAGCTAAGGGCACAGTCAAAATGAACTCCAAGATTCCTCGCTTCGGAAACAGGAGTCAAATTACAATTATTAAATTTTACAACATAGCTGGAAATGTTTCGCAAATTCTGTGGGCTACCTAACAACATTAATTGAGTTTTCTCAGAATTAAGTTTGAGCCCGTTAGCTCGGAACCATGACCCCAGAGATTCCAACACTATGTAGTTCCAGCCTGCTAACAACAAGATTGAATTCCGCCTTTTTACCACTGACTAAAATTTGTGTGTCATCTGCATACTGCACGATCATCGCATCATCAGCAAATAGACTGAGATCGTTTGCAAAAATGCAGTAAAGCAATGGACCTAGCGCTGAGCCCTGAAATACACCGATATTATTAGGGAGCGGCTTGGAGCATCGGAGGTTTCCCAAGCTGTCAGAAAATGTGACACTTTGCATATGGCCCATAAGGTAGCTTGAAAACCATGAGACATCAATCCCATGTAGCTGTAATTTTGTTAGGAGTTTGGAGTGGTCAATTACGTCAAAGCATTTACTTAGATCAAGCATGCACAGGAATGAAAGCTCTCCTCGATCATTAGCGGAGAGGATATAATCAGAGACGGTCAGCAGAGCTGTTTCGGTTGAATGGCGTGGACGAAAACCATGTTGAGTAGAGGAAAGAAGATGATTACTAGAAACATAACTGTAAACTTGCTGGTGAACGGCTCGTTCTACGATTTTGGCGATCACGGGAACTACCGAAATCGGTCTATAACTGGATGGTTTAGAGGACTCTCCTGACTTATAAATTGGAGAAACAAGTGAGTGCTTCCAAGAAGAAGGTACTTCAGATAGAGAAATACTAGAATTGACAATGTGCAGGAGCACATTGCCAATTGCAGCAAAAGATATACGGATCATGTGGATATTGATGCCATCCTGGCCACTGGCAGATGATCCGCTCATCTGAAATATCACATCACGCAGCTCTGGGAGAGTCAGTGGGGTGAGCTTAAATGCACAGGCACCCACCCGCGGTAGGCGACATGGGAGGTCAGGGGTCGGCCCTGAGTTCCTTGCCTCGCTCGCCGCTCGTGGGCCAACGCTAACAAAATATTCATTCAGCTGATCAGCCGTTGCTGTAGGTAAATTTCTATCAGCCTGTTTTGTGCCCACAACAGACCTTATTGCTCGCCATGTGGAATTTGGACCTCCATCATTGATCCGCCGCTGAATGTCTAGCCGGATGTCGCGTCTGATGGCCGATCGTACAGCGCGATTCAGATTTTTGTACTCAGATGAGGTATGACCGCCGGTGGCGAGTGCTGCACGGCGGCAACGCATGAGCTCTCTCGTTTCCACACTTACTGGCGGGGCTGCAACATTTCGGATACGGAATGTTCTCAATGGAGCATGTACATCGAGAATAGATAAAAATAACTGGAGAAAGTACTCCCATTTCAGACTGACTGTTGGTGCAGCAAATACCTGATCCCAATCAGCTAGAGTGAGGTCAAGCTTAAATGCATCTAAGTCGATGCGACGAAGACAGCGAGATCTAGTGATACGACGAGGCTGGCGGACACGAGGGATAGGCATACAGGCGAAAACAATCTTATGAGGGCTAAAATGACAAAAACTAGTGTAACAATGCTGAATCATCTGACTGCAGTTTGTCATCAAAACATCAAGCAATGATCCTGTAGAGTACGTCGCATCAGTCACACATTGCACTAAGCAGTAGTCTGTGATAAAATCGTGAAGACTTCTTTTACAGTGGTCAGAGCGTGGTTTTAGCAAATCACAGTTCAAATCACCACAAAGCACAATTTTAGTGAGTGGATAAGCACTTAGTATGCTTTGATACTGGTTGTCAAGATCCATAAAATCGGCCTCGACATCCCCCACAAGCTTCCTTGGAGGCCGGTATAATATGCCAATGATTAGCTGCCGTTTGCTCTTGGCCTTTACAATTGTCCACAGTGTCTCCAGTTTACTATTTGGAACCGATTCGGTGGAAATTTTTACCAACTTAACATTCAACCCTTCCCTGGCGACCAGTGCCACCCCTCCATACCCACTGTTATCAGGACGGTCGGCGCGGTACAGATTGTAGCCCGGCAGGACCAGCAGGCGATTCGGAGTGGCCGGTCGTAGCCCAGAGGTCGATAAAATGCTTGGAGTTGCTCCAACGAACATCTTAGTCCCACCACTGTCTCCAACTTAGCCCTCGCCTGGCGGGGGGGGGGGGGGCAGCCTCCCTAATTTTTTTTCGCGAATAGCGTAAAAGTTGGTGTCGCGTAGCGCCGCAAAATTTGGCACAACGTCTGGGAATGAGCCTTTTGCTACCTATCCTGAAAATTCACTGCCATCCGCCGCGTCGGCACACCGGTATCTCCTCACCTTCTCCCCACACGGCCTTGACTCCCCAACTCACACCATCACACTACTGCATACGGTGACCGGTCGCACGGTGGATCTGAATGCCTACGTTTTCGCGCCAAAGTCTGAAACAACTAACGATTATCATCAGCTAGAGATGTTGAAATTTAGCATTTTAAAGCTTCTAATTCAAAAGTTTATATGTGTGCTTTAACGCACTTGTCCTTATTGATTGAGAAAAGAGCGGACTTTTTATCGTATTACCTAATACGAAGTAACGCAATCGAAGTGCGATTTCGGTCCACTGTGCGTTTTCAGGCGCGCCCGATAAAACACCCAGGCCTGGAGAAAGTTGGAAGGGTGATTTTCTGATCCTCCTTACCACAAAATGACCCTAAGCGAAAAAAATGCCCGCAGGGCGCTGCCAACGCGTGCCAGCGGCCCTGCTAGTAAGGCCGAAAATCAATGTATGTGTATGCGGAGCACACCCTTAGCGCTATGATGGCTCCTTGGAGACACCTGGAGAAACCTGTCCCGGCAGAAGGGTCAGGTCCCTCGCAGACGGCGCGGCACGTCGGGAGCTCAGCGGGTGGCCTAGCCGGAAAGAGGATAAAAATAGCCGACTGGCCCGACCCGGCGAGGGGTGACCGAAGGGTGACCAGGAGTAGGGAACATACACGCGGTACGCTTAGAACCGGACGATTAGAAAGTCATAAGTCAATGCTGTATTTTAGGCGTTAGGAAGCATCCATGTAGACGGGCGGACTGTCTCCAGCTCTTCGAAGCATTGCTAATATCTTGCTCCAACGAGCGTTGGCACGTTGGAAGTTTTATCGACCACTGTCGTAGCCATGTCTCACAAAGACACAGCAGGTCGATTTGATTGCAGTCGAGGACGTCAGATAGCTCTAGCAGCTTGGGCTTGATTGACTGGATATTAAGTGTAGACTGGATATTAGTGTTAGGTGTTAGCCTGTAGACTGGCTGCAAGTATCAAACAGTCAATCACCTACCATCTCTCCCGTACTCTGTACTGGACAGATAGCAAGATCGTACTGGCTTACGTCCAGCATGAGAGCCGCCGCTTTCATACATTCACGGCGAACAGAGTTGCCGAAATATTGGACTTATCCTCCTGCGAAGATTGGAAGCACGTCCCGGGCCATTTGAACCCAGCGGATGCCTGTTCCCGCGGAGCCTCCGGCGCCACGTTGAATGACCTAGAGTCATGGTGGGAAGGTCCAGAATTTCTGAAGAAAACTGAAGAATTTTGGCCCTCTCAAGGAATGGGTTCATCAGATCTGGACCACGCCGATCCAGAGGTGAGAAGGACTCCGCATATTTTGAGCACTCAGGTCCAGACATACCGGTCAGTACTGCCAGATCCAGCACGATTTTCGTCATGGAACAAGTATACTAGAATCGTAGCATGGATCAAAAGATACATCGACAACCTGAAAGCCGCTGTGCAAAAACGTACGTTGGTTCTTACAGCACTGAATGGTCCTGAAATCGAGTCGGCAAAAATGATGATTTTGAAAGACGCGCAGCAGCGAGCATTTTCAACTGACATCAAAAAGATAGCAACAAGCGGTTCAGTGCATCCCTCCAGCCCTCTGCTGAGCGTGTCACCTATGCTGGATGAACAGGGACTTTTGCGAGCCGGCAGCCGTCTCTCCCTCGCTCCTATATGTGAAGATGCTAGACATCCAGTCATCCTAAGTAGAAAGGATGAGGTGACGCGCATGCTAATACAAGACGCCCATGAACGAGCATTGCATGCTGGAGTGGAGCACACGCTGAGTATGATCCGCAGCAAATATTGGATACCGAGGGGTCGAGCGACCGTGAAACACGTGCTGTATGCGTGCTCCTTCTGTCGGAATAGGAGGGCGAAGCCGTCTCAGCCGAAGATGGCAGATCTGCCGCGACACCGTTTTGACACGACCCGCCCATTTCACTGCGTCGGCTTAGATTTCTTCGGTCCGCTGCAAGTGAAGAAATTCCGGAAGACCGAGAAACGCTGGGTCCTTTTGGTAACATGCTTGAGCACCCGAGCTGTTCACCTAGAAGTTGTGTGGTCACTAGACACTGACAGCTTCCTCATGGGCATGAGGAGATTTTTTGGACGTCGAGGCAAGCCATCAGTGGTCTATTCGGACAACGGTACGAACATAGTAGCCGGTGAAAAGGAGATGAGAACTGCAATCAAGGAGTGGAACCAGTCTCAAATTTTGGACGAGCTCAGCCAAGAACAGATCGAGTGGCACTTTAATCCTCCCACGGCGAGCCACATGGGAGGTATATGGGAACGTCTTGTAGCGTCTGTGAAGAGAGCCCTGCGAGTTGTGCTGGGTCGGCAAGTCGTGACAGACGAGGTTCTGTCGACAGCCCTGGTAGAAGTCGAGTATGTCGTCAACAGTCGACCAATAACATACTGCAGCGGCGACGCAGATGACCCCGAGCCACTGACTCCGAATCATTTCCTGTTGGGCTCGCCAGAACTGTATCTGCCGCCAGGATCAACTGATGACTCAGCTCTACTGAGCAAGAGAAGGTGGAAACATGCTCAAGTGATCGCCAACCACTTCTGGACAAGATGGAGGAAAGAATACCTCCCGAATCTGATGCGACGTGAAAAATGGGCACTTGGAACCGGAGATATTGAAGTCGGGGATGTTGTCATGATGGTGGACGACCAAGCCCCACGGGGGTACTGGCCGCTAGCGACCGTGACCCGCACTACGCCAAGCGCTGATGGCCACGTCCGCTCCTTGCAACTCAGAACTGGCAATGGTTTGACTTACCAACGGCCAGCAAACAAAGTGTGCTTCCTCGAACGACCTCAGGAAGCAGCAAACCAACTATAAGAAAGACAGAAGGAACGAATGTGTGGTGATCCTGATGCCAAGGAATATGATCCAAGAATGGCACTGAACATGCACAAATAGACACACAAACACAAAGTAACAGCAAGTACAGCAGATTAGTTTGCAGTCACCACATCATACACATCATTCACATCATTCATATCATGTAACATATGCCAGCGCTAGTCTCGGCGATAGACTTTCAGATAGACACACCCTGATGACCTAGTCCGCACAGCCCGTCCGCCAAGACAGCCGTCCGACTACTGCGCCGTTATCTCTGCACCTGTGGACGTCAACGGGAGAACGTCATCCTGGCTGGATCAGCTCGACACCATGGGGCCTTACGAGAATGTCTGAGGCGCTTCCGTCATGCAGGAAGGATCGACATCAGCTGGTGACCCAGGAGCAGCAGACGAGAGAGAGCGAGCGGTATGGTGTGCTGGACTGGTGCAGAGACGGAACTTGAGCGGCCCACTTCACGGCCCCTTCACTGACGTTACGTGCTTTCTTGAAGGGGCCGCTGATGACGCTGACGTATAGTGTTCCCAAGGGGTGGGACACTGGCGGGGGGAGGGTGTCGCGACCTCGATCATCGCTGCTGTGGAGCAGGAGCGACTTATGCACGAGGTGGCGAAAAATGTTTTATTTGTGTAAATATTTGAAAATTGAAAAGGCAAAATATGAGAAGAATTTGAAAGCCAGTGAGCTTTTGGGCTATTGAGTTAATAAGCCCATTATTTTGATTGGAAGATGTGAAATTACGACTTATATTTCAACTAAATTTGTACAAGTTACCGAAGCCGAGAATAACGAAGACACGAACGAAGAACGAACTTCCTGAAACGAAACAGAACTTTTGTTTATATCGATAAATGTATAAGCCTGAACAAGTGAACATTCATCACCGCCGAGGCGACATGAGTAACGTTTGGTAAGTGTGCGGACTGTTCCAGTGGCGGTGATCTTGGCGCTGTGTTTATGTGTTATTTGTTCCGTCATTGTGTCAAAATCGTGTTGTTGTTTTTTCGCAGAAACCGTTTGCCAAGCCAAAATTGAATATATCTCTCAGGACGGGCTGTGCTGCACCACTAAATGATTTTGATTCATTTAACCAGCCGTCATTTTAACTACACACTCTCACAAACCATAAAACGCGCTTCAATCACTCACGGCGGTGACGACACCCATACTTATGGATTGTTGTGCTTTTGAGCACCTAAGCGGGCTCAATTTCGCACGTTTGTAGCCTTCTGAAGGTTTGTCGTTTGACAGTTACAACCAATACAATTGTGACTTCTGTTTGCGACTTTTTTGCATGTAACCTGTTTGTGACAATCAACCTATATGCGATTCAATTGTCTGTCTGTGATCTATGTGTTACATCTCGTGAGATGTAACACCTCATCTGTCTGTAACCTGTTTGTGAAACCGTATTTGGTTGTGCTCTGTTAGTGACGCCTCACCTGTTTCTGACCTGTTTGTGAGTTGTGACATCTCATCTGTGTGTGACCTGTTTGTGACACCTCATTCACCTGTTTCTGACCTGTTTGTGAGTTGTGACATCTCATCTGTGTGTGACCTGTTTGTGACACCTCATTCACCTGTTTGTGACCTGTTTGTGAGTTGTGACACCTCATCTGTGTGTGACCTATTTGTGACACCTCACCTGTTTGTGTAGTGCTTACAATCTGTTCGTAACACTTCACCTGTTTGTGACACCTCACCCATTTGTGAGCGGTTTGTGACATATGTGTGGCACCTTACCTGTTTGTGTAGTGCTTATAATCTGTTTGTGACCTGTTTGTGACATCTCACCTCTTTGTGGCACCTCACATGTTTGTGATCTGTTTGTAACACTTCACCTGTTTATGGCTGTCCTCCAGATGTTTCATCAGCACCGCGACCACCACATTCACGAGCACAAACTGAGCCATCAGCACGAACACGACGAAGAAGATGGGGGCTATCACGGGCGAGACGCAGCAGTTCTTGATGCAGTCCGCTGGCGACAAAGAGCGAGCCAGGGGTCAGTTGGAGTCGATGCGTGGCTGCATAGTGCTTTGATGAAACACGGCGAAGAAACATGGTCGTGTCGACATATGTTTAGTAGATGGATATCATTTTAGGGTAATTATGGTCTTAACTCTCTTAGGATGACGGTATTTAACGCATTTAACGTATTGATTGCTGAAACCCTCATCTTCACCAACGATACATGCGTAACGCTTGTACATAAATGGACCAGCACATTATCTTTTATAATCCTATCCGACTCACCCGCCCTGTTTTGTTTTTATCAACAACATCAGTTAGAGATTGCGAAAAAAAATCATCATCGTGAGATGTACAGAGACCCTGCACATCCGATGAAATACAGTTTACTAAATAAAGTCGTTTCTTGGGACTTCAATCATCAACTGCACACAATTCTTGTTCCGTATTATGGCCAACAGTTTACAGTTTCTGGCCATCACCATAAGCAGCCACTCATGGGAGTCCCGATTACCAAACTGACAACTTTCTGACCTGACGAATCGCAGTTCTCCCGTAGCGTGTCCTTCATGATGCCGTTCCAGTTGTCTCCGGTCGCCACCCTGAACAGCGTCAGGTAGGCGATGCCGAAGTTTCTGAAGTTGGCGTGCTCGCCCAGACCCTGGCAGGGGTACTCCTCCTTACACTCTGAAAAACGCGATGAATTGGAGTGTCATAATTGATGTGTTACTTGCAGGTAAGCACACTGACGTTTCCTGGTGCTCAGTAACTATTTGCATTGATTGCATTGGTTTCATGCCAATGTGATTGATAGACGTCTAAACGAATATATAATTCCTACAATTAAAATTTAAGAATCATATTCATTAAAAAAGTACGCATGAAACAATAAAAACAGCAGCAGTCAGCCAAGCAAGGCCTGTCATATTCAAAAGTATCCGCATTCTCATCACATGTCAACAAACCTGAATTTTACCCAGCACCCATGTCCCCTTTTCCCTGGTATCCAAGGCCACATCTCTCTCTCTCTCTCTCTCTCTCTCTCTCTCTCTCTCTCTCTCTCTCTCTCTCTCTCTCTCTCTCTCTCTCTCTCTCTCTCTCTCTCTTTCTCTCTCTCTCTGTCTCTCTCTCCCTCTCTCTCTCTCCCTCCCGAACTCTTCCTCTCTCACCAAGCCGACCAAACAGCTCCACTCCCAGTGCGGCGAAGATGAAGAACAGTAGGAAGAACAAGAGGCCCAGGTTGCCGACCTGCGGCAGCGCCTGCATTACCGTGTCCAGCAGGGCCCGGATTCCCTTCGCCATCTTCAACAGCTTCAGCACTGGAAACAAAACGACAATTCGCAGTCAGACTGGCGTTGAATTAGAACGATAAAATCGTAACAAAGGAGACGGAATTTCGGAAAGATATCAACTAAATACAGATGCACCCACCTGTTTAATAGACCGTCATATCTAAAGACGATTTTATTCCTTCTTCTGCATCAAAGTTGAATACTTTATTCGACATGGGTTATTTCCTTTCGGTTAGAGTTCAAAACACATTCCTTACCATATTATGCCATTCATTCATACCTTTTTATTTCATTAATCCATCCATTCATCACTTCATTCATTCATTCATTTATCCGTTGATTCATTCGTTCCGTCAGTCATTCCATCAAAACCTCTTTACATCAACAAATCAACAGACCCTGCTCAATTAGATACATAGCATGCAATGTACACTTTTCGGTCACGTGACCAGAGGGTCACCCACCTCTGCAGACACGTGACCAGAGGGTCACCCACCTCTGCAGACACGTGACCAAAGGGTCACCCACCTCTGAAACCTCAGCCCGTCCCAAGTTGGCGCACTGACCCCTGACTATCCTCATGACCCTCAGATTCACCCAAGGCTATCCTCATGACTCTCATACTCACCCCTGGCTATCCTCATGACTCTCATGACTCGAATGATGGTCGGGTTGATGGGTATCAGGTCGTTTTCCATCTCCTCTAGTACGATACCGACCACCGAGAGGACCACGATACCGACGTCCAGCTGGTTCCACCTGTAAGTCAGAGGCCAGAGGTCAGCGGTCAGAGGTCAAAGGTCAGCGGTTAGAGACCAGAGGTTAGGGATCTAGGGTTATAGGTTAGGTGTCAAAGTAGGATAACAGCAAGGTCACAAAGGAAACAGAGGTCAAAGTCGAAGGACATGGACAAAACCATGATACCGAAATCCAGTTTTTTATTATTATCGTGCATGTTATGAACCACCAAAGCTAGTGCCAAGTGCTGCATTTTTTACCGTAAGATAAATGAATGTTAAAATATAACTAGTAGAATGCATACCTTATATTGCGGTCAAATTTCTTACCAACATCTGTGACAAAACGCCGAATCAGACAGCCGATGACCTTGACCTGTTCACTAACCTGTCCTTGAGGTAGCGCCTCCAGCCGAGTGCCACCACCTTCATCAGCATCTCCAACGTGAAGACGGCAGTGAAGAAGAAGTTGAAGACGCGCAGCGCGTACCGCAACTCCTAACGATCACGGTTATGTTAGGAACAGATCAGCCACATAACACCGTAAGCTGTCATTCACATTGCCTCCTTCATAAATACCGAGTAAATAGAGGCATTCACCACAACACTATAGTGTTGTATATGAAATTCTTAAGCGCATCTTCATACCTATTAACTAAATCACGCTGTTTTTTTTTACCGTCAACAAGATGCCTTCCCTCTATTTACAGCTGGCCAATAATTTTCAGTTCCCCTGAATTTAGGGACATCCCACTGTCGACTTGAAAAACACCCACGATCACTTGGAGACACAACTCGACATCTAAAACTCAGCTCGGGTACGTGAGACCCACCGACGACATTTGAAGTCCTATCTCGGGCATCATTAGGGCATAGGGTACTTTGATTCCTTTTTTTGTCGTGCGCTAGGCCTTTTTGGTCCAAATGGGCTCGAAAGGATGATAAGAATTAGGGAAGAGATTGTCATGGGCGGCAACAATAGTTCTCCACCGGGGCTGAGCCCATCACGTGGACAGACACCCAGCCCCGCTAACGGTCACACCACCGCACCTGAGCCTGCTCCTGAGGAGCTACTCACATCGGATAAAAATGACCATACATCCCGGTACAGAGGGTCTAGAGAACAATGGTTTGACTGCCCTGAGGATGGAAAATTACGGAACAGTGGATTGGAGCCCTACCTCGGATATCTTATGGCTCACATAGAGCACTTGCCTACCTCGGGCATCTTGTAGTACTCCATAGCCATGGAGACCACGTTCAGACCGATCACATTGGCTATGGCCAGGTCGAAGTACTTGGAGGTGACGATGTTGTGGATGAGAAGGCGCCCGGGCGTGTACGTGGCGTAGTAGGGCTGCTCGCGCATTTCTGTGGAAGAGAGGGGAGAAATAGGTGGAGAGAGGCACATAAAGGAAGGTCAGAGAGCGTAATAAAGCGACGTAAAACATTACTTATCAATATTGTGTGATGACAGGTGAAGAGAGGCATAAGCCAACCATCCAAAAGGTGATGAGAAAGTGTTCAAGATTGATTGAGAGCGGAGTTTTCACAGTCAGCCCATACTGGTGCTGAAAAGGTGTTAGGACATTAAGATTGAAAATTAAAGCGAAGAACAAGTGGGCAGTGGAGTTCGATTTCGGGTGTCGTTGGACAAAATTACAGCGAGATGAGCCATTTTTGAACATGCTGTTAGTTCCAAGCTAGAAAACCACGCGGTGCTCAAAAATTGACGATGCACTTATTTTATTGCTGGATTGTTTAACCCTATTAGTGGCAGGGGGGGGGGGTTGTTTTTATCCACCCCTCAGGTTTTTCGGGAATATCTCCGAAACCGCTGAAGCTACGATGCTGAAATTTTCTGACTTTTCCTAAAACTAAATTGGGCACATTCCCTGAAACTTTCAAGTTCATAACTTTACCAGGGGCGGCTCCAGAGCACTGGGAATTGGGGGGTCCTATTCGTGAAGCGAGTCATTTGGGCGAAGATCACGATGCTGCACCAGTTTTACGAACAGTGAATGAAAGGTATCATGTGATAACATATACAAAGTTATTGTGCATCCTCTTTTGACACGTTTTTGCTATAATAGGCGGATCCAGGCGTCCAAAAAGGGGGGTTATTTTTTACCTCCCAACATAGGTGCCCTGACACCGCCTATGCATGACCAATACAATTTTAGTCGTTCTCTCATAAGAAAATTGTAACATAACAAGACCATTGCCACCCTTTTTAGAAACAGTACCAACAAAAACCTTATTTACTATACTTTTTGTGTACCCCCAATCTCAATGATCTGTATCCGCCTATGATTTTTGGAAATGCATATTTTTAGGATCCATGTGAATTCCTGGTTCATTCTCTATCGATCGGCAAAAGTTGCGTTAAGATTGGTTCAGAAACCTGGCCGTGATAAACAGTCTAAAGTGTATCTGCAATTTGCCCGTTTTTACCCCCCCCCCCTCTACCCCCCCTATTGACATTTTTTATTTTTGTTTTTTTTAGAAATGTAGATCTCGTTGAGCGAAATCGAATGCCGTTTGAATTTTGAAAATCGGCCCGTTAGATCTCGAGATATCAAGGGGGGGTCGTAAACAGCCCCCCTGCCACTAATAGGGGTAGCCAGGAACCTGCCACTAATAGGGTTAACAATGAAGCGATAGGAGTCCGGCATTTTAATGTTTTGTTATTGATAGCAAAACATGCGGAATGCTCTCAGGAAAGTACGGTGTCGTATTTTTAGTAACGCGAAGAAGAAACAGGCTTTATTCGTGTGATTGATTCATGTTAGTTCAGGAAATAAGCGCAACTACCACAGTGAGCTGTATGACAGATGAAGATACATTATGCTTATCGGGGAGTCAACCTTGTTTCAAATAAACACAAAATCAATTACTCCGCAAGTTGTGACTTCACAATGAGCAGTCTAATGCTAATGTCTATCCCTAGCTAAAAATAGTGTCACAAACCAGCGGTGGACCATGCAACGGGTGGCGAAAAATCGAGACTGCAAGACCAAATGTCACCTTGCATCAATAACCACTGAATGAAGCAAGCTGAGCAATTTGATTTGAAAACATCTCACGGATGAATTGAGATCAAAATTTTAAGCATGAGCTTATAATACCTGTCTCGTCCACCGTTGATTTGCTCTTGAGCCACATACCGATGACGTCATATACTAATGACGTCACTATTTAAAAAAAAAAAAACGGTGTCCTGGAGTAGGCATCGTGCGGCGGCTGACAAACCATACCAAGGCAGGCCGTGAAGCGGCTGACCGCACCCCGCCGCCCTGTTTCACAGCACGCTTCTAGAGGGTAGTAGTGGCTTCTAGCATTTTCGGTTCCCATTGAAACATCAATAAACTGCAAAGTGAGCCTCCAGTTTGTTGATTTTAATCCGAAATCGCTGGTAGCCGCTACTACCCGCTAGTAGCGTACCGTCAAACATGGCCTGGGTCTCTGGCTGCACCAGGTGACCCCGAGGGCGGCCGGCCGCAAGCAAACGGGTGCTGCGAGCAGCGGTGACAAACCAAGTTAAGCTTTGACAAGTCGCCACAAGATGTCTCCACCAACCGCAGCCGTTGGCCAGCATCATACTTTTCCTCTTCTTCTCCATCTTTTTGGCTCGTTTGGCGGCCCTGCGCGCCTTCTCCTCCTTCTCTTGTTCTTCACGACACCGGTGGAAGTTTTCCACCACGACTCCGACGAACATGTTGAGCACGAAGAAGCCGACCAGGAGAAGGAACGAGATGAAGTACACCAGACGCCACTCGGAGTAGTTCTCGATCGGCTGCGGAGGGATAGTGGGACGGCACGGTATGTTATATAGGTCTGATTTTACACACCACGCTTTGGGTAGGCGTTGACTGCCTGTCAATTATAGAAATATCACGATAATGTTTGATTGGAAAGAGCAAATATGTAATTGGACATAAACCTAGAATTAAAACCATTATCGACAGCTTTACAAATCACACTATCAAAATGACAATATCGACAAGCTTTCTCATTGTCCCGTTAAGTTCCCCTGTGGCTCCTTTCTTGTTCGTTCAATCGCATGGACTGAAAATAATTATGCATTTATTCAGCTCACACAACCCTTCTCAATACTGGCAAAGAAGATCTAAAGACAACAACCAAAAGAAGCTTAAAAACCAACAAATTCAACAAACTGGCGCCACCTTCCAGGCACCCTCCAGACGATTCAGCAACTCCTTCCCACCTGCTGATCCACCCCCACTGCGTCCAGACCGGTGTACATGATGTTCACCCAGCCGTCCTTCGACGAGAGCACGAACAGGGCCATCAGCGCCGTGCCCAGGTTGTCAAAGTTGTACTTGCGGTTGACCCAGACGTTTCCCGGTCGACTGAGACACTCAGTTTTGTTGGTGACACCCACTAAGTCGTCACCGTCGCAGTAGTAGAATGTGCCCTTGAACAGCTGTGGAGGAAAGGGGGATGCTAGTGAGGTAGTATTAGCGCTATTCGTCGTAGGTAGATGTGTTTGGAATTGCTTATTGAAACCTTGCTGAAGTGCCCTTTGATTGAAGCTAATCATTCAGCATTCAGTTAATGGTATAGCCATTATCGATTCGGCAATATACAGTTTGAAATGTCGCTTCTAATTTTGTGCTTCCGAGCCGTTATTTCCCGACATTGATCAATTATGTTTGCATGCAAATAATAATGATATGGTGTTCACTGCGCAGAACACATTAGCAAATATTCTGAAGCCTCTTACCCAATGCAACAATCTGCCCTCATCTAATTAAATATATAAATACCTAAGAAAGCCAAGGACACAGAGGTTTTCTACCGGATGTGACCCTTCTGCCTTTCACTAGTTCCTGAAGTCTGAAACAGACTCTTTCCGCAGTCAGGGAATCGCATGCGAGAGCCTAATAACATACATGGAAGCACGCTCGCATCAATCGCACGCACCTCTCGGATGCGATTGATGCGGGAAGAATTATAATGTATTTGAATAGGCTCTCGCATGCGATTTCCTGAATGCAGAAAGAGCGTTTCAGCCTTGATACAAACCTGAACGCCGAGAATGCCGAAGATGACGAAGAAGGTCATACAGATGAGGACGATGTTACCGATGGGCTTCAGGCTGGAAAGCAGCGTCTGTACCACCAGCTTCAGACCGGGTGCGCGGTTGATGACCCGCAAGGGACGCAGTGAGCGCAACAAGCGGAACACCTGCCAACACAACAGGAGAATAACAACCAACAGTGAGCGCAATATACGGCAAACATACCGACATAGCACGGAATAGCAACCGAAAATGAGCGCAACATACGACAAACTTACCGACAGAGAATAAAAACAGTGAGCGTAATAGTTTTCCGAAAACTAGACGACACCTTCTACCTTCTGTTACCACTGATGAGATAAAGTTACGCTTGACCAACCTCTAAACGCTATCGTGTTCTCTCTCTCTCTCTCTCTCTCTCTCTCTCTCTCTCTCTCTCTCTCTCTCTCTCTCTCTCTCTCTCTCTCTCTCTCTCTCTCTCTCTCTCCCTCTCTTTCTCTCCCCCTCTCTCAGACAACTAACCCTGAGTATGTTGAAGATCTTTGGTGAGCCGGTGGACATGAGAGACATGCAGAGGTCAACCACGCTGATGAGTACCAGGATGCCGTCCATGACGTTCCAGCCCGAACTGAAGTAGCTGTTGTGGCCGTACAACAGGTTATGGGATATCACCTGCAAGGGGAAAAGGTCAGAATAATTACATATGTATGTATGTAGGCATGTGTGTATTGACATAAAGTCTTCCAAAAATCCGCATATAGCCTTCAAAAAATCCGCATATGGCGATTACGGAGATTGGGGCAGAGTATGTACATATTTGTTACGCTGTTTCAATATCATTTGCAATTTAGATGAAATGACGAAGATATGCCGAGGAAAGGAGTAGAAAGCGAGCAGCTAATCATTCCATTCTCCCATGGAAATCAGTCGAACTTGTAACATTCAGTTCTGATTAGCTGCTAAAGCGCGGCGGGGTAAGTAGTATCGGATTCGGGTAGCCTCATACCACTAATACAAGGATATTTATCATGATACGATTCTCAATTCACCGTTCGCAGTGTCGCCTGTGCACATGAACAACTATGAATATTGAATACAATGCGATTTAATCTAACATTAATCATATTAGAACCCACGGACTATGTCACGTTTTTAAGCCGACTAGGGACTCAAGCAATTACGTTTTCAATTAGCTGTTTGTACCACATCCAACCGAGTGGTCGGTACAACAACTACATCTCCAACACCCTACCTCTCTCTTAAATGCACCCACCTTGACCAGCATCTCCAGTCCGAAGACCACCGTGAAGAGGTAGTTACAGGCGACGAGGAAGGCCCGCTCGTACGAGTCGGGAGGGATGTTGGGTCTCTCCATGGCCAGCGTGATACAGTTGAGGGCGATGAAGAATAGGATGGTGTGGTCGAACCAGCGCTGCGCCGTCAGCCATCGGCATAGTCGCCGCACGCTGTAGCATGAAGGTGAGGAGAGGGGGGGGGGGAGACAGTAGTAATGGGGAACGCTCACCGATATAATGCGAGGCTCACCGATAATGTGGGCCTTGCACCAACGAGCACTTTTGGAGGCGAGGTAACCAAACATAATGAGCAATAACGTTGAACGTTGAACTAGCTAATGCTATATTCGAGCTGGTATGAGTCGTCAAATAATGTCGTTTTGATATTACCTCGATAGAACATTTATGATCGCCTTAGAGGTGCACTCTTAGATCACTGTTTCAAAGAAGAGCCTCAACAAAGCCGTGATCCAGACCAGTCTAGTCAAACTCCTTTCGACCCCGCAATGGGGACTGAAAGGGATTGAAGGAGGGATTGAAGACAAAACACCTCTCTTTCAATCTATCTCACATCGTTACCCACACACTCTCCTAACAATCTTCACTAAGGGACTGCCAACTCTCCTACCCCAATTTTATACTACCTCCTACTTACACATTATCCGGGGCGAAGAGATACAGCGACCAGTCAGCCCTCTTCTTCATACACTCGAGCGGCTCGAAGAGACCCAGCAGTTTCGGCACCTTCTTATGTGGTGATATGGAGTTGGTGAGAGCCGAGCCACTCCGGTCCAGGGGTATCGTGTCCAGCGCGAGAACGGTGAACTTGGGCGCCGCCGACGACCGGGAGCACACCGAGGACTGCAGGCGATTGCCATGGTGACGTCATGACGGTGTGATGACATCAGAGTTGCGGGTGTGAGGGGGGAGGTATGAGGTTATGTAGAGGGTAAGAGTTTAACCCTCGCGGGCCCGGGGGGGGGGGGCGTTTTTCGGCCCCCCCCTGGCGAATATTTGCGATAACTCCCGAACGCTTAGGGATAAGAAGGCGAAACTTTCAATACCTTTTCTCACATCAATTTGACATCTTCTGAAGTAAAAAATTTTGACCTAGCCCCCTTGATGACGTCACAAGGTCCATTTTTCTAGACCCCTGTACGGCAAACTTCGGCGTCGCAGACGCAAACTTCAAATAGCTGCTAAAAATAGAGTTTTAGAGATAAAGACAAATTACGAGCACGGCTGTGTAGCGTTTGATCTAGAGAAAAATAGAAAAATAGTTTTGGTGACCTGAGGTCAGAGGTCAGGTCAACGACCCCGAAATGTGGTTTTAGTTTTTCGCAAATAACTTCGACAAAAATGGTCCTAGAGCTACGGCAGTGGTACCATCGCATTCGCCTTGTCAAGCCGCGTCGAATGATATATATTTTGTTCGGAAAAGGTCAAGTTTCATGTTGACCTCATGTGACCTCGAATGACCTCTGGTTGACCTTGACACATGAAAGGTCGTTTATGATGGATTTGTACCCGCTGATCACGAATCTGGCATCTATTTTCCTCTAAGCCTTCATTTAGAGCTTCCGGATGGCAAAATTTTCTTATTTATTATTACTAACTTGAATCAGTGAAATAGCCTCTAGCAGGGATACTCTTCTGTGACCTTGACCTTTGAGCAGCCTTGTATCGTAAGATGAATCACAAATAGGGAACTGATAAGCCTCAAAACATTTCAAAACATCTTGGAAGTTAGCACGCAAGATGTGCGAAAAAGTGCCAAGTTTGAGGTCAATTTTGAGCGTGACCTTGACCTTGACCTTTGATTTGGAGCACATTTTCAGAATCCTCAGATTCTCTTCTTTCGTTTGACACCCAATTTTGCCGGTTTGATGCAGCCTGCCGTCCTCTAGAAGGCTTCCTTTGAGATCACTACACATGTGCCGGTTTTGGCCTTTGACCTTGACCTCTGACCTTGAAAATTGACCTGAGGTCAAAAATTTTAGGTGCATTAGAATCGTCTCGTAAGGACCTTTCGTTTGGTATCGCTTTTGTTTCCGTAGCTCCCTTATTTACGGAGTTAGACAGGGGGGGGCGAAAAACGCCCCCCCCCCCGAGCTGCGGTGGTTGGGATTACCCCCCGGGCCCGGCCGGGTTAAGTGGGCGAGGGATGCAAAAAAAAAAACAGCTATTGCTAGCATGTCGCTAGCATTCACGTTGAGTACACACATAAAAATGATCCTTGACAACTCAAAAGTTAATCAAATTTAACTGATCTGGATATAGGCACGACGTCTCAACGCACATTTCCATTAGCCGGTGCTGCAATCATTATCCGCTCTTATTAACCGGTCCAGCTCTCATCCCATAAAACAACCGGTGAAAAATAAATGCAGAAAGCTGAAGTCTATATTAAACTCAAAATTATTTACAGATCCGCTTCAGCTCCTACGATATACCCGTAAATAAATAACAAGCAAATAGGCATGTCTTGCTTGTTTGTTTGGTTGGAAGTAAACTCTTTCTGGCTAAACGGGCCATTGCAGAGCTGGAGCATGACAGGATGGGAGGTAAACATTGGACTGTGCGGACCACCGACGGTGCGTCGCAGTGGCCGAGACCACCCGGTAGGACGGCATTGTCCCAATAGGACAGCCCGCCCTGCCGCTCAAACGGTCACCCAGAGAGGGTGAAATCCAGAGAGGGCTTGTCCCCACCACCGGGTGTCTGAAAGGAATGACCACCAGTCCGGAAAGGGAAGTGTGAGGAGGATCCCGATGGGCTTGTCATGGGGATCGCGATGACGAATGAGGAGGTACTTTTTTAGCAACAGGATTTCTAGTAGCAATAGTTTGTTTTTGCTTTGTTGGGTTAGGCTCTTTTGGTCTAATGAGACCATTTCAGAGTCGGAAGGATGATAGAAATTAGGGGGAGATATTGGTCTGGGCGGGCACCCTAGTGAGTCACCGGGGCTGAGCCCGTCCAGTGGACAGGCCACCCAGCCCCATGACAGTCACCGCATGCCCGGCTACGGGCTACTCCTTATCCGCATGGGATAATGTTAACCCGTCCATCCCGGAACAGGAGATTGAGGTGTGGAGGAGAAGGATTTGAATGTCCTGAGGATGGGACGACGGAACGATGTAGCAATAAATTTCTAGGATTTTAGTTAATGAACAGCTCCGCTTACCTGCCGATGCAGTGAGCTCTGTCGACTGAACCGAAACGAGTTTTGTCGACTGGTGACCGAATTCCTCCTGCTCCCAACTGAGTTTTGACGGCTGCCAATCGAATAGTACCGGCTTCCAATCGAGTTGTTTCGACTCCGAAAGGAATTCTGCCGACTACTCAGTGAGTTAGGCCGGCTCCCAAACGAGTTATGCCGGCTAACAGTGGAGTTTCGGCGACTGCCGAAGGAGTTATGACGGCTGGCCATGAAGCTGGACGGTGTGTCGGAGAAACTCAGCCTTCTGGAGCCGTCGCTGGACGGTGGCCGCTGCTGGGAGTCGCATGAGAACTTCCTCACGCGACCGTTGTACCGCTGGTATAGCTCGTCTCGCCCCGACAGTCTGGGAAGTGAGGAGCCATGAATCAGTAAGAAGCAATTCTATTACAGTCAGTGGTTGTGATTTAGGGAATAAGAATACATTAGGGTTAACATTACGAAAATAAACCAAGCAAAATACTTAGATATCTTGTTTACCCATACCTTTTGTGGGAGAAAAAAAATGCAGTACCTAATTTTTCGAACATTCGGACACTTAAGAGAGATCGTTGCTTCTCACCACCTAAAAAAATGTTACGAATCTTTAACACGCGTGTGCATGGTAGCACTCTGCCTGCCTACAAAAGTTCCCGCCCGTTGCCTTGTCTGTGGAGAATATAAATCTCCGTTCAACGTGTTCCCGCGTGGATCGACCAACACTAACGAACATTTATGACACGCGTCGGGCGGGCGTACATTTTGCGGAGTGAATTATGAATGTTGCTCCAAAGTGCACTAGCGTTTGTCGGTCTGCGTTTGGCGTTTTCAGATCTCGCTGCAGAAAAAAACACTGTTCGATTTGTTTAAATATGAGCACGTCGCCCTCAATAAACAAAGCTGCAATTTTAGCAATAGCATTTGTGCGAATCTTCATGTACGTTACATACAGACCATTTGTAAAATATATATCCTGCCTGTTCCCCGACTGTGCCCTGGACAACCGTCTTTTGTCAGATGCTTCCTGCCTCTTCTCAATCAATTCTTTGGGCTACGAATCGTTCTCCTTTCGCCCCTGACCCCATACAAAACCAGTGATTCGAATCCAGCTAAAGGCGACACCAAAAGTCGTTCGCCCCCGCCACTGCTCGATGAATGTCACTGCGGCTGTAGCTGCAGCTTCAAAGCGTTCCAATTTATCGGGCTTTTGCAATTCGTACTGCACCTGCCTCTGAGACCAACACGATCAACGCAATTCTCTCGCCACCTCTCCAATACCGTTCTCTCTCCCCACTGAACAGTTTTTCACAGAGGTTTTCACTCCTCTTTCCCAATTAGTCCACTGCTGCTTCTCTATCTCCGATTCTTCGCACTCTCATTTTCTCACCTCGGATCCTCTAATTCTGACCTCCCTCTTACACCTCCCTTTTAGCATCCCATCGTACTCTTCTTCATCCTCTCATTTTCCATCAACGCTCTTCGTCTCCTATGCAGTCAGTTTCACTCCCTTTCAGCACGATCCTCTCTCTCTCTCTCTCTCTCTCTCTCTCTCTCTCTCTCTCTCTCTCTCTCTCTCTCTCTCTCTCTCTCTCTCTCTCTCTCTCTCTCTCTCTCTCTCTCTCTCTCTCTCCCCCTCGCTCTCTCTCTCTCTCTCTCTCTCTCTCACTCACTCACTCACTCACTCACTCACTCACTCTCACTCACTCACTCACTCACTCACTCACTCACTCACTCACTCACTCACTCACTCACTCACTCACTCACTCACTCACTCACTCACTCACTCACTCACTCACTCACTCACCCACCTCACCTCACCTCTCCCTCCCTCTCTCTCTCTCTCTCTCTCTCTCCCTCTCTCCCGTCTGATCCTTCTCATCCTCCCATTCATCTTCAGATCTATGTTTGAACATTTCGCAGGCGGTGCTCAGAAGTCGCTCCAAATGAGACCCTCCCAAAGTCGTCTCCTCGGCTGTGCTCGGCTCGATTCTAGTCAGCCATTCAGGGGCCAGCCACTCGAGACGAGCATATTGTTTGCCAATGTCGAGCTTCCTCTCACAGGGGTAGCACTTGTACTAGAATAGTGGTTCTAGTGCTAGTGGATGGTGCTAGTAAATAGTGCTAAAAGCTAGGCGTGCTAGCGGATGGTAGCTGAGAGTGCTAGCGAATGGTGCTAGTGGATGCTGTTAGCAGCTAGAGGATGGTGCTAGTTGATGGATTGCGTATAGTGCTATAGGAGTTAGCGCTCGTAGTAGGCGGTCGTGGTGGATGGTTGAAATATGACTGTACAGTTTTAGATTAGGTGTTGACAAAGCTGCCCACAGCATGCGGGGAGGATCTTTTGACCTCTCTTGACCTACTCCAACCTTTCCTTGCTTAATTCTCTATGGACCCATTCCAACGCCGCTCGTTTGCCAAATAACGCCTCCCGGCGGCCCGTCATGATCTCAGCCGGTATCCGCTGTTGTCATTTTCTGGCCCCTCTGACCTACATACACTGACCTCTGTTGACCTGCACCAACTTCTCCTGTGTACCGACTGACCCCACTGACCTGTCAGTCGTCGGTGCCGACGCCGGGTCATCGATCTCGACTTTGTGACCGCTCCTGACACTCCTGCTGCGGGCCAGACAGGAGCGAGGCTGGCCGCGGTTGACGCTCGCCTGACGACTGGAAAAGGGAGTTAACTCATCAGAACTCAGAAAAACTCAGCGGTAGAGACATGAACAGTGATTAGTAGCTACTAGTGATGTCAATTTCAGAAAACGTATGTCCAATGTCCGTCCAATGTCCAATACTTACGTCGACTGTCCGTCCAAAAATGTCCAAGCCAGCCATTTGTTCAAAGATGTCCGACATCTAAGAAATAGTTTACACTCAACACCGTTATTTAATTTGCTTTTAATGTATCGTTACCAGCTCAAAAGTGGTAATCATATCGAAAGCTGAGCTTTCTAATAGCCAATCAATGTTAAACACGATTACTTTATAAAAATGTTAAGGTGTAGCAAGCGATTGTCCAAAGTTGTCGAAAGCCTGCTGTCATTGTCCAACCGAATTCCGAATTGGACATTGGACAAAATCGGAATTCCGAAGATTCAAGTTCCGATTGACACCACTAGTAGCTACATGTATGCCTGCAAAAGCAACGGAGCCGATAAGACTCGTGTAAATACAGGAGCTGAGTCTGGGTTAAAGGGCGTTCATTCGTGGACCGATGAAAGACTCATCAGAGCCAAGGATATGAAAGAACAGCGGAAGGGAGGGATCCTACACACGGAGGTCATTATTTGACCCGAGGACGAACAACGCTCGTCTGAATAATAGGCGGGACAAATGGGACTTTTAAAGCTTATCGGTGGGCAAGCAACAGTCAGCATATGGGCGAGTACGTAGAACACTTGCGGAATATGTAGTAAGGGATGAGGCAAATAAATATGTAGTCAACTTTTTCCGTTCGGGGATTTCAAGCCACGATGTTTGACATGTGTTTTTGCATGTTTTGGCTGATCGACAGTGTTGTAGCTTAAAACCGAGCTTATGTCGCAATATTAATAGCGATGAAAATAAGCAAAAACAAGTTATGCATTACGAAACAAGCACCTGTTAACAAGCGCCCGTAGCCCAGAAACACAACAAGCACCCTGTCGAAGCATTGCATCGTATGCTTCTTGCTAACACCTCCTTCAACAACAACGCAAAACACATTTCCCGTCAACTCAGATCGGTCCTATCACGTGAGTGCCAACATTTCCACACCATAGTGTCACGTGACCCTGCCATTCTGCACAGCCTAGCGCCAAGTGACAGCAACAGCTCACGTGATCAACCGATGACTATTGGTCCAGCCCAGCGCGGTCGGCGTCGGCACATCAAAAGGCCTGCGGTGGACTCTGCAAATACCGAGGCGTCGGCTCGGTCAACACCCCCTGTGACGTCACAAAACGTCCCGGTGACGTCGACAGGGGCTGGTAATGGGTTTCTGATTGGCTCAGAGACCGCGGTAGACCAGCGTGCAGGCGCTATGATGTAGTCTGGAGCTGTATGTGGGAAATAGGAAGGGTTTACTTCAGCTGAAAGGAAAGCGAACGCTGAGCGAAATGCTGCTAGGATGTTTTTTTTCGAATTCGACAATTAAATCGATTTAACTTTTTTGTCCCTAGCAACAAAATAAGATTGCACACAGTAATTTTCTGCGTGATTAGAACTGATATAAGAAACGACAACGAGACCCCGCGTTCCTGTTCGGATATGACGTCTTCTGCTGTGAAGCAGGACCTTGGGCTACCAGTTGATAGGTTCGAACTTAAACTTTCTTCCTCACATACCTAACCGATATAAATACGCCCTCGCCTGTACCATACTACAGAACTATACTGCAGAACCGCGACACACAAGCAACTAACGAACGGCAGTTGAACGCTTTTTACCGACAAGTCACATCGATTTCCTAAGTGGCTGCCTTCTGCGTAAATAAGCGGAAAGAAAGAAAATAGCGTCTGCTTTAAATGCGACAACGGCGCCACACTAAGCGGCCAAATTGAAGACGCCGGCTCCGGGAGACGCGTTGGCCAATTTCCAAGCTCTGAAGCAGTAAATCGTTTGAGATCCAGAAACTGAATAGAGCTGAATGTTGAATGTTCCCAGTTAACTGGACAGCAAAATCGTTACGGTATCAATGAGAATTAGACAATGGAGCGTTTTGTCTCTCGTGTTGAAAACAGATGTTTGCCACAGCAGTCATCTGCGCGTATTAGCAGCGCGCGAGTTTGGTATTATCGCTTACTAGTTTCATATAAGTCAGTCGATATTAATAATAAAAAACTTATCTGTAATAAAAAATGGACATGTCATATTGACACCCCTGATCAGACCACCCAGGTTCTGAAATAGCTGCAGGCTGCAGCTACCACCCACAACGGATGACGGTGACCGTCCGGCCCAGAACAGGGGTTTGCAGACATGCAGAAGTTGGCTGTCCTGAGGGTAGAACAGAGGGAACGGTGGCGTACCTGAGTGTGGGCTGCGGTGTCTCCTGTTCGGAGGTGCCCTCCTCTCCCTCCTCAGCGATTGGCTCGTGGCTGCTGACGTCAGAGCGGCCCGGTGTCGACGGACAGGAGCTCAGTGAACAGTGTCCCGCCCCCGAGAGGCCGGAGCCGTTCCGGCACTCGCCACCCTGCGGGATAGATGGAAACGAGTCATCGGGAGATGTTGGACATCGAAAGCATTTATTGGGATCATTAGTTAGAAATTAAAGCCGGGTAAAATCAAGCCAAAACGAGGAAAGTGGAGTTTAATGAAAAATGGTATAAATAAAAAGTATAAAAAAATACCATGGACATACATATTTGTCAATGTTTCCTTCAATCAAGAATCACTATGCACAATTCACCCACTACCACCTAAAAGTCTACAAAATCATCAGTTCCTCACAGTTCTGTCCCCTTTATGACATTATATTCTCCTCTCTCTCTCTCTCTCCTCTCTCTCTCTCTCTCTCTCTCTCTCTCTCTCTCTCTCTCTCTCTCTCTCTCTCTCTCTTTCTCTCTCTCTCTCTCTCTCTCTCTCTCTCTCTCTCTCTCTCTCTCTCTCTCTCTCTCTCTCTCTCTCTCTCTCTCTCTCTCTCTCTCACCTGTATGACGTCAGCCAGGGCAGCGTGCCGGTGGTTGTGCCTGCTCTCTCTCTCTATCTCCCTCTCTCTCTCTCCCCTCTCACCTGTATGACGTCAGCCAGGGCAGCGTGCCGGTGGTTGTGCCTGCTCTCCAGCGTGGCGTGGGGAGATGACTGAGGCGTGGCCGCCGTCCTTGTGATGATCGGCATCATAATCTCCGGCGGAGCTGTGAGGTGTGATACGTCTGGTGGGGCGAGGTCAGGTCAGTTTAGGTCAGATTAAGTCAGATGAAATCCGATTCGATCACGGAAGGGCAGGTCACTGGAGAGATGTCATAGGGTAAGATTTGGTGAGGATCAGGGTGGATTAGGGTCAGAAAAGGATCGGGCGGGTTTCACGTAGTCCAGGATAGGTTCAAAATAGCCCTACAGGGAATTTCAGGTGAAGCGAAGGTAAGACTGGAACACGACAGAGAAGGTGCACCAGCAGCGGCGTATTTAGAAAATCGCGAAGGGGGGGGGGGCAAGGGTTTGGAGGGCGCCACCTCACCCCAGGAGGGCGCCATACGGTCGCGAGATAAAAATCCGCTCAGCGGGGGGGGGGGGGGTGGAGGTGTTTTTTTTCCACGCCACCAGTTTTTTTTTTGCGTGACTTGGTATATAGGTTATGCTGCATTGATTTGGCATCGTGTGTATTTTGTTTTTACTCCAGGCCAAAAAAGGTCAAGTCACCCGCTCAGCTTAAGTGACAATGCTTAAAACTTTTTTTAAGTTAGATCACTTGACATGACCTGATGACCTTGCTTTTAGCGACTATGGTTTGCATTTTTAGAGCACGTGTAAGAGCAATGTACTAAAAGGTGTGCCCCTCCCGCTCAACCACTTCCCTCTCTCCCCCAGGAAAAAAAACGGAAGCTCGTAACGTAGTGACACCTTTTTCGGATCTTTTTTAACCGCATGTCTGAAGAAACCTCCTGGCGCGGGCTCATCTCACACGTGACAAAAAGGTTGCAAGTTATTGGCATGGTACTAAGTTCCTAGTAAAGAAGAGTTTGTGAAATGCTGTGCCGAAGGCGCGCGAAATTTTTGAAAACAACCTTTTCCTCCGCTTTTTAGGCACATCTTTTGCGTGCTCACTGTTCAAAGCTCTTCCCGCTCTTTTACCAAATTTGAAGGTGTAAAAAATACCTAAGGTTTGGTGGGGCCGGTGCCACACAAGCTGTATAGAAAGCTTCGCCCATGGGTGACGATGTAGAAAAGTTTATTGGCGGTGGCATACACACCAGATCACCATATCGGATTGATACCGGAGCGCGAGGTGCGTAAACACAAGCGCACAACGAGAAGGCGGCAACAACAGAAAGAGAAACCATAACAGGGCTGTACCTCATGAGATCGATTAGCCTTCTCGGGCTTCTCATCCAAATTACCTTGACCAGCCCTCATGACCTTCTCACAGATGCATACAGTGTTAGCACATTCAATCACCGAAACTTGGCCGCCAATGGGTAGAAGGGCGGCGATCAAAAGGGGGCGCCAATAGGTAAGAAGGCTCCGATAAACAATCAACAGGAGGGTGCACCATGGGTGAGAGGGCGGTAAGGAACAGGAGAGCACCAATAGATAGGAAGGTGGCGATCAACAAGAGGTCGCCAATGGGTAGGAGGGCGGTCATCAACAGGAAGTCGTCAATGAGTGGAAGGGTGACGATTAACAGGAGGGTGGCAATGGTGAGGAGGGCGCTTTGCCCAAGAGCATGACATTGACAGGAGGGCGTCTGTGAGGAGGGCGCCGATTTAACGGGAAGGTGCCAGTGGATAGGAGGGCGGCGATCAACAAGAGGGCGCCAATAGGTAGAAGGGCCCCGATTAGCATTCAACAGGAGGGACTTGGAAACCAATAGGTAGGAGGGCGCCAATGGCTAGAAGGGCGGCATCAACAAGAGGGTGCCAAAAGGGAGGAGGGCGGCCATCAAAATTTCACATGAGGGCGCAATAGATAGGAGGGCGCCAATAATATGAGGGCGCCGACCAGCAGAAGGGTAGCAATGTGTAGCAGGGTGGCGACCTACAGGAGGCGCCTTCGGGACTCGGGTGAGAGGGCGCCTATTTACAGGAGAGCACCAATAGGTAGGAGTACACCGATCAAATGAGGGCACCAGTGGGCAGGACGCCCTGTGCACCAGGACAAGCGACAAGCCAGGACAGATTTTAAAACCTGGTGGGCTAGGGTTAGGCCACGTTAGATCAAGTACTGCTAATTCACAGACATTTTACTTTCTTTCACATTAAATCGACAATATATCAGCTTCTTCTGAGGACAGCAACACTGCTGTAACCCCTTCCGTCTAAACTAAGAGAGTGGGGATATCTCGATCACCTGTGCCGAATCTGTATACAGCTCGGACTGACCTGTGAGTCGCCGCCTCTCCTGTCTGTAGTCCAGGACACAGAGCGCGCCAGGGGTCGGGTCACGGGCTCTGGAGCCGGGCTGAAGTAGCTCATGTGACTCATGTGACTCCGCCGCCGCCGCGGCCCTGAGAGTCACACGGAGTCGCCGCAGCCATAGGAGTCAGAGGGGTTTAGATGGGTGGTGGGGGTACTCAAAGGTCAAGCTTCAGGGGTGTTGGGACACTTGGTTGAAAAAATCTTCGCAACGGCAGACGTACCAATACGAGCAATGTGAAAAGGAGTGTAAACAAAGAAAAGTTGCTGTGTAAGGTTCAGGACTTCAGTGTCACGTCAAGCCAATAGGGCAGTAAACACACAGCCGATTCCAGTGAAATATTTCATGGGGAGACCATGTATGCCAAAAGTGATAACCAGTTCGTGCATAATTTTGCGATGCAAGCAAGGAACACGTCCAATGAGATGTCGAAAGCATGTGCGAAAAGCCATCGCAAGTGGCAAAACATGCCAAATCGAGAACAAACTCAAAAGCAAGGGATAAATATGAATGCAGGTAAAAGGTTAAAGCTAAAGCAGCTGTAAAATACCTTTAACAAAGCTCTTATGAATGGGTTATGACATCGTTATGGTGTATTACGCCATGTATAAGGATTCTGCTTTAAAGTGAAGAAATATAGCTGAATTATTAATAAAAAGCATACTCCTAACAGTCTAAATCCAACCAACCAACACAAATCTAAGTTCGTCAATGTTATAAGAAGCATCATGTACGCGCGGCGGGGAATGAAAAAAAAACGAGCTAAATAGAAGCTGTTCAAATAAAGGGAGCAAAAGAGGAAAAGCAAGCTTTCCCAGTGAACCAGCGGACAAGATCCTTCCCCACTGCAAATATCATAGGCTGAAGCGTACACTGCATGATATTGAATAATATATACCAGGAATCACATTCGCAGCGAAGTAAAATCGGCACGAGAGTATAAAGAGCAAAGGGATAAAGTCGAAGCTAAACCGCTCCTACCGAATGCCTTCCGTGGTGGGGGTAATAAGAGCAACAAAACGTGTCATTATTTTATTTTTCAGCATTGTGTTTCCTTTTCAAAGAGAGATGCATGATGCCTTACAATGAGCCAAGCCCAAGGTGCTGTGTCGTGATAAAAAAGCTTTTACCGGTTATCAAGGGGATGCAAAGAACTCTAGCAACAACAGATTGAATTAACCAATACATATATAAAACAAACATCGTATAGGTCGACTTAAAAGTGCGCACTGAGCATTGATGTCTCTGTAAGCATCAGAACGAACTAAGCCTAATTGGGTCCTACAGCTGACCGTCATTTGGTGGTTAGGTGCAATGGAAAGAGAACACAAACACTGGAATGACGGACTTAATTGCTTCGACGCTTAACTTAATTAGCAATATTCTGACAATGTTCTGGTCGTTTCTCGCAGCTGAGCCGATACATATAGGCTAATTTGCTATACATATTGAAAACAATTTGTTCATAAAGATATATGAGAAGGAGCACGCTTTTCAGCTTCGGGAGACAAAGCAAACACATGAGCATTGAGCAGTGAACAGTAGTACCTGGGGGGAAACGCCTATGGCATTAAACGAAAGAGATGATCTAATTTGTAACTTGTTTAAATGTTTTGTTATGTACCAAGGTGGCTACACACTATGCTATATTGCGTGTGTTTCTACATAGCTTCTACAAAAAAGGAACAACGCTGCAATACATGCTTGGGTCTGGCCGGCAACATTCGTTAATCACCGGTAAAAGTTTCGTTCTTGAGAGAGGACAAA